>NC_134357.1:376063697-376431197 GCF_048569485.1 Anomaloglossus baeobatrachus | reverse complement strand
TGGAAAAGAGGTCCCTGCTGCAGGAGATCTGGACGGTCTGGAAGGCGCCACGGAGCGTCTGCGAGGAGCTGAGTTAGTTCCGCGAACCATGCTCGCCTGGGCCAGTCCGGAGCCACTAGGATGACCGGTATTCCTTCCGCCTTGATCTTCTTGAGGACCCTCGGAATCAGAGGGAGCGGAGGGAAGATGTACGGGAGACTGAACTGGCTCCATGACAGGGTGAGGGCGTCGACTCCTAAAGCCAAGCGGTCGCGGCACCGCGCTACAAATTGCGGAACCTGACGGTTGAACCGGGAGGCCATTAGGTCCACATCCGGAACTCCCCATCTGTCGCAGATCTGGTTGAAGACTTCCCGGTTGAGGGACCATTCTCCGGAGGCGAGGCCTTCCCTGCTGAGGAAGTCCGCCGCCCAATTGTCCACGCCTGGGATGTGTACCGCTGAGATCAGGGAGTGATGACTCGGCCCAGTGCAAAATCTTCTTGACTTCTCGCATCGCCCCGACACTTCTTGTGCCGCCTTGGTGGTTGATGTACGCCACCGCCGTCGCATTGTCCGACTGGATCCTGACCGGGCAACCCTGTACTAGGTGCCGAAACTGCTGCAAGGCTAGCCGGATGGCTCTTATCTCCAAAATGTTGATCTGGAGACAACTCTCCCTCGGTGACCATCGGCCCTGCGCTGTGTGATGCCGAAACACTGCTCCCCAGCCCTGGAGACTGGCGTCGGTGGTCACTATCTTCCAGTGGAGCGGGAGGAAAGACCTTCCTGATGCGAGGTTGCGTTGATTGAGCCACCAACGGAGGGAGTGGCGGGTCTCCGGCGAAAAATGAAACCTGCGGTCCAGAGAAAAGGGAGATCTGTCCCACTTCTTCAGCAAGGCCAGCTGGAGGGGCCGGAGATGGAACTGTGCAAAGGGTACCGCTTCCATCGCCGCCACCATACGACCGAGGACTCGCATGCCGAACCTGATGGAAACTTGGCGCTGACGCCGGAGAGCGCGGAGGCCTCGTTGCAGGGAGGACATCTTCTCCTGTGTGAGGAAAACTCGCCCTTGGATGGTATCGAATACCATGCCTAAAAAGGTGATCCGACGGGCCGGGGTCAGAGAGGACTTCTTCCGATTTATCAGCCACCCTAACCGTGAAAGGGTGTCGATCGTGACCTGAAACTCCAAGACGACAGTCCTCGAAGGAAGAGCCCTTTATCAACATATCGTCCAAGTACGGGATGACCATAACACCCCTGGAATGTAGGACGGACATGGCAGCAGCCATGATCTTCGTAAAGACCCTGGGTGCGGATGCGAGGCCGAAGGGAAGAGCCGTGAACTGGAAGTAATCTTCCGCTATCGCAAAGCGGAGGAACTGTTGGTGAGAGGTGGCTATGGGGACGTGAAGATAGGCGTCTTGAATATCCAGCGATGCCAGGAATTCGCCTACCTCCATGGACGCGATGACGGACCGGAGTGACTCCATTCGAAACGGCCGAGGCCTCACCGACCTGTTTAGAAGCTTTAGGTCGAGGACGGGACGGACAGAGCCGTCCTTTTTGGGGACCACGAAAAGGTTGCAATAGAACCCCTTGAAACGCTCTGCGGGAGGGACTGGTACCACGACTCCGGCTCGGAGGAGGGAGTCTATGGAGTGAAAGAACGCGCGAGCCCGCGCGGGAGACTCGGGAGGGCGAGATAGGAAAAAACGTCTAGGTGGCTTTGCTTCGAATTCTATTTTGTAGCCTGATGTGATGATCTCTCTGACCCAGGCATCGGCGGTCAGGGGGATCCACACATGCTGAAAACGAGACAGACTCCCTCCCACAAGTCTGGCGCTGTTGCGCGCCGACCGCGAGTCACTTGGAGGAACGTCGGCGGTAACCAGAAGAGGATCTCGTGGGCTGGCGGGGACGTGAACGCCAGGCGGGATTGGTCTTGAATGACGGGGTCTTCCTGTCTCTCGGAGGAGAGCGGCTTTTCCGCGGCTGGGGTGTGGAGTTGAAGCTGCGAAAGGGCCGGAAACGAGCGGTGGGGCGCCGATTCTGGAAGCGCTTGGGGCGCAATTGGGGGAGAGATGTACTCTTTCCTCCCGTTGCATCGGAGATCAACTGGTCCAGCCTATCTCCGAAGAGACGCTCCCCTAGGAAGGGCAGGGAAGTTAGTGACTTCTTAGAGGCCGCATCCGCGTTCCAGGACCGGAGCCAGAGGGCTCAATGGATGGCCACATTGTTGCTGGCGGCCTGGGCCGCGCAACTTGCAGACGCCAGGGCTGCATTGAGCAGGTACTCACCCGCGAGGGAAATCTGCGAGGCGATGGGAACCAGGTCCGGATTGGCAGGAATGGCGCGGAGACCGCAGCGTAGCGTGTCCGCCCAGGACATCAGGGCCTTCGCAACCCAAACCGAGCAGGATTCCGGCTCGAAAAACCAGAGGATTCACAGCCCCCACCATCAGCCAGGAGGCAGAGCAGTGGGAGGATACAGAGGGAGACGACCGGCGGCCAATAGCGCTGCAGCGGGGGCGTGGCTAGGACGCAGGAGCGACTAGGCCGAGACCGGGGGCTAAATTTATGGAGAGGGCCGGGGGAAAGTGCAGGAGAGGTCGGTCCTACCTGTAATCGGCGGCGCCGGCCCAGCGACTGATGCGGTGCAGGCAGGGCTCCCTGCCCCTGCCTGTGTACAGCGCTACTCGTCCAGGAAGACTCCGGGGGAGAGCGTGCTGAGGCAGGGTAGTGGACATCATGATGGGGGTAGCAGCCCCCCATCAGGAGAAGGCAGGGTGACAGGGCCCCATCGATTCACACGCGCTGCGGAGGTCCCATCCCTGCTGTACTCCCCTGTACGCCCTTTGGGGTGATACCGCAGGGCGAATCAGGGGTGCCCACAAAACAACCTGCCCACACGCGCACCCCCGGGAGTGGTACCACGGGGATGGACAGGGGAGAGGGCCCGAAGTCTCAAGCCCCTGCGACCCTGGGGAGTGGTACCCACAGGGCTGCGGAGGATGAGTGAAGCGAATACCTGCAGAGAAAAAGACGACAGGTATGAGAGTGATGAGCGGCGCCGAAATAAAAGAAAAAAGCGCAAAAACATACATGGCTGAGGGGGGCCGAGACGGCCCACATCAGCCTCCTACGACACTAAGCTAAAACTGATCTGAGCCCGCCTCCGGCTCGGGGTGTATACTGCTAGGGAGGAGCTAACTTTTTATGTTTACTTAGTGTCAGCCTCCTAGTGACAGAAGCATAACCCATGGTCCTGTGTCCCCCAATGAAACGATAGAGAAATACACATATATACACACACACACACACATATATACACATACACACACACACACACACACACACACACACACACACATATTTATATTTATTTTTTTCAAGTTTTCAGAGCAGCACCGAGAGATTATAATCGGGTGTAAAAATCCTTCACAGTCAGCATCCTACCGTTACTGTTGGAGAAAGGCCAGTTCCTGACCAAAACGTCCTGTTTTATGGGCCATTAAAGAAAGATACACCTGAAGAAAACTGGAGTGCTGCCTTCTGATTTTGTATAATTGTATACACACACATACATACATACATACATATACACACACACACACACACACATAGTATAGGGTACATCAAATGATTCCTTTTTTTTCCTTGTGTGGCCTTTTTAATCAGCTGCATTGGTGACCAGTGATATGTACACCGCCTAATAAAGCGCTGGGTTAATTGGTTTCCTACTCCAAACCCTTGTGTATTAGAGAAGTTACTATTAGCTCGAAATATACATACATCTGATGTTTTATATATCATTATCCACAGAAGACATTTTATTACTATTGATGCTATTATACAAACCTCTTTTTGCTTTTTAATGATATGAGAGAGCTCAGTGTAAGGAATGCGAGGATTAAGCTCACACTCCATCAAGGTGGCTCCCTCATAATCCTTGATGTAACCCAGGTAACGACTCTTCGGGACTTTAATATCTTTTGAAAAGCCCTAAATGTGAACAAAAATATATTATAAATCTGAAGTAGCTAAATAAGGCACAACCAATATAGTGGAGGTATATTGAGGTGCACTTATTCGTTTCCAAACGTAAGTCAAATAGGTACAAGGCACTCTCAAGGGTTAATTTTCATATAATTTATTCCAAAATAGTCTTAAACATGTGACGTTTCAGCCACTAGGTGGCCTTCATCAGATAACTGGTATCAAACTGGCCAAAATTGGAGTGTCAAGGCAACGGTGTCCACCGCTATGCTGGAGAAGATAATAACGCCACTCATTAAGGATACCAGGGCATTCATCCTAGACACTTCTGATTTCCTAAATACCATTAAACGTACTGGTCATACACTACCATCTGCTTACTTGGTTACATATGATGTAGAGAGCCTTTACACTAATATCCCCCATGACAAAAGGCATTGAGGCTATTCATAAACTTTTGACCAATATGGCATCTTTTCCATCTCCAGTAGTGGATCTCTGGATTTGTGGACTTGTTGAATTTGGTTTTAAAGGAAAAAAGAGAATATTGTTACTTACCGTAAATTCTTTTTCTTATAGTTCCGTATTGGGAGACCCAGACATTGGGTGTATAGCTTCTGCCTCCGGAGGACACACAAAGTACTACACTTAAAAGTGTAGCTCCTCCCTCTGAGCTTATACACCCCCTGGTAACCAGTCCTAGCCAGTTTAGTGCAAAAGCTGAAGGAGAATAGCCACCCACAAGTAGGACAGAGCAATAGCCGGAACAACCGGAGACTCTGTCCACAACAACAGCTGGTGATAACACGCGGAATAAGAAATTGCCAACAGGCAACAGGGAGGGTGCTGGGTCTCCCAATACGGAACTATAAGAAAAAGAATTTACGGTAAGTAAACAAAATTCTCTTTTTCCTTTATCGTTCCTTTGGGAGACCCAGACCTTGGGACGTTCCAAAGCAGTCCCTGGGTGGGAATAAACAGAAAAACTAAGAAGTAGGCAGAACCTAACTTCACAAATGGGTGACAGCCGCCTGAAGGATGCGTCTGCCCAAGCTCGCATCTGCCGAAGCATGAGCATGCACTTGGTAGTGCTTCGAGAAGGTATGCAGGCTAGTCCAAGTGGCAGCCTGACAGACTTGTTGAGCCGTAGCCTGGTGCCTAAAAGCCCAAGAGGCACAGACAGCTCTGGTCGAGTGTGCCTTGATCCCCGGCGGGGGAGGCACCTGAGTACTCTGGTAGGCGTCCGAAATGGTCGATCTAATCCAACGGGCTAAGGTCGGCTTAGAAGCAGGGAGGCCCTTGCGCCGACCTGTGGTTAGCACAAAAAGAGAGGTGCACGGCCTAAGCGCAGTGGTGCGAGACACATAGATCCGGAGAGCACGCACCAGATCTAGAGTATGCAGCGCTTTCTCAAAGCGATGAACAGGAGCCGGACAGAAGGAAGGTAGGGTAATGTCCTGGTTAAGGTGGAAAGGAGAGACCACCTTAGGAAGAAAGTCCGGAGTCGGACGGAGAACCACCTTGTCTTGATGAAAGACTAAAAAAGGTGACTCCGAAGAGAGCGCAGCCAAATCAGAGACTCTCCTGAGAGAAGTTATGGCAACCAGAAAGGCCACTTTCTGAGAAAGACGATACAAAGAAACCTCCCTAAGAGGCTCAAAAGGGGGTTTCTGCAATACCGTGAGGACCAAGTTAAGGTCCCAGGGATCCAAGGGCCGCCGATACGGCGGAATGATGTGAGACGCGCCTTGCATGAAGGTGCGGACCTGAGCCAGCCGAGCGAGACGCCGCTGGAACAGAACTGACAGAGCGGAGACTTGTCCCTTGAGAGAGTTGAGGGACAGTCCTAGCTGCAGACCGGACTGTAGAAAAAAGACAGAAGGGTCGTCAAAGACAATGGCCAAGGAGGATGGCCGGTAGAGCGACACCAGGACAGGAAAATTTTCCAAGTCCTGTGATAGATCTTAGCGGAGGAAGCCTTACGGGCCCGAGTCATAGTGGAGATGACTTCAGGAGGAATACCAGAAGCCGTCAAAATCCAGGACTCAGAAGCCACGCCGTCAATTTGAGAGCCGCAGAATTCGGGCGGAAAAACGGACCTTGCGAGAGTAGGTCTGGACGGTCCGGGAGATGCCACGGCATCTCTGTGGACAGGTGGAGCAGGTCCGGATACCAAGCTCGCCTGGGCCAGTCCGGTGCAATGAGGATGACTCGACGGCCCTCCATTCTGATCTTGCGCAGGACTCTGGGCAAGAGTTCTAGAGGGGGAAACACGTAGGACAGACGAAACTGGGACCAGTCTTGAACCAGAGCGTCCGCGGCGAAGGCCTGAGGATCGTGGGAGCGAGCCACGTAAACAGGAACTTTGTTGTTGTGACGGGATGCCATTAGGTCCACGTCCGGAGTGCCCCATTTGCGGCAGATTGACTGAAACACAGCCGGGTGCAGGGACCACTCGCCACCGTCCACGGTTTGACGGCTGAGATAATCTGCCTCCCAGTTTTCCACGCCTGGGATGTGGACTGCGGATACGGTGGACTTGGAGTCCTCCGCCCATTGGAGGATGCGTTGTACCTCCAACATTGCCAGGCGGCTGCGTGTCCCGCCTTGGTGATTGATGTAGGCAACCGCTGTCGCGTTGTCTGACTGGACTCGAATGTGCCTGCCCGCCAACAGGTGGTGAAAAGCTAGGAGAGCTAGAAGCACGGCTCTGGTTTCCAGCACATTGATTGAAAGGGCTGACTCGGACGGAGTCCAAGTGCCCTGCGCTCTGTGGTGGAGACATACCGCTCCCCAGCCGGATAGACTGGCATCCGTGGTGAGAATCACCCAGGACGGGGCCAGGAAGGAGCGCCCTTGGAACAGGGAGAGGGGCCGAAGCCACCACTGAAGGGAGCTCCTGGTCCGTGGCGACATAGCCACTAACTTGTGTAAGGAGGAAGGCCGCTTGTCCCAACAGCGGAGAATGTCCAGCTGCAGGGGGCACAGATGGAACTGGGCAAAGGGAACAGCCTCCATGGACGCCACCATTTGACCCAGCACCTGCATCAGACGCCTGAGAGTATAACGGCGGGGCCTCAGAAGAGAGCGCACCGCCAGCTGGAGTGACAGCTGTTTGTTTAAGGGCAACTTCACTAGAGCCGACAAAGTCTTGAACTGCATCCCTAGGTACGTGAGACTCTGGGTCGGAGTCAGAGTGGACTTGGGAAGATTGACAAGCCACCCGAATTGGGCTAGAGTGGCGAGAGTGAGCGAGACACTCCGCTGACAGTCTGCGCTGGATGAAGCCTTGACTAGAAGGTCGTCCAGGTAAGAAATCACTGCCAACCCCTGGAGGTGCAGAACCGCAATCACTGCTGCCATGACCTTGGTGAATACCCGAGGGGCCGTGGCTAACCCGAAGGGGAGAGCCACGAATTGGAAATGATCTTCTCCTATTGCAAAACGTAGCCAACGCTGGTGTGAAACTGCAATTGGCACATGCAGATAGGCATCTCTGATGTCGATGGACGCCAGGAAATCCCCTTGGGTCATTGAGGCAATGACTGATCGCAGAGACTCCATGCGAAAGTGCCGCACCTGAACATGCTTGTTGAGAAGCTTGAGATCCAGGATGGGCCGTAAGGAACCGTCCTTTTTGGGGACTAGGAAGAGATTTGAGTAGAAACCTCTGAACCGTTCCCGGGCGGGAACCGGTACAATTACTCCGTTGGCCTGCAAGGATGCCACAGCCTGTGAGAAGGCGGCGGCCTTGGAGCAGGGGGGAGTTGAGAGAAATAAATCTGTTTGGAGGGCTGGAAGAGAATTCTATCCTGTAGCCGTGGGAGATGATATCCCTCACCCACTGATCGGAGACGTGTTGAAACCACGCGTCGCCAAAGTGGGAGAGCCTGCCACAGACTAAGGACGTTGCTGGCGCGGACAGATAGTCACGACGAGGCTGCCTTAGCGGCAGCACCTCCTGCGGTCTTTTGTGGACGCGCTTTTGGGCGCCAGTTGGATTTCTGGTCCTTAGCTGAGTTAGCGGACGAAGCGGAGGGCTTAGAGGACAACCAGTTGGAGGAACGAAAGGAGCGAAACCTCGACTGTTTCCTACCCTGGGCAGGTTTCCTGGTTTTGGTTTGTGGCATGGAAATACTCTTCCCGCCAGTAGCTTCTTTAATAATTTCATCCAGCTGTTCTCCGAACAGCCGGGACCCAGCAAAAGGGAGCCCAGCAAGGTATTTCTTAGAAGAAGCATCTGCCTTCCACTCTCGAAGCCACAAGATCCTGCGGATAACGAGGGAATTAGCCGAAGCCACCGCAGTGCGGTGAGAAGCCTCCAGCATGGCAGACATGGCATAAGATGAAAAAGCTGAAGCTTGAGAAGTTAAGGCAACCATCTCGGGCATGGATTCCCTGGTGAGGGAATGCATCTCCTCTAGAGAAGCAGAGATGGCTTTGAGAGCCCACACTGCTGCAAAAGTTGGGGAAAACGCGCCCCCCGCCGCTTCATACACGGATTTGGCCAGAAGGTCAATCTGACGGTCAGCGGAATCCTTAAGGGAGGTGCCAGCCACCGTCACAACGGTCCGGGCTGAGAGCCTAGACAACGGAGGGTCTACCTTTGGGGAATGAGCCCACTCCTTGACCACCTCAGGTGGAAAGGGACGGTCATCAGAACCACGCTTTGGGAAGCGTTTGTCAGGACAGGCCCTGGGTTTGGTCACAGCGGCCTGAAAACTGGAGTGGTTAAAGAACACACTCTTTGCTCTCTTAGGCGAGGTAAACTGGTGCTTTTCTGCCAGAGAGGGTTGCTCCTCTGAAACTGGCGGATTGAGATACAGTACAGAATTAATGGAAGCAATCAAGTCACTAAGATCTGAGTCACCCTCGGAAAGATCAATGGGGTACATGGAGTTAGCCTCCGAGCCCCCTGTAAAGGCATCCTCCTCATCCTGCGAGTCAGCTCTTGAATCAGAGCCACGGGATGAGGAGGGAGAGGAAACCCTGCGTCTCCTCTTAGGAGGACGGGGTCTGGGCCCTGATGATGAATCCTCTGTGAGCTCCGGTGGACGGAGGTCAGATGATAGAAATCCTAAAGGGACCCTTAGCAGTAGAGGCACCCTGTGAAGGGGGCTGATGCATATTCATCAAAGTCCTGGACAGAAGTCCCATGGACTCACCAAAAGACTGGGAGATAGACCTAGAAAAGGATTCTACCCAAGCCGGGGGTTCAGCCACAGGTGCAGGAGCAGCCTGAGAGACCACTGGGGGTGAGACTCCAGGCTGTGGCACCGCCAAGTTAGAGCAGACATCACAATGTGGATAGGTGCTCGGTTCAGGCAGCAGGAGCTTACATGCAGCGCATACAGTATAAAGCTTTGGAGCCTTGCTCCTCGTGTGAGACATGCTGCTGGAGTGGGGACAGCTTCTACAAGAGAATGAACCTCAGAAAGTATATACAGAGGTCCACAACCAGAGACCAATTGTGGCTTACCAGACCGCTGGCAGCGGTGTTGTGTGCCCTCCAGATCCCGAAGCTCGGACCCCCAATGCACAGCACCTCAGCAGGGATGCAGAGTGCAGGCCAGCGCAGAGTGAACCCTGTCTGAGAAAATGGCCGCCGGAGCGAAGAGAGGGGGCGGGACTTGGGGCGTTCCTGTAGGAGAGCGGGATCTGGAGGGCCATAGAGACCTACAGGGGAGTGTCCCTCCCCTGTGCAGGACGGCCGCCGGGAGGAGCCGAGCCTGTCCCTCTACATGAGTGACATGCGAGGGCAGTGAACAGAAACTAGGCCTCCGGCAAAGCCGGGGCCTAAATTTGAGCGGCGAGGCCGACGCGCAGGCACCATCGGCGCGGTTCTCGGGCGACAGCTAGAGAACCTGCCGGAAATGCCAAGATAAATACAGTAAGCACACTCTCCCCATACAATAAAGCACAGGGACCCCCAACATATAAACGTCTCAGGTACTTAGCTGCTGAGACGAAGGGCCAGGTCCCTGGGGATGAGTGTTCCGGTCCAGCAGGATCCTAAAGGGCTGCGGATGGAGAACGGTCTCCTGCCAGGCATGGAGACCGCGCTGGCTCCCACTTCAAGCCAGAACCCAGGAGGGATGGTGAAGGAGCACGGCATGTAAGGCTCCAGCCTTGGAATCAACCTTACAACACCACCGACACAGTGGGGTGAGAAGGGACATGTCGTGGGTCCAGACGTGGACCCGCACTTCTTCAATCTCATTCCAAAAAGGAAAAAATCATATGAGAATGCATGTGTGGATGTATGCCTCCTGAACACAAAGTGATAAACTGGCTGGGACTGGCTCACCAGGGGGTGTATAAGCTCAGAGGGAGGAGCTACACTTTTAAGTGTAGTACTTTGTGTGTCCTCCGGAGGCAGAAGCTAAACACCCAAGGTCTGGGTCTCCCAAAGGAACGATAAAGAAATTTTTTCTTGTTCCAAGATACATTCTTTTTACAGACGCAAGGGACCGCAATGGGCTCGAATGTAGCCCCGCCACATGCAAATTGTTTTTTGTCAGATTTCGAAGAAACCGTAGTATGCCGACATCCGTTATTCATTTTACATTGCCCTTTATGGCAGCGCTTTATCGACGACATTTTTTGCACATGGACGGGGCCATTCGACTCCTTGCAGGAATTTACTACTGACATCAACAATGCTTGGCCTTCACTTCATTTCACCATATAGTTTGATAAAGAAAAAAAAAAATCAATTTCTTGGACACGTATAGTCTGAAAGATTCATCCGGTCTTTTAACATCAGATTTATATATTAAACCTACAGACCGTAATACTCTACTTCATTATACGAGTCACCATCCCACAGCTACAAAAAAAATCCGTACCAACTTCTCAATTTGGACGGGTTAGGAGGATCGTATCTGATCCGAGGACACTGGAGAAAAGACTTGATGAGATGCATATTAAATTTGCTTAACGTGGTTATCCACAGAGTGTATTAGAAAGCGCTCGACAGACATTACCCAGCACTCGTGATAATTCTGGCCGCATTCCATTCGTACATACATATCACCCTTTCATGTACAAACTGCACGGGACAATTCGTAAACACTGGCATCTCTTAAGCAATGGATATCCTAATATTTATGAATTCCAGAATAAATTTCTTCCTTGTTTCAGGAGAGCAAATAATCTAAAGGATCATCTGGTTAGAGCAGATGTTGGTTCAGCCAAGTCCATCCCAAGGCAGAGGTTCCTAGGGAAGCCTAAAGTCGGCAAATACCCATGCTTGCATTGTCCACAGTGGAGTAATGTCCAGAGGGGCGATTCCTTTTTTCATCCACATTCGGGCAAGAGATATAGCGCCAAGGGATTTTTCACGTGTGACAGTACCAATGTAATATATGTTATCATATGTCCATGTGGCCTATTTTACCGAGGTGAGACTACACAACGTATCAAGGATAGAGTCTCTAAGCACAAGTCGACTATTAGGTGTAAGGAGAACATACTGCCACTTCCATATCATTTCAATACTGTACACAATATCTCTCAATTAAAATTCTTGATAAATCGAACAGGTGTTTACCCCGCGCAGGGGTGGAAATATTAAATCAATGCTTCAAAAACGTGAGGCATTTTGGATCCACGAGCTTAAAACTATCACCAAAGGGGCTCAACAGAGATTATGATTTACAGGCATTTTTGTGAAATTAATGATTTGTTGTTTTAATCCTTGTACATTTGTATAAAAAAAATGTATATGCATTTGATTTATTGATCCACTAATGGTGATATTCTTTTTCAGCAGAATCGCTCATGATTCCATTTGATTTGCGATGTGCACCCCTTCATTCACTTCTGCGGATCCTGTCTTTGTGCCTTTCATTATATATCCTTCACTGCATTGTTAGTATTAATATTATGTTAAAAGGTAATCCCACCCTCCCCCTCCTTTTTTTTCTTCCTGTACGATTTCCACCTTTGTGCATAATCATGCCCATATGCTACTCTCTTATACATGTATCCTACTATCTGCATATTTCAGCATGCTCTGGACACTGCACACAAAGTGTTAATCACTTCTCCACTGGCTCTCTCCTTGGTTACCAGGGAGGCTAGTGACTCAGTTCAGCACACACCCTCACCTCTGGTTGGCTCCTGCAGCAGTGACACCGTGTGTCTTATCAGGCACACCCTCTCACCTCTCATTGGCTTCCCTCGTGGTCAGTCACGCTGCCAGCCTCTAGCATGCACATTGCATGCTTTCCAGTTCTGCCTCCCCTTTTTTGCTCCTATTGGATAAAGGTGCTATTTAAACATGGTGCCCTGACACTTAGTGCACGCAGCATAGCGGTGGACACCGTTGCCTTGACACTCCAATTTTGGCCAGTTTATGATACCAGGTGAGGTGGCTTTAACTCTTTCACTGACTGAACGCTGTTTCTTATATGCAGTATATCCTGGTAACGCTGCAGTATCATATGCTTTTCCTATTATAACTTTCTTTTCCCTCCCCTCCCCCCACATCCATGTATTGGTGTTTATATACCTCCTTCCTTTGTGATGGACACAATCATTTTTGCTGCCAAGTCATAGATTATGTCTTTTTATTTCTCTTTGATGAAAGTTTCTTCCTTTTTTTTCCTCTAGTTTTTTACATCTAAGCTGATTGCTTTATATTCTGTTTATTTAGCTCATTTGAGTAATTTTTGTAAATTATTGTTTATTTCAGTTGTCTGATGAAGGCCAACTAGTGGCTGAAACGTCACATGTTTAAGACTATTTTGGAATAAATTATATGAAAATTAACCCTTGAGAGTGCCTTGTACCCATTTGATTGACTTACGGTTTGGAAACCAACAAGTGCACCTCGATATACCTCCACTATATTGGCTGTGCCTTATCCTTTTACAAGTATTGTTTTACTTGGACATTGTGTAATGCTCCATTTACACTATGGGACAGAGTGTGAAGTGCCGTGAGACAGAAGGTACTATGGCCTCTGCTGGGACATACAGACTAAAACACCTCAAATAACCAAGATCCTGCTGTTAGCAGCAGCTCCAGCTACATGTCTGCCTTTATAATCATGTACATACATATACAGATGAGATTACACACACACATACATACATATACATATGTGTGTGTGTGTGTGTGTGTGTGTGTGTGTGTGTGTGTGTGTGTGATAGATAGATAGATAGAGAGAATATATCTCTATCTATCACACACACACACACACACACATACATACATACACACCTAGTATTCGTAAAAATTAATGAAAAGTTACATTCCATTTAAAGAACAAAGAACCTCACCTGCTTTTTAAAATAGCCAATAGCATACTCATCTGCGTATGTAAGAAAGTACAGGATGTTGTGTTTAATGTGATATTCCTTCAAATGGTTCATTAAATGTGTTCCATATCCCTGAAAATGAAATATTTACAACATTAAATTAGACAGTAACCCTCTTTACCAATTCATGCATTACCCAAATGGTCCCAAAAATGTAGGAATGTCGGGGGGGGGGGGGGGGGGTGTAAAATCCTTCGTCCTTTGGGTCTCTGCAGACAGATGTACAGCACGGGTATTTGTTGGTCTTTATACCCATCCCTCTTCCTATAGAGCCGAACAGAGGTCATCTAGGTTCTAGTAGAACTTCCTGTGGTGTTAGTGCTACACGTGTAATGTGAGTATTAACTAGAGCTATGCAGGGAGGGGAAGTGTCAGCAACCAGAGACATTGGCAGAGGTTTGATTGGGGCATCAAGGACAATTACAGTAACTAGTGTTTAGATCACAGTAAGTACCATATTTTTTAGATTATAAGAATTGCCTCTCCTCCCAAACATTTGGGAGAAAAATGAGAGGTGCGTCTTAAAATCCAAATGTAGCTTACCAGGGGGTGGTGGAGAGGGGTCACAGAAGGCAGAGCAATGCTGTGTTGCTCTCTGCAGCCCTGCTCAGTGTGGCGGGCAGCAAGGCACGGGCCATTCTGAAGATGTCGGCGATAAGGGCTTTCCAAATACGGTGCCCAGATTCTGCGCGTGCGCAGATGGAGCTCTCAGCTTAAGCGCTCATCTGCTCATGCACAGATTCTGGCCTCCATTTCTTTGAAGCCCGCTCCGCCGACATCTTCAGAATGGTCAGTGACTCACCGCCTGCAGCGAGCACCAGCACAGAGCAATGCCGGATGCCTCAGGACAGAGCAACACCGGTTGCCCCAGGACAGCGTCGCAGCCCACTGTGAGTACCTGGGCCCCCTCTGCACCACCCACAGTGTCGCAGTATTCTTGTACCGCCTCTGCCTCCTGTGACTCCCGCTCCACCACCGCTGCCAGGCCACCTCCCCAGTAAGAAACCACCAGATTATAAAATGGAAACCATGTTTTGTTTTTTTATCTCTAAATTTGGGGTGTGTTCTAATCCGTTGGGTCTTCGAAAACGAGAAATACGGTAACTCCTTGTAACGCAGCTTTTGGACTCTAGAATGTGACATTGGATATAATGGGGTTCCCAGGAGTGACCCAAACCCACCCCAAGCTTTGAAGTAGATATCAAACAAAATTCAAAGGCAATACAGACCTTGACTTGTTCATTAGATGTCACTGCACAGAACACAATTTCTGTAAAGCCTTGGGTGGGGAACATTCGGAAGCAGATACCCCCAATAACACGTCCATCTTTAATAAGAGCCAGAGTTTTGTGCTTTCTGTAAAGTAAAACAACATGTCTATATAAGATCTTAGGTAGACAAGCGCAACATCTGACAACTGACTCCTCAACAAAATGTGTCTGTAATATCGATGAACAAAACTTACGGGTCAAACACCAGCCGGGTGATGTATTCCTTAGGCATTCGGGGAAGCTGATGGGAGAAGACGTTCTGCAACCCAACGAGCCACATGAGAATCTTCTTGTTGGACTTTTGAGACAGAGAGTTTCCAATCACATGAAACTCTATGATCCCTCTGCGCTCCTCTAAGCGAGCTGTCTCATCGCGGGCGGCATTAGCAGACAGTAGACTTGTCTGTCATAAGGAAAAGAAATGCAGAACACTCAAATTAACTTTTACCATAGTTATTTTTTAAACAAATTTTTCCCCCCACTTCTCCAGAGGATTTGAACATACAATCACTAGAACAATACACTGCACTACATGACAGTCCAGCAATGCTTTTACATAGCCAGTCCATTCCACACTTCCAGAGAAATCAGAGTTTGAATGGATATGCAAATTAGTTTTAAGAGCTATTTGTAGATCTGAAGCCTCTGTCACTCCAGCTCTATCGCTAATAAAGTGCCGCTGCTGCCTCGTATTTGATGACTCTTTTGCCTGAAGTCACACAGAATAGAGGCTGTCAAGCAGGAGGAGACACCCCTGAGTAGAGCTAAAGTGACAGGCTTCCGATCTACAAATAGTACTTCAGCCTCATGTACATGTCAAATCAAAAGAGGATTTTTCAGTAAATGAGGAATGGACTGGCCACGTAAATGGATTGCTGGAATTGCCTTTGAAAGGGCTACATGCACATAAAGTTTGGGGGGGATGAAATGCTGCTGACAGGACCTCGATCCTACCAGCCTCATGCCTATCATGCCATAACAAAATATAAAAATAAATAAATATAAATTATATATATATATATATATATATATATATATATATATATATATATATATATATATATTATATTATATTATATATATATATAATCTGCAGTTTTCAGTTTATTCAAATATTAAGTTCATATCTTTTTAGAATATGCTCACACAGGGAGAAATACCAGGACGTGTCAGACATACAGTAACACATAGCTTACATCTGGGCCCAGCATGGCAGCTGGATCAGTGATAGTTAGCATGACTTCATTCACCAGCTCCATGGGAATATCGCCCATCACGCGGATTCTTTTAGCGTCCTCCAGAGTCAGGCTGTCTGACAGTTTCCTTTTTTCTCCTGTAATAAGTGATGGTTTATTAGCAGGAAAAATAACAGACCTGTCGGGGGGAAAGGGGGGGGATCCATATAGTCTATTATAAACAAATATCTGCAATGCCAACTTCTAAATTGATTACGACTTGCAAACCTTTCCCACTCTTGTGCAATGGTGGTGGTTCTTCATATAAATATATGCAACTTACTTAAAATCTTATTTCCAAAGGCGCTTAGGATTTTAAAGATATTAGCAGTGGTCCAGGATTTACTGTTTGTGCAAGTTTTCAGTTTAAGTGTGCCGCCCCCGCAGCGATTGGACTGCTCGGATCCAGGGGTTTTGCTGTGGCTCGAGGGTCCCCGGGACCCGGGGCTCAGCGGCCACTTCAATGAAAAGGGGGGGATATTTACAAGGAGAGTTTGTGATGCCGCCGCTGCTGGATGGGGGCAGATGGTGTGGAGCAGCTGGATGGCAGGCCCTCCGCAGGTAGGGAGGCCCCGGTGCTCGGGTGGAGTGGATAGGATGGCAGGCTGGGTACATGGGCAAGTTTTTACTCACTGTTGGATCTACAGTAATGCAGAATAAGAGGCACACACGCTGCTGAACCAAGACTCTGAGTCACTGCTGCTCTTAGGAAACACGTCCAGGTCCCGTGCCCCAGGTGTCATTAGTGATCCAGTGCCTGGATCCGTGCACAGTGTTTTTGTCTGGAGTCCCTATAGTCTGGAACTATCAGGAACAGTTCTTCTGTTATTTAGGCGAAGTCCTTGCCCAAGGGAGCTGGCACGCGGGACCTTAGCGAGCTGTCTATATGGGAG
Organism: Anomaloglossus baeobatrachus; assembly: GCF_048569485.1. NCBI lineage: Eukaryota > Metazoa > Chordata > Amphibia > Anura > Aromobatidae > Anomaloglossus > Anomaloglossus baeobatrachus. Next base: position 376,414,490 of record NC_134357.1, on the reverse strand, counting down.
ACCCCGTCCCCCTCATTGTGCTGTTGCCCCCAACCTCTGGGGTCATGGGGAAAGTTCCTGAAGGCCCCCTTCCGCCGCAGGTAAATTATTGGTTCGCATAGAGCTTCTCCCCAATCTAGGATCCTGGCACCCAGTCGTGCTCGGTACCAGTCAGTCGTTGTCACTAGCTGAGGCTGGCTACCATCTCCTCTGGCCCTGGGTCACTGCTTGCGACCCAAGCCAAGTCACGTCAGGGAGCTCCAACTCCCTTCAGCTCCTCACACTTCAGGAGCTCTCTCTACACTGTCTGCTGACTTGGTTCCTCCCACTAGTCTGCCTGAAAGTCATGGTGTGGTGTGAGGTGCATGTTGGGATGTATAGTGCAGAGGGTATGACCCCTGTATCTGGGTTCCTTGAACCACGGGCGTGGGGGGGGGGGTTCTGAGTTCGGCTGCACCATGAAAGGAGAGGATGCAGTTCCCTGTGTCACCCTGATATGGATTTACAGTTTGTGCAAGTTTTCAGTTTAAGCATGTCATCAATGTGTGTGACAGATGTCTGGCCGGCTTATTTTAATAGCCAGGCTTGGATCCTTCTCTCATGGCCAATATTTAGACATAGAAGGTGACTGGCTTGGCTACTTAAATGAGCCAGTTAGACAGCTCCCTTAAAAAGAAGGGAATTTTGTTTACTTACCGTAAATTCCTTTTCTTCTAGCTCCTATTGGGAGACCCAGACAATTGGGTGTATAGCTTCTGCCTCCGGAGGCCACACAAAGTATTACACTTTAAAAGTGTAACCCCTCCCCTCTGCCTATACACCCTCCCGTGCATCACGGGCTCCTCAGTTTTGGTGCAAAAGCAGGAAGGAGGAAAACTTATAAATTGGTCTAAGGTAAATTCAATCCGAAGGATGTTCAGAGAACTGAAAACCATGAACCAAAAGAACAATTCAACATGAACAACATGTGTACACAAAAGAACAACAGCCCGAAGGGAACAGGGGCGGGTGCTGGGTCTCCCAATAGGAGCTAGAAGAAAAGGAATTTACGGTAAGTAAACAAAATTCCCTTCTTCTTTGTCGCTCCATTGGGAGACCCAGACAATTGGGACGTCCAAAAGCAGTCCCTGGGTGGGTAAAAGAATACCTCGATATAAAGAGCCGAAAGAACGACCCCCTCTTACAGGTGGGCAACAGCCGCCTGAAGGACTCGCCTACCTAGACTGGCGTCTGCCGAAGCATAGGTATGCACCTGATAGTGTTTCGTGAAAGTGTGCAGACTAGACCAGGTAGCTGCCTGACACACCTGCTGAGCCATAGCCCGGTGCCGCAATGCCCAGGACGCACCCACGGCTCTGGTAGAATGGGCTTTCAACCCTGAAGGAAGTGGAAGCCCAGAAAAACGGAAGGCTTCAAGAATCGGTTCCTTGATCCATCGAGCCAAAGTTGACTTGGAAGCCTGCGAACCCTTACGCTGGCCAGCGACAAGGACAAAGAGCGCATCTGAACGGCGCAGGGGCGCCGTGCGAGACACGTAGAGCCGGAGTGCTCTCACTAAATCTAACGAGTGCAAATCCTTTTCACATTGGTGAACTGGATGAGGGCAAAATGAAGGTAAGGAGATATCCTGATTGAGATGAAAAGGGGATACCACCTTAGGGAGAAATTCCGGGACCGGACGTAGAACCACCTTATCCTGGTGAAACACCAGGAAGGGGGCTTTGCATGACAGCGCTGCCAGCTCCGACACTCTACGGAGAGATGTAACTGCCACTTGAAATGCCACCTTCTGCGAAAGACGTGATAAAGAGACCTCCCGCAGCGGCTCGAAAGGTGGTTTCTGAAGAGCCGTTAGCACCCTGTTGAGGTCCCAGGGTTCCAGCGAACGCTTGTAAGGTGGGACTATGTGGCAAACTCCCTGCAGGAACGTGCGGACCTGCGGAAGCCTGGCTAGACGCTTTTGAAAAAATACGGAAAGCGCGATACTTGTCCCTTGAGAGAGCCGAGAGACAAACCCTTGTCCAACCGATATAACTAAAATGAGATGATGAGTGGATGTGTGCCTCCTTCCACACAAAGCATAAAACTGAGGAGCCCGTGATGCACGGGAGGGTGTATAGGCAGAGGGGAGGGGTTACACTTTTTTAAAAGTGTAATACTTTGTGTGGCCTCCGGAGGCAGAAGCTATACACCCAATTGTCTGGGTCTCCCAATGGAGCGACAAAGAAAAGGGAATTTTGTTTACTTACCGTAAATTACTTTTCTTCTAGCTCCTATTGGGAGACCCAGACAATTGGGTGTATAGCTTCTGCCTCTGGAGGCCACACAAAGTATTACACTTTTAAAAAAGTGTAACCCCTCCCCTCTGCCTATACACCCTCCCGTGCATCACGGGCTCCTCAGTTTGGTGCAAAAGCAGGAAGGAGAAAACTTATAAATTGGTCTAGGGTAAATTCAATCCGAAGGATGTTCGGAGAACTGAAGACCATGAACCCAAAGAACAAATCAACATCAACAACATGTGTACACAAAAGAACAACCAGCCCGAAGGGCACAGGGGCGGGTGCTGGGTCTCCCAATAGGAGCTAGAAGAAAAGGAATTTACGGTAAGTAAACAAAATTCCCTTTTTCTTTGTCGCTCCATTGGGAGACCCAGACAATTGGGACGTCCAAGAGCAGTCGCTGGGTGGGTAAAGCAATACCTCAATAAAAAGAGCCGAAAACAGCCCCCTCTTACAGGTGGGCAACCGCCGCCTGGAGGACTCGCCTACCTAGACTGGCGTCTGCCGAAGCATAGGTATGCACTTGATAGTGCTTCGTGAAAGTGTGCAGACTAGACCACGTAGCTGCCTGACACACCTGCTGAGCAGTCGCCCGATGCCGCAATGCCCAGGACGCACCAACGGCTCTGGTAGAATGGGCTTTCAACCCTGAAGGGAGCGGAAGCCCAGAAGTACGGTAGGCCTCGAGAATCGGTTCCTTGATCCACCGAGCCAAGGTTGACTTGGAGGCCTGAGATCCCTTACGCTGGCCAGCGACAAGGACAAAAAGCGCGTCTGAACGGCGCAGGGGCGCCGTGCGAGACACGTAGACCCGGAGTGCTCTCACTAGATCCAAAGAGTGCAAATCCTTTTCACACTGGTGAATTGGATTAGGGCAAAAGGAAGGCAAGGAGATATCCTGATTTAGATGAAGAAGGGAATTTTGTTTACTTACCGTAAATTCCTTTTCTTCTAGCTCCAATTGGGAGACCCAGACAATTGGGTGTATAGGCTATGCCTCCGGAGGCCGCACAAAGTATTACACTAAAAGTGTAAAGCCCCTCCCCTTCTGCCTATACACCCCCCGTGCTACCACGGGCTCCTCAGTTTTGGTGCAAAAGCAAGAAGGAGGAAAAAAATTATAAACTGGTTTAAAGTAAATTCAATCCGAAGGAATATCGGAGAACTGAAACCATTCAACATGAACAACATGTGTACACAAAAAAAAAAAAAAACAGGGGCGGGTGCTGGGTCTCCCAATTGGAGCTAGAAGAAAAGGAATTTACGGTAAGTAAACAAAATTCCCTTCTTCTTTGTCGTTCCATTGGGAGACCCAGACAATTGGGACGTCCAAAAGCAGTCCCTGGGTGGGTAAAATAATACCTCGTAATAGAGCCGTAAAACGGCCCCTTCCTACAGGTGGGCAACCGCCGCCTGAAGGACTCGTCTACCTAGGCTGGCATCCGCCGAAGCATAGGTATGCACCTGATAGTGTTTCGTGAAAGTGTGCAGGCTCGACCAGGTAGCCGCCTGACACACCTGCTGAGCCGTAGCCTGGTGCCTCAAAGCCCAGGACGCGCCCACGGCTCTGGTAGAATGGGCCTTCAGTCCTGAGGGAACCGGAAGCCCAGCAGAACGGTAAGCTTCGAGAATTGGCTCCTTGATCCACCGAGCCAGGGTTGATTTGGAAGCCTGTGACCCTTTACGCTGGCCAGCGACAAGGACAAAGAGTGCATCCGAGCGGCGCAGGGGCGCCGTACGAGAAATGTAGAGTCTGAGTGCTCTCACCAGATCTAACAAGTGCAAATCCTTTTCACATTGGTGAACTGGATGAGGACAAAAAGAGGGTAAGGAGATATCCTGATTGAGATGAAAGGGGGATACCACCTTAGGGAGAAATTCCGGAACCGGACGCAGAACCACCTTGTCCTGGTGAGACACCAGGAAAGGGGCTTTGCACGACAACGCTGCTAGCTCAGACACTCTCCGAAGAGAAGTGACTGCTACTAGGAAAACCACTTTCTGCGAAAGGCGTGAGAGAGAAATATCCCTCATTGGCTCGAATGGTGGTTTCTGAAGAACCATCAGCACCCTGTTCAGATCCCAGGGTTCTAACGGCCGCTTGTAAGGAGGAACGATGTGACAAACCCCCTGCAGGAACGTGCGTACCTGTGGAAGTCTGACTAGGCGCTTCTGGAAAAACACAGAGAGCGCTGAGACTTGTCCCTTAAGGGAGCCGAGCGACAAACCCTTTTCCAGTCCAGATTGAAGGAAGGACAGAAAAGTGGGCAAGGCAAAAGGCCAGGGAGAAAAACCCTGAGCAGAGCACCACGACAGGAAAATTTTCCACGTCCTGTGGTAGATCTTGGCGGACGTTGGTTTCCTAGCCTGTCTCATAGTGGCAATGACCTCTTGAGATAATCCTGAAGACTCTAGGATTCAGGACTCAATGGCCACACAGTCAGGTTGAGGGCCGCAGAATTCAGATGGAAAAAACGGCCCTTGAGACAGCAAGTCTGGTCGGTCTGGTAGTGCCCACGGTTGGCCGACCGTGAGATGCCACAGATCCGGGTACCACGACCTCCTCGGCCAGTCTGGAGCGACGAGGATGACGCGGCGGCAGTCGGCCCTGATCTTGCGTAACACTCTGGGCAACAGTGCCAGCGGAGGAAACACATAAGGGAGCTGAAACTGCGACCAACCCTGAACTAAGGCGTCTGCCGTCATAGCTCTGGGATCTTGAGACCGTGCCATGAACGTCAGTACCTTGTTGTTGTGCCGGGACGCCATTAGGTCGACGTCCGGCATGCCCCAGCGGCAACATATCTCCTGAAACACGTCCGGGTGAAGGGACCATTCCCCTGCGTCCATGCCCTGGCGACTGAGAAAGTCTGCTTCCCAGTTTTCTACGCCTGGGATGTGAACTGCGGATATGGTGGAGGCTGTGGCTTCCACCCACAGTAGAATCCGCCGGACTTCCTGGAAGGCTTGCCGACTGCGTGTCCCGCCTTGGTGGTTGATGTATGCCACCGCTGTGGAGTTGTCCGACTGAATTCGGATCTGCTTGCCTTCCAGCCACTGCTGGAACACTTTTAGGGCCAGATACACTGCCCTGATTTCCAGAACATTGATCTGAAGCGAGGACTCTTGCTGAGTCCACGTACCCTGAGCCCTGTGGTGGAGAAAAACAGCTCCCCACCCTGACAGACTCGCGTCCGTCGTGACCACCGCCCAGGATGGGGGTAGGAAGGATTTCCCTTTCGATAATGAAGTGGGAAGAAGTCACCACCGAAGGGAAGCTTTGGTTGCCTGAGAGAGGGAGACGTTCCTGTCGAGGGACGTCGGTTTCCTGTCCCATTTGCGTAGGATGTCCCATTGAAGAGGACGCACGTGAAACTGCGCGAAAGGGACTGCCTCCATTGCTGCCACCATCTTCCCCAGGAAGTGCATGAGGCGCCTCAATGGGTGTGACTGACCTTGAAGGAGAGATTGCACCTCCGTCTGTAGTGAACGCTGCTTGTTCAGCGGAAGCTTCACTATCGCTGAGAGGGTATGGAACTCCATGCCAAGATATGTCAGCGATTGGGCCGGTGTCAGATTTGACTTTGGAAAATTGATGATCCACCCGAAACTCTGTAGAGTCTCCAGAGTAGCGTTGAGGCTGTGCTGGCATGCCTCTTGGGAGGGAGCCTTGACCAGCAGATCGTCTAAGTAAAGGATCACCGAGTGACCCTGGCAGTGGAGGACCGCGACTACTGTAGCCATGACCTTGGTGAAAACCCGGGGGGCTGTCGCCAGGCCGAACGGCAGTGCCACGAACTGGAGGTGTTCGTCTCCTATGGCGAAGCGCAGGAAGCGCTGATGCTCTGGAGCAATCGGAACGTGAAGATAAGCATCTTTGATATCGATCGATGCAAGGAAATCTCCTTGGGACATTGAGGCGATGACGGAGCGGAGGGATTCCATCCGGAACCGCCTGGTCTTTACGTGTTTGTTGAGCAGTTACGGGTCCAGGACAGGACGGAAAGACCCGTCCTTCTTTGGAACCACAAACAGATTGGAGTAAAAACCGTGACCCTGTTGCTGAAGAGGAACAGGGATCACCACTCCTTCTACCTTCAGAGTGTCCAACGCCTGCAGAAGAGCATCGGCTCGCTCGGGAGGCGGAGATGTTCTGAAGAATCGAGACGGAGGACGAGAGCTGAACTCTATCCTGTAACCGTGAGACAGAATGTCTCTCACCCAACGGTCTTTTACCTGTGGCAGCCAGGTGTCGCAAAAGCGGGAGAGCCTGCCACCGACCGAGGATGCGGTGTGAGGCGGCCGTAAGTCATGAGGAAGCCGCCTTGGTAGCGGCACCTCCGGCGGTCTTTTTAGGGCGTGACTTAGACCGCCATTAATCGGAGTTCCTCTGATCCTTCTGAGGCCTTTTGGACGAGGAGAATTGGGCTCTGCCCGTACCCCGAAAGGACCGAAACCTCGACTGTCCCCTCCTCTGTTGGGGTAATTTTGGTTTGGCCTGGGGTAAGGATGTTTCCTTTCCTTGGATTGTTTTATGATTTCATCCAATCTCTCACCAAACAAACGGTCGCCAGAAAATGGCAAACCGATTAAGCACTTTTTGGCAATCGAATCTGCCTTCCATTCCCGTAGCCACAAGGCCCTGCGTAATGCCACCGAATTGTCGGCTGCAACCGCCGTACGGCTCGCAGAGTCCAGGATAGCATTAATAGCGTAGGACGCAAATGCCGACGTTTGAGAGGTTATGGAAGCCACTTGCGGCGCAGACGTACGTGTGAGTGCGTCAATTTGGGCTTGACCCGCTGAGATAGCTTGGAGTGCCCATACTGCTGCGAATGCTGGAGCGAAAGACGCGCCGATAGCCTCATAGATGGATTTCAACCAGAGCTCCATCTGTCTGGCAGTGGCATCCTTGAGTGAAGCCCCATCTTCAACTGCAACTATGGATCTAGCCGCCAGTCTGGAGATTGGAGGATCCACCTTGGGACACTGAGTCCAGCCCTTGACCACGTCAGGGGGGAAGGGATAACGTGTATCCTTAAGGCGCTTGGAAAAACGCTTATCTGGACAAACTCGGTGTTTCTGGACTGCGTCTCTGAAGTCGGAGTGATCCAGAAACATACTCGCTGTACGCTTGGGGAACCTGAAACGGAACTTCTCCTGCTGAGAAGCTGACTCCTCTGCTGGAGGAGCTGAGGGAGAAAAATCCAACATCTTATTTATGGACGCAATAAGATCATTCACTATGGCGTCCCCATCAGGAGTATCAAGGTTGAGAGCGGCCTCAGGATCAGAATCCTGATCAGCTACCTCCGCTTCATCATACAGAGAGTCATCTCTCTGAGACCCCGAACAATGTGATGAGGTCGAGGAGATTTCCAAGCGAGCTCGCTTAGGCGGTCTGGGACTGCGGTCCATGTCAGAGACCTCACCCTGGGATCTATGAGACCCCCGGGGGGACATTGTTGTTCCAACTGAGGGGAACTAGGGGGCAATGATTCCACAGTGCCCATGGTCTGAGATACCGGTCTGGACTGCAAAGCTTCTAGTATTTTAGCCATAGTCTCAGAAAGTCTGTCAGTAAAAACTGCAAACTCCATCCCTGTCACCTGGACAGTGTTAGCTGGTTGTTCCCCCTGGGCCCCCCTTAGCAGAGGCTCCGGCTGAGTAAGTGCCACAGGGGCCGAGCAGTGCACACAATGAGGGTCAGTGGAACCTGCCGGTAGCGAGGTTGTACATGCGGCGCAGGCAGCATAGTAAGCCTGTGTTTTGGCACCCCTGCTTCTTGTGGGCGCCATATTGTTGTCTCCTTTGAGCAACACAACAGGGTATATAGCCAGAAATCAACTGTGCACCATACAGTGAAAAGTATAGCCTGTAAACATATAAACTATAAACACACTTCTGCACAAGTGGGGCCAGCACCTCAGGTGCTGCTTACCGCCCGCTTAAAGCGGTTGTGTGGCCACCAGAATCCCTGCCTGGGTCCCCCAGAGTTTGTCTCCCCTCTGCAGCGTTTGAGGAGCTGACAGGAATGGCTGCCGGCGTCCTGAGGAGAGGAGGGAGCCGTGGGCGTGACCCAGAAAGTGCGGGAGCTGGTGCCTCACTGTGCACAGTGAGGGGGTTGGAGTATGCAAAGCATGCTCCAGCCCTCAGTGCTGCCGTGCTGTACAGCGTCCCGCCCTTCCTCTGACTGGCAGGGCTGGGGGCGGGAAGAGAAAGAGACTAGGCCCAAAAGCCGGGGACTCGAGTTATAAGCGCGGCCGCCGTATAAGCGCGGCCGGCGCAGAGTCCCCGGCGCACTAACAGTCCCAGCCGCGCCTCAGTAAAAACAATGGCAGCGGCGGTCAGCGCGGTAGTCCCCATACACAAACACACTCAGCGACGCTGCAGTGTATAATGGCACAAACGCGGTCAGCGCCGCGGTCCCCGGTGCACTAGCACACCCAGCAATGCTGGAGTGTTGCTGTGCGCGGTCCCCACGGGGACACAGAGTACCTTAAAGTAACAGGGCCATGTCCCTGAACGATACCCGGCTCCTATCCAGCAGGCTCCTCAGGAGTTGTGGATGAAGCACGGTCTCAGTGCCTGGAGACCGATAGGATCCCACTTCACCCAGAGCCCTAAGGGGGATGGGGAAGGAAAACAGCATGTGGGCTCCAGCCTCCGTACCCGCAATGGATACCTCAACCTTAACAACACCGCCGACAAGAGTGGGGTGAGAAGGGAGCATGCTGGGGGCCCTATATGGGCCCACTTTTCTTCCATCCGACATAGTCAGCAGCTGCTGCTGACTAATCTGTGGAGCTGTGCGTGCATGTCTGCCTCCTTCGCACAAAGCAAAAAACTGAGGAGCCCGTGGGAGCACGGGGGGTGTATAGGCAGAAGGGGAGGGGCTTTACACTTTTAGTGTAATACTTTGTGCGGCCTCCGGAGGCATAGCCTATACACCCAATTGTCTGGGTCTCCCAATGGAGCGACAAAGAAGAAGGGAATTTTGTTACTTACCGTAAATTCCTTTTCTTCTAGCTCCAATTGGGAGACCCAGACGATTGGGTGTATAGCTACTGCCTCCGGAGGCCACACAAAGCATTACACTAAAAAGTGTAAGGCCCCTCCCCTTCTGGCTATACACCCCCCGTGGGATCACGGGCTGCTCAGTTTTAGTGCTAAAGCAAGAAGGAGGAAAGCCAATAACTGGTTTAAACAAATTCAATCCGAAGTAACATCGGAGAACTGAAACCGTTTAACATGAACAACATGTGTACCCGAAAAAAACAAAAATCCCGAAGGAAACAGGGCGGGTGCTGGGTCTCCCAATTGGAGCTAGAAGAAAAGGAATTTACGGTAAGTAACAAAATTCCCTTCTTCTTCGGCGCTCCATTGGGAGACCCAGACGATTGGGACGTCCAAAAGCAGTCCCTGGGTGGGTAAATTAATACCTCAAGTTAGAGCTGCAAAACAGCCCTCCCCTACGAGGAGGCAACCGCCGCCTGCAGGACTCTTCTACCTAGGCTGGCGTCCGCCGAAGCGTAGGTATGCACCTGATAATGTTTGGTGAAAGTGTGCAGACTGGACCAGGTAGCTGCCTGGCACACCTGTTGAGCCGTAGCCTGGTGTCGTAATGCCCAGGACGCACCCACGGCTCTGGTAGAATGGGCCTTCAGCCCTGATGGAACCGGAAGCCCAGCAGAACGGTAGGCTTCAAGAATTGGTTCCTTGATCCATCGAGCCAGGGTGGATTTGGAAGCCTGCGATCCTTTGCGCTTACCAGCGACAAGGACAAAGAGTGCATCCGAGCGGCGCAGGGGCGCCGTGCGGGAAATGTAGATTCTGAGTGCTCTCACGAGATCCAACAAATGCAAATCCTTTTCATACCGATGAACTGGATGAGGACAAAAGGAAGGTAAGGAGATATCCTGATTGAGATGAAAAGAGGATACCACCTTAGGGAGAAACTCCTGAATCGGGCGCAGCACTACCTTGTCCTGGTGAAAAACCAGGAAGGGAGCTTTGGATGACAGCGCTGCCAGCTCGGATACCCTCCGAAGAGACGTGACCGCTACCAGAAAGGCCACTTTCTGTGAGAGTCGAGAAAGTGAAACATCCCTCAGAGGCTCGAAGGGCGGCTTCTGGAGAGCAACTAGTACCCTGTTCAGATCCCATGGATCTAACGGCCGTTTGTACGGAGGGACGATGTGACAAACCCCCTGCAGGAACGTGCGTACCTGAGGAAGTCGTGCTAGACGCTTTTGAAAAAATACCGATAGCGCTGAGACTTGCCCTTTAAGGGAGCCGAGCGATAAGCCTTTTTCCAAACCAGATTGCAGGCAGGAAAGAAAAGTAGGCAATGCAAATGGCCAGGGGGACACTCCCTGTGCCGAGCACCAGGATAAGAAAATCTTCCACGTTCTGTGGTAGATCTTAGCAGACGTGGGCTTCCTAGCCTGTCTCATGGTGGCCACGACCCCTTGAGATAATCCTGAAGATGCTAGTATCCAGGACTCAATGGCCACACAGTCAGGTTCAGGGCCGTAGAATTCAGATGGAAAAACGGCCCTTGTGATAGTAAGTCTGGCCGGTCTGGTAGCGCCCACGGTTGGCCGACCGTGAGATGCCACAGATCCGGATACCACGACCTCCTCGGCCAGTCTGGGGCGACGAGCACGACGCGGCGGCAATCGGACCTGATCTTGCGTAGCACTCTGGGCAAGAGTGCCAGAGGGGGAAACACATAGGGCAGCTGGAACTGCGACCAATCTTGCACTAAGGCGTCTGCCGCCAGAGCTCTGTGATCGCGAGACCGTGCCATGAAAGTTGGGACCTTGTTGTTGTGCCGGGACGCCATTAGGTCGACGTCCGGCCTTCCCCAGCGGCGACAGATTTCCTGAAACACGTCCGGGTGAAGGGACCATTCCCCTGCGTCCATACCCTGGCGACTGAGGAAGTCTGCTTCCCAGTTTTCTACGCCGGGGATGTGAACTGCGGATATGGTGGAGGCCGTGGCTTCCACCCACATCAGAATCCGCCGGACTTCCTGGAAGGCTTGCCGACTGCGTGTCCCGCCTTGGTGGTTGATGTATGCCACCGCTGTGGAGTTGTCCGACTGAATTCGGATCTGCTTTCCTTCCAGCCACTGCTGGAAGGCTTGTAGGGCAAGATACACTGCCCTGATTTCCAGAACATTGATCTGAAGGGTGGACTCCTGCTGAGTCCACGTACCCCGAGCCCTGTGGTGGAGAAAAACTGCTCCCCACCCTGACAGACTCGCGTCTGTCGTGACCACCGCCCAGGATGGGGGTAGGAAGGACCTTCCTTGTGATAATGAGGTGGGAAGAAGCCACCATTGAAGAGAGTCCTTGGCCGTCTGGGAAAGGTAGACTTTCCTGTCTAAGGACGTCGACTTCCCGTCCCATTGGCGGAGAATGTCCCATTGAAGTGGGCGCAGATGAAACTGCGCAAACGGGACTGCCTCCATTGCTGCCACCATCTTCCCCAGGAAGTGCATGAGGCGTCTTAAGGGGTGTGACTGGCCTTGAAGGAGAGAGTGCACCCCTGTCTGTAGTGAACGCTGCTTGTCCATCGGAAGCTTCACTATCGCTGAGAGAGTATGAAACTCCATGCCAAGATATGTTAGTGATTGGGTCGGTGACAGATTTGACTTTGAAAAGTTGATGATCCACCCGAAAGTCTGGAGAGTCTCCAGCGCAACGTTCAGGCTGTGTTGGCATGCCTCTTGAGAGGGTGCCTTGACAAGTAGATCGTCCAAGTAAGGGATCACCGAGTGTCCCTGAGAGTGCAAGACTGCTACCACTGCTGCCATGACCTTGGTGAAAACCCGTGGGGCTGTCGCCAGACCAAATGGCAGGGCTACGAACTGAAGGTGTTCGTCTCCTATAACGAAGCGTAGAAAACGCTGGTGCTCTGGAGCAATCGGCACGTGGAGATAAGCATCTTTGATGTCTATTGATGCTAGGAAATCTCCTTGAGACATCGAGGCAATGACGGAGCGGAGAGATTCCATCCGGAACCGCCTGGTTTTCACGTGCTTGTTGAGCAGTTTTAGGTCCAGAACAGGACGGAAAGAGCCGTCCTTTTTTGGCACCACAAACAGATTGGAGTAAAAACCTTGACCTCGTTCCTGAAGAGGAACAGGGATCACCACTCCTTCTGCCCTTAGAGAGCACACCGCCTGCAGAAGAGCATCGGCTCGGTCGGGATGTGGGGAAGTTCTGAAGAACCGAGGCGGAGGACGAGAACTGAACTCTATCCGGTACCCGTGAGACAAAATGTCTGTTACCCACCGGTCCTTGACCTGTGGCAGCCAAATGTCGCAAAAGCGGGAGAGCCTGCCACCGACCGAGGATGCGGAGAGAGGAGGCCGAAAGTCATGAGGCAGCCGGCTTGGAAGCGGTTCCTCCGGCTGCTTTCTTTGGGCGTGAGTGAGCCCGCCAGGAATCTGAGCTCCTCTGCTCCTTCTGAGTCCTTTTGGACGAGGAGAATTGGGCCCTGCCCGAACCTCGAAAGGACCGAAACCTCGACTGTCCCCTCCACTGTTGAGGTTTGCTTGATCTGGGCTGGGGTAAGGAAGAGTCCTTACCCTTGGACTGTTTAATGATTTCAGCCAATTGCTCACCAAACAGTCTGTCCTGAGATAATGGCAAACTGGTTAAGCATTTTTTGGAAGCAGAATCTGCTTTCCATTCCTTTAACCATAAGGCTCTGCGTAAAACCACAGAGTTGGCGGACGCCATTGACGTACGGCTGGTAGAGTCCAAGACCGCATTGATAGCGTAAGTCGCAAACGCAGACATTTGCGAGGTCAAGGACACCACTTGCGGCACTGATGGACGTATGACAGAGTCCACCTGCGCCAGACCAGCTGAAATAGCTTGGAGTGCCCACACGGCTGCGAATGCTGGAGCAAACGACGCGCCGATAGCTTCATAGACAGATTTCAACCAAAGGTCCATCTGTCTGTCATTGGCATCTTTAAGTGAAGCCCCATCTTCCACTGCAACTATGGATCTAGCCGCAAGCCTGGAGATTGGGGGGTCCACCTTTGGACACTGGGTCCAGCGTTTGACCACGTCAGGGGGAAAGGGATAACGTGTATCCTTAAGACGTTTGGAGAAACGCTTATCTGGATAAGCATGGTGTTTCTGGACTGCTTCTCTGAAGTCAGAGTGGTCCAGAAAAGTACTCAATTTACGCTTGGGATACCTGAAATGGAATTTCTCCTGCTGTGCTGCTGCCTCCTCCGCTGGAGGAGAAATATCCAGCAGTCTATTGATGGCCGCTATAAGATCATTCACCATGGCGTCACCATCAGGGGTATCCAGGTTGAGAGCGGTCTCAGGATTAGACTCCTGATCACCTAGCTCTGTCTCATCATACAGAGAATCCTCTCGCTGAGACCCTGACCAGCGTGATGACGCCGAGGGTCTCTCCCAGCGAGCTCGCTTAGGCTGCCTGGGACTGTCGTCCGAGTCAGAGCCTTCAGCCTGTGATGCCTGGGACCCCCTTGGAGCACGGATTAGTTCCAACTGAGGGGGACCGGGGAACATTGAATCAACAGTGCCCATGGTCTGAGTGACCGGCCTGGACTGCAAAGTGTCTAGAATTTTTGTCATAGTCACAGACATCTTATCAGCAAAAACTGCAAACTCTGTCCCCGTCACCGGGGCAGGGTTCACAGGCGTCTCTGCCTGGGCCACTACTAGCATAGACTCCGGCTGACGAAGTGGCACAGGGACCGAACATTGCACACAATGGGGGTCAGTGGAACCTGCCGGTAGATCAGCCCCACATGCGGTACAGGCAGCATATAAAGCCTGTGCCTTGGCACCCTTGCTTTTTGCGGATGACATGCTGTTGTCTCCTCAGAGCAATATAGGGGTATAAGCCAAGAAGCGACCGTACAGTGCAATATATAGGTACAGACAAAAGTACACAAAACAACACTGTGGCACTAGTGGGGTCAGCACCTAGGTGCTGCTTACCGCCCGCTTAACAGCGGGTGTGTGGTCGCCAGAATCCCCTGTCTGGGTCTCCCAGGGCTATGTCCGTTCTCCAGCTCAGACTGCGTGCAGGAATGGCTGCCGGCGTCCTGTGAAGAGGGGCGGGCCGTGGGCGTGCTGCAGACAAAGAGCGGGAAACTGGCGTCCCACTGTGCCCAGTGAGAGGGCTGGAGTATGTAAATAAGACTCCAGCCCTCGGCGCTGACTATTGTACAGCGTCTCTCCCCTTCCCTGACTGACAGGGCTGGGGGCGGGAACGAAACGTAACTAGGCCGCAGAAGCCGGGGACTAGATTTATAAGCGCTGCCGTCGTAAAAGCACGGTCGGCGCGAAGTCCCCGGCGCACCACAAGTCTCAGCCGCGCCGCAGTCTCCGGTTTGGGCGGCCGGCGCGGTAGTTCCCCACACATAAACTCACTCAGCTAAGCTGCAGTGAGTATAACCCAAGCGCGCAGCGCTACTGTCCCCGGCGCACTAGAACACCCAGCAACGCTGGAGTGTGTCTGTGCCTGTCTGTACGGGGACACAGAGTACCTGAATGTTGCAGGGCCTTGTCCCTGACGGTACCCAGCTCCGTATCCAGCCGGATCTCCGGGTCTGTGGATGGAGCCCGGCCTCAGAGCCTGGAGGCCGGTAAGATCCCACTTCACCAGAGCCCTCAGGGGGATGGGGAAGGAAAACAGCATGTGGGCTCCAGCCTTCGTACCCGCAATGGGTACCTCAACCTTAACAAACACCGCCAACAAGAGTGGGGTGAGAAGGGAGCATGCTGGGGGCCCTTTAGCATGGGCCCTCTTTTCTTCCATCCGACATAGTCAGCAGCTGCTGCTGACTAAACAGTGGAGCTATGCGTGGATGTCTGACCTCCTTCGCACAAAGCTTGAAAACTGAGCAGCCCGTGATCCCACGGGGGGTGTATAGCCAGAAGGGGAGGGGCCTTACACTTTTTAGTGTAATGCTTTGTGTGGCCTCCGGAGGCAGTAGCTATACACCCAATCGTCTGGGTCTCCCAATGGAGCGCCGAAGAAAAGGGGATACCACCTTGGGGAGAAATTCCGGGACAGGACGCAGAACCACCTTATCCTGGTGGAAAACCAGGAAGGGAGCTTTGCATGACAGCGCTGCAAGCTCAGACACTCTGCGAAGTGATGTGACTGCCACCAGGAAGGCCACTTTCTGAGAAAGACGGGAGAGAGAGACATCCCGCAGCGGCTCAAAAGGCGGCTTTTGAAGAGCCGTCAGGACCCTGTTAAGATCGCAAGGTTCCAATGGACATTTGTAAGGTGGAACCATGTGGCAAACCCCCTGCAGGAACGTGCGGACCTGCGGAAGCCTGGCTAGACGCTTTTGAAAAAACACGGAGAGCGCCGACACTTGGCCCCTTGAGAGAGCCGAGTGACAAACCCTTGTCCATTCCAGATTGTAGGAATGAAAGGAATGTGGGTAATGCAAACGGCCATGGAGGAAAACCGTTATCAGAGCACCAGGATAAGAAGATTTGCCAAGTCCTGTGATCGATCTTGGTGGACGTTGGTTTCCTGGCTTGTCTCATGGTGGCAATGACATCCTGAGATAACCCTGAAGACGCTAGGAGCCAGGACTCCATGGCCACGCAGTCAGGTTGAGGGCCACAGAATTCAGATGGAAAAACGGGCCTTGTGACAGCAAGTCTGGGCGGTCTGGAAGTGCCCACGGTTGACCCGCCGTGAGATGCCACAGATCCGGATACCACGACCGCCTCGGCCAGTCTGGAGCGACGAGAATGGCGCGATTTGAT
Source organism: Anomaloglossus baeobatrachus (assembly GCF_048569485.1). Classification (NCBI taxonomy): domain Eukaryota; kingdom Metazoa; phylum Chordata; class Amphibia; order Anura; family Aromobatidae; genus Anomaloglossus; species Anomaloglossus baeobatrachus. The sequence continues at coordinate 376,398,433 of NC_134357.1, read as the reverse complement.
TCGGACCGGATCTTGCGTAGTACCCTGGGCAGTATCGCCAGAGGGGGAAACACGTATGGCAGTCGAAACTGCGACCAATCCTGGACCAAAGCGTCCGCTGCCAGAGCTCTGTGATCCTGAGACCGTGCCATGAAGGCCGGGGCCTTGTTGTTGTGTCGTGATGCCATGAGATCGACGTCCGGCGTTCCCCAGTGGCGACAGATCTCTCGAAACACGTCTGGGTGAAGAGACCATTCCCCCGCGTCCATGCCCTGACGACTGAGAAAATCTGCTTCCCAGTTTTCTACGCCCGGGGTGTGAACTGCGGAGATGGTGGAGTCTGTGTCTTCCACCCACTGCAGAATCCGCCGGACTTCCTGGAAGGCTTGACGACTGCGAGTGCCGCCTTGGTGGTTGATGTAGGCGACGGCAGTGGCGTTGTCCGACTGGATTCGGATCTGCCTGCCCTCCAGCCACCGATGGAAAGCCAATAGGGCTAGATATACTGCCCTTATCTCCAGGATATTGATCTGAAGGGACGATTATATTGGAGTCCAGGTTCCTTGAGCCCTGTGGTGGAGAAAAACCGCTCCCCAACCTGACAGGCTCGCGTCCGTGGTGACCATGGCCCAGGTTGGGGGTAGGAAGGATTTTCCCCGGGCCAGAGATGTGGGTAGGAGCCACCACTGAAGTGATGTTTTGGTTGCGAGGGAAAGAGAGATGTTCTTGTCGAGGGAAGCAGCACTCTTGTCCCATTTGCAAAGAATGTCCCATTGGAGTGGCCGTAGATGGAATTGCGCGAACGGCACTGCCTCCATAGCTGCAACCATCTTCCCCAGGAAGTGCATGAGGCGCCTTAAGGGGTGTGACTGACTCCGAAGAAGTGACTGCACCCCCGCCTGCAGAGAAAGCTGTTTGTCCCGCGGTAGCATGACTAACGCTGGCTGGGTATGAAATTCCATCCCGAGGTAAGTCAGTGATTGGGTCGGCGTCAACTTGGATTTCGGGAAATTGATGATCCACCCGAACTGCTGGAGAGTCGCCAGAGTGACGATAAGACTTTGTTGACACGCCACCAGAGAAGGGGCCCTGACTAGGAGATCGTCCAAGTAAGGGATCACCGAGTGACCCTGAGAGTGCAGGACCGCCACGACGGATGCCATGACCTTGGTGAAAACCCGTGGGGCTGTCGCCAGGCCAAAAGGCAATGCCACGAACTGGAGGTGTTCGTCCCCGATGGCGAAACGCAGGAAACGTTGATGTTCGGGTGCGATCGGCACATGTAGATAAGCATCTTTGATGTCGATCGATGCTAGAAAGTCTCCTTGTGACATCGAGGCGATGACCGAGCGGACAGATTCCATCCGAAACCGTCTGGTTCTCACATGTCTGTTGAGCAGCTTGAGGTCCAGAACGGGACGGAATGACCCGTCCTTTTTTGGCACCACGAACAAGTTGGAGTAAAATCCGCGACCACGTTCCTGAAGGGGAACGGGAATCACAACTCCCTCTATCTTTAGAGCGTCCACTGCCTGAAAAAGTGCGTCGGCCTGTGCGGGGGGTGGGGAGGTTCGGAAGAAACGAGCCGCAGGACGAGAGTTGAACTCTATCCTGTAACCATGAGACAGAAAGTCTCTCACCCATCGGTCTTGAACGTGTGGCCACCAGGCGTCTCCAAAGCGGGAGAGCCTGCCACCGACCGAGGATGTGGTTAGATGAGGCCGAGAGTCATGTGGAGGCAGTCTTGGAGGCAGTGCCTCCCGCGGCCTTTTGGGGGCGTGACTTGGACCGCCACGCATAGGAGTTCCTCTGGCCTTTCTCCGGCCGGTTGGACGACGAGGATTGGGTCTTGGCGGAGGGACGAAAGGACCGAAACCTCGATTGGATTTTTCTCTGCTGAGGTCTCTTAGGTTTGGACTGGGGTAAGGAGGAGTCCTTTCCTGAGGATTCCTTAATAATCTCATCCAACCGTTCGCCAAACAAACGGTCGCCAGAAAAAGGCAAACCAGTTAAGAACCTTTTGGAAGCAGAGTCTGCTTTCCATTCGCGCAGCCACATGGCCCTGCGGACTGCCACGGAGTTAGCGGATGCCACAGCCGTACGGCTAGCGGAGTCCAGGACGGCGTTCATGGTGTAGGACGAAAATGCTGATGCCTGAGAGGTCAAGGAAGAAACCTGCGGAGCAGAATTCCGCGTGACGGCATTAATCTCAGTCAGACATGCCGAGATTGCTTGGAGAGCCCACATGGCCGCAAAGGCCGGGGCGAAAGACGCGCCCGTGGCCTCATAAATAGACTTCACCAAGAGCTCTGTCTGTCAGTGGCATCCTTCAGGGATGCGCCATCGGCAACAGACACAACGGACCTAGCAGCCAATCTAGAGACTGGAGGATCCACCTTGGGGGAGTGTGCCCAGCCCTTAACGACTTCAGGTGAAAAGGGGTAACGCGTGTCAGTGTGTCGTTTAGCAAAGCGCTTGTCCGGGACCTCTCTGGGCTTCTGGACAGCGTCCCTGAAGTTAAAGTGATCAAAAAACGTATTGCGCGTACGTTTGGGGAATCGAAATTGGTGTTTCTCCTGCTGAGACGCCGGCTCCTCTGCAGGAGGAGGTGGGGGTGAGAGATCCAGCACCTGGTTGATGGACGAGATAAAGAGAATTTTGTTACTTACCGTAAATTCTTTTTCTTATAGTTCCGTCATGGGAGACCCAGACCATGGGTGTATAGCTTCTGCTTCCGGAGGACACACAAAGTACTACACTCAAAACGTGTAGCTCCTCCCTCCTAGCATATACACCCCCTGCTAGCCAGTCCTAGCCAGTTTAGTGCAAAAGCTGAAGGAGGACATCCACCCACAAGTAGAGACAGAGTAAAACCCGGAACAACCGGAACCTCTGTCTACAACAACAACAGCCGGTGAAGACACACGGAACAAGAAACCTGCCAACAGGCAATAGGGAGGGTGCTGGGTCTCCCATGACGGAACTATAAGAAAAAGAATTTACGGTAAGTAACAAAATTCTTTTTCTTTATCGTTCCTATGGGAGACCCAGACCATGGGACGTTCTAAAGCAGTCCATGGGTGGGAATAAACAGAAACTGAGAAGCAGGCGACACCTAACTTCACAAATGGGCGACAGACGCCTGAAAGATGCGTCTGCCCAAGCCCGCGTCTGCCAAAGCATGAGCATGCCTTGGGTAGTGCTTCGAAAAAGTATGCAGACTAATCCGAGTGGCAGTCTGACAGACCTGCTGAGCCGTAGCCTGGTGCCTGAAAGCCCAAAAGGCACCGACAGCTCTGATCAAGTGTGCCCTGATCCCCGGCGGGGAAGGCACTTGAGTACACTTGTAGGCATCGGAAATGGCCGACCTAAGCCAACGAACCAGGGTCGGCTTAGATGCCGAGAGACCGCTACGCTGACTAGTGGTCTGCACCAGAGAGAGGTGCACCGCCTAATAACGGCGGTGCGAGACACAGATCCGGAGCGCCCGCACCAGATCCAGGATATGCAACGCTTTTTCAAAGCGATGAACAGGAGCCGGACAAAAGGAAGGCAGGAAAAATGCCCCGGTTAAGGTGGAAGCAGCAACCACCTTAGGGAGAAAGTCCGGAGTCGGACGGAGACCACCTTGTCTTGATGAAAAAAAAACAAAAAAGGGGGTGACTCTGAAGAGAGTGCAGCCAAACAGAGACTCTCTGGCGGGAAATTATGGCCACTAGAAAGACTACTTTCTGTGAAAGATGAAACAAAGAAACCTCCCTAAGAGGCTCAAAGGGGGGTTTCCGGAAACCGTGAGGACCGGATTAAGGTCCCAGGGCTCCATAGGCCGCCGGTAAGGCGGAATGATGTGAGATGCGCCCTTGAAGGAGCGCACCGGAGCCAGCCGGACGATACGCCGCTGGCACACACTGACAGAGCCGAGACCTGACCCTTAATGAGGGATAGTCCTAGCTGTAGACCGGACTGTGGAAGGGACAGGAGGGTCGGCAAGGCCAAAAGGCCAAAGGACACTTTGGAGCTCGAGTCATAGTGGAGATGACTTCAGGAGGGATACCAGAAGTCGTCAAGATCCAGCACTCAAGAGCCACGCCGTCAATCCGAGAGTCCAGAATTCTGGCGGAAAAAACGGACCTTTTGAGAGAAGGTCTGGACGGTCCGGAAGATGCCATGGCAACACTACGGACAGATGGAGCAGGTCAGGGTACCAAGCTTGCCTGAGTCAGTCTGGAGTATGAGAATGACCCGACGGCCCTCTTTACTGATCTTGCGCAGGACTCTGGACAAGAGCTAGAGGGTGAAACACGTAAGAGAGACGAAGCTGGGACCAAACATGAACCAGTGCGTCTGCCGCAAAACCTGAGGATCGTGGACCACGGTTGGACAGCTGAAATAGTCTGCCTCGCAGTTTTCACGTCTAGGATGTGGGCTGCGGATACGGTGGACTAGGAGTCCCTCGTCCACTGAAGAATGCGTTGAGCCCCCAACATTGCCAGGCGGCTGAGTGTCCCGCCCTGGAAGTTGATGTAGGTAAACGCTGTCACATTGTCCGACTGGACTCGAATGTGCCTAGCCGCCAACAGATGGAGAAAGGCTTAGAGAGCTAGAAATACAGCTCTGATTTCCAGCACATTGATCCAGAGGGCTGATTCGGACAGAGTCCAAGCGCCCTGCGCTCCACGGTGGAGATATACTGCTCCCAAGGCGGATAGACTAGCATCCTGGTGAGGATCACCCGGGACGGGGCCAGGAAGGAGCGTCCCTGAGACAGAGTGGCCGAAGCCACCACTGAAACGAGCCCCTGGTCTGTGGCGAAGCCACCACCCCGTGGAAGGAGGAAGTTCGCTTGTACAGCGGAAAATATCCAGCCTCAGAGACGCAGGAGAAACTGGGCAAGGGAATCGCTTCCATTGACGCCACCATCTGACCAGTACCTGTATTCGGTGCCTGATAGAACGACGTCGACCACCAGCGGAGGGACTACTGTTTGACTAAGGGCAGCTTCACAAGTGCCGACAGAGTCTCGAATTGCGTCCCTGGGAACGGGAACTTCTGGTTCGAAGTCAGAGTGGACTTTGACAGAATGACAAGCCACCCGAATTGGTTAGAGTGGCGAGAGTGAGCGAAGCACTCTGCTAAGAGTCTGCACTGGATGAAGCCCCGACAAGAAGACCGTCCAGGGCAAAAGATCACTGCCAATCCCTAGAGGTGCAGGACCCTAATCACAGTTGCCCCAACCTTGAGAATACTCTAGGGGCCGTGGCTAACCCCAAGGGAAGAGCCACGAATTGGACCACTCCGATTGCAAAACGTAGCCAACGCTGGTGTGAAACTGCGATTGGCACCTGCAGATAGGCATCTCTGATGCCGATGGATGCTAGGGAATCTCCTTGGGTTATTGATTGATCCGGTGAAAAACACACGGAACAAGACCGAGACTCCATGTGAAAACGCCACACCTGAACATGCTTGAAAAGCTTAAGATCCAGGTCGGAAGGCACCGCCCTCTTCGGGGACTAGGAATAGATTTAAGCAGAAATCTCAGAACCGTTCCCAGTCGGGAACCGGTACAATTACTCCATTGGCCTGCAAGAATGCCACGGCCTGTGAGAAGGCGGCGGCCTTGGAGCCGGGGTGAGTTGACAGAAAAAATCTGTTTGGCGGGTGGATAGAATCCTATCCTGTAGCCATGGGAGATATAATCCCGCACCCACTGAACGGAGACGTGTTAAAACCATACGTCGCCAAGTGGGAGAGCCTGCCACCGACCAAGGACGTTGTTGGCGTGGCTAGATAGCTCGGAGGAAGCTGACTCAGTGGCAGCATCTCCTGCGGTTTTCTGAAGATGCAGCTTCGAGCGCCATTTGGGTTTATGAACCTTGGCCGAGCTAGTGGACGAGGCCGAGGGCTTAGAGAACGATCAGATGGAGGAACGAAAAAAACGAAACCTCAACTGATTCCTGCCCTGGACAGGTTTCCTGGTTTAGGTTTGTGGCATGGAAGAACTCTTCCCGCCAAGAGCTTCCTTAATTTCATCCAGTTGGTTCCGAAGAGACTGGTCCCAACAAAAGGGAGCCCAGCAAGGAACTTCTATAGAAGCATCTGCCTTCCATTTCCGAAGCCACAGGAGCCTGCGGACAGCGAGGAAATTAGCCGAGGCCACCGCAGTGCGGTGTCCAGCATGGCAGACATGGCATAGGATGAAAAGACTGAAGTCTGGAAGTTCAGGCAACAATTTCGGGCATAGAGTCCCTGTGAGGGAATGCATCTCCTCTAGAGAAGCAGAGAAGGCTACAAAAAAAACCCGCACTGCTGTAAAGCTGAGGAGAACGAAGCTCCTGCCGCCCCCATACAGATTTGGCCAGAAGGACAACCTGGCGGACCGCAAAACCTTAAGTGAGGAGCCATCAGCCACTGACATAACGGTCCGGGCTGAGCCACCTTTGGTGAATGAGCCCACTCCTTGACCACCACTGGTGGAAAGGGAAAAACAGTCCTCAGAACCACGCTTCATGGGAAGCGACTGTCAGAGCGGACCCTGGGCTTGGTCACAGTGGCCTGAAAAAAGGAGTGGTTAAGGAACACACTTTGTGTTCTCCTAGGCAAGGTAACTCCGGCGGATTGAGGTCCAGTACAAAATTAATGTACAGTGGGATCCTTATATAGAGGTGCAGTCAGCCACTGATACAACTATCCGGGCTGAAAGTCTAGACACCGGAGGGACCACCCTTGGCGAATGAGCTCACTCCTTGACCACCTACGATGGGAGGGGGAAACAGTCATCAGAACCCCGCTTTGGGGTCTGACAGGACAGGCTGTGGGCTTGGACACAGTGGGCTGAAAACTGGAGTGGTTAAGGAACACACTCCTTGTCCTGTTTAAGGTATACTGATGCCTTTCTGCCAGCGGGGAATACTCCCCTGATACAGGCGGATGGAGGTCCAGTACAAGTATAATGGACGCAATCCAATCATTAGCATCTGCGTCACCTACGGACAGATCAATGGTACATAAAGTAGCGTCCGAGCCCCTGGTAGAGACATCCTCCTGGTCCAGTGAGTCAGCTCGTGAATCAGAGCTGCGGGACGGGGAAGGACAGGGGACCCTGCGTCTCCATGTCAGGAGGACGGGGTCTGAGACCAGAAGGAGAGTCCTCTGTGAGCTTTGCTGAGCGAGCTGTAGCAGAAAACGCCCTGAGAAGGGGGCTAATGCATGCTCAGCAGATTCCGGGACAGCCGACCCCTGGAAAAAGCGGATTCTAGCCAAACCGGGGGTCAGCCACCGAAGCCGGAGCAGCTGGAGGGACCACTGATGAGCCTCCAGGCTGAGGGGCCACTGTGTTTATGAGCTCGGTACAGCCGTACGAGACTACATGCAGTGCATAATAAAAACAGCCTTGCAGCCTTGCTCTGATGTGAGACATGCTGCAGAGGTGGGGGCTCTGTCCTAGAATGGCCCCCAGCATATATAAACAGATAAAATAAGCAGCTGCACAAACCAGAGGTTGTGGCTGCCAGATCGTTTAAACAGACATTTCTGTGCCCTCCAGTCCCTCAGCCCAGGCCCCCACTTGTCACAATGTGGAATCTCTGTGCCTATGCAGGCACAGAGAACGCTGAGAAAATGGCGACCGGAGCGAGGAGAGGGGGCGGGGCCTACTCTGAGAGCGGCAAATGAGGTAGCCAGGGGAGGGAATCCTTCCTCAGTGAGGAGTGTCCCTTCCCTGTGCTGCACAGCCGCTGGGCGGAGCCACACTGTCCCTCTGCATGACTGACATGCAGAGGCAGTGGAAACCGAAACTAGGCCTCAGGCGAAGCCGGGGCCTAGATTTAAACACGCGGCCGGCGTGCAGGCACCATCGGCGCGGTTCTCCAGTGAAAACTGGAGAACCGGCCGGAAATGTTAACACAAACATAAAACACACTCTCCCCAATAAATAAAGTATAAAGGACCCCTGGAAAGACCACTTTCTGTGGTAATAACGTCTCATATACTTAGCTTGTGAGACGCAGGTTGCCAGGTCCCTGGGGGGTGATCGCTCCATCCAGCAGGATCCTGAAAAAGGGCTGCGGATGGAGACCGGTCTCCTGCAAAGCAGTGAGAACCGTGTTGGCTCCCACTTCAAGCCAGAGCCCCAGGGGATGGTGAAGGAGCGCGGCATGAGAAGGCTCCAGCCTTGGAAAATCAACCTTAACAGCACCGCCGACACAGTGGGGTGAGAAGGGACATGCCGGGAGTCCAGCTGGACCCGCTTTTCTTCCAAATCTTTGATCCAAAAAGGAAAAATCAAAAATCAGAGAATGCATGTGTGTGTGACCTCCTGAAACACAAAGCATTGAAGTGGCTAGGACTGGCTAGCAGGGGGTGTATATGCTAGGAGGGAGGAGCTACACGTTTTGAGTGTAGTACTTTGTGTGTCCTCCGGAGGCAGAAGCTATACACCCATGGTCTGGGTCTCCCATAGGAACGATAAAGAAAAGATCATTTACCAAGGCGTCCCCCTCAGGGGCATCCAGGTTAAGGGTGAAGTCAGGGTCAGAGCCCTGAGTTCCCACGTCCGCCTCGTCTTCCTGAGAGTCATCAAGCTGGGATCCAGAGCAGCGTGAGGAGGCTGGGGAAGAGTCCCAGCGAGGCCGCTTAGCCGGCCTGGGGCTGCGATCCGGGCAGGAGTCCTCTGCCTGGGACCTAGAAGCTATCCTGGGAGCGCGCTGCGGCGCGGACCGAGAGGGGCCTGGAGGAGACAAACTAACAGGGGCCGGGGCCTGTGAAGGGCCCGGTCTGGACTGCAAAGCCTCAAGGAGCTTAGATGACCATTTGTCCATAGACTGTGCAATGGATTGAGAAAGTGACTGGGAGAGTGTCGCAGCGAAGGAGGCCAACGACGGTGACTCTGTCCCTGCAGACTGCTCAGGGGGAGCCGGGGGATCTACATGAGCCGAGGGGCCCACAAGTGCCCGAGGCTCCGGCTGAGCAAGCGTGGCAGGAGTCGAGCATTGATCACAGTGGGGGTAGGTGGATCCCGCAGGCAACATAGCCCCACAAGAGGTACAGGCCGCGAAAAAAGTCTGTGCCTTAGTAGCTTTGCTCCTTGTGGACGACATGCTGTTGTCTCTTAGGAGAGTGACCACTGAGGGTATATGGGAAAAGGGTATACAGCCTTTCCGAACAGATATATATATCTATATCTATATCCCGGCACCCTAGGGGGACCAACACCGGGTGACCGGTGTGGCTTACCAACCGCTAACGAGCGGAGTGTGTCCTCCAGATTCCCTGTCGTGGATCACCCAGAGCTGCAGAGCTTTGCCGCTGAGTAGCATCCACCGGCAGAATGCTAAAAATGGCTGCCGGAGCTCTCAGGGGGGTGTAGAGCCGAGGGCGGCGCCAGCAAAGAGCGGGAATCTGGAGTCCCCAAGTGGTCAATGAGGGTGGGGGGAGACATGCAAAGATGCTCCAGCCCTCAGAGCCGACATCACGTCGGTAATCCCGGATTTTGCTCGACTAGGCCGCGGCGAAGCCGGGGACTAAATTTAAGGCCGTGCCCGACAAGCAGGCACGGTCGGCGCGGAAGTCCGCCGAAAAAAACTGCGGACGGAACTACCGCGGCGTCCGGGGAGAAGGAGCGACTTCCCTCCCTGTACAGTCCACACATGGGGACACAGAGTACCTTCAAGTTGCAGGGCCCGGTCCCTGGGTGTGAAGAAGCTCCGGGCCGGCAGGTTCCACCAGGGGCTGCGGATGGAGCACGGTCCCAGCACGTGGATGACCGCTTAGGATCCCACTTCTCCCAGAGCCGCATAAGGGATGGTGAAGGAGACGGCATGTGGCTCCAGCCTCTGTACCCGCAATGGGTACCTCAACCTTAACAACACCGCCGACATAGTGGGGTGAGAAGGGAACATGCCGGGGACCCCATCGGGGTCCTCTTTTCTTCCATCCGTCATAACTATGTATGAGAATGCATGAGTGGATGTGTGCCTCCTTCCACACAAAGCATAAAACTGAGGAGCCCGTGATCCACGGGAGGGTGTATAGGCAGAGGGGAGGGGTTACACTTTTTAAAGTGTAATACTTTGTGTGGCCTCCAGAGGCAGAAGCTATACACCCAATTGTCTGGGTCTCCCAATGGAGCGACAAAGAAAAGCATGGATCAGAAACAGAAAGTGGAGCTGCTGAAAGTTGAGACTGCTGCCAATATCTGAAGCCCAGGACAACCTTTGGAAATAGGTGGGAGGGGGACGGTATATTAGTAAGTACTGTAGCATATATTCATATGAGTATATGAGAAACAAAAAGCTTTTTCTTGACCTTATAAGTACCATTGGTCAGACAATCACAAAATAGAGCAATTAAGCAACATTAAAAATGTAGACAATTAAAGATGTCTTTTTAAAGAGAATCTGTCACGTCCGATGCTGGCTGTCAGTCTAAGTGCCATGGCATGCTTATAGTCATCAGTCTCCATGCGATCAACAGTGACTGTAGAAGTTCTGGCACCACTAGGACTAAAATCCAGTGGCTCCCGGGAGAAGTCATTTTCAAATTTCCCCTAGAAGCATTGCTTTCAGTACAGCGACGGGCACCTAAGGCCGGGCCACATGGGGACTACTGCGATCCTCGTATGATACTTGGCTCACGCTGGCAGCACAGCAGGAGCCGAGTGTCATTGTGACTGAGGTCCGATCATGCGATCGGACCACAGCTGCGGGGGGCGGGCCGGTGCCGAGGAGGGGGAAGGGATTTCTCCCTCTCTCCTCCGTAGTGTGCTATAGTCATTCTCGCTCTGCACTCGCATTACACCGTTGTGCTGCGAGTGCAGTTCGATTTTTCTCTCGCCCCATAGACTTGAATGGGTGCGAGAGAAACAATGATCGCATTACAATTGCAGCATGCTGTGACTGTGTTCTCGGTACAATTAGAACTGAGAAAATAATTGCTCATGGGTGCTGGGACAGAGATTAATATGTGTGTGAGTGGATTGCGATATTTTATCGCATTCCACTCGCTCCGATTTTCATGCAGTGTGGCTTAGGCCTAATGCTACTACTCGGCTGATTAACCCTATATTTGAAGGTTACTAGCATTATCTGATGTGACAGGTTCTCCTAAACAGCTAAGCACTGTATATAGTATGAGCGACATAGCTGGAATATTACCTGGCATGGGCTCAGAGTTTCCAGCATCTCCATTGGATGTCAGGGAGGAGCTGTTGTTCAGGCTGTTGCTGAAAAGTGGTGCACTGGGTGCAGCGGTGGTATTCACAGCAGCTAGGAATACATGGCAACAATAGTCAGCTGTTATCACTACAAACGTTCCGTATGACGCTATGGTTTCAGGTTTTTACATACCAATGCTAGAAAGTAAAATGAAATTGAAAAAAAATAAACACAAAGTAAAATCGTATATTAGATATCACAATGTATACAATGTTTTTGTCCGATTTCTACAACTGAAGGCGGAATTGCACAGAGGATCCGAGGATAGTACCGACGCCTTGCATCACTGACTCCACAGGTTTTGAATAATGTGCTCTTGGAAACTGTGTGGGCTTCGGTGCAAATAAAGAGAATTTTGTTTACTTACCGTAAATTCTTTTTCTTATAGTTCCTTATATTGAATATAGTTTCTTATATTGGGAGACCCAGACCATGGGTGTATAGCTTCTGCCTCCGGAGGACACACAAAGTACTACACTTAAAAGTGTAGCTCCGCCCTCTGAGCTTATACACCCCCTGGTGAGCAGACCCAGCCAGTTTAGTGCAAAAGCTGAAGGAGAATAGCCACCCACAAGTAAAACTGAGCAAAAGCCGGAACAACCGGAGACTCTTAACGACAACAGCCGGTGATAACACGCGGAACAAGAAATTGCCAACAGGCAACAGGGAGGGTGCTGGGTCTCCAAATACGGAACTATAAGAAAAAGAATTTACGGTAAGTAAACAAAATTCTCTTTTTCTTTATCGTTCCTTTGGGAGACCCAGACCATGGGACGTCTCAAAGCAGTCCATGGGTGGTAAATAAACAGAAAACTAAGAAGTAGGCAGACCCTAACTTCACAAATGGGCGACAGCCGCCTGAATGATGCTTCTGCCCAAGCTCGCATCTGCCGAAGCATGAGCATGCACTTGGTAGTGCTTTGAAAAGGTATGCAGGCTAGTCCAAGTGGCAGCCTGACAGACTTGTTGAGCCGTAGCCTGGTGCCTGAAAGCCCAAGAGGCACCGACAGCTCTGGTCGAGTGTGCCTTGATCCCCGGCGGGGGAGGCACCTGAGAACACTGGTAGGCGTCCGAAATGGTCGACCTAATCCAACGAGCTAAGGTCGGCTTAGAAGCAGAGAGGCCCTTGCGCCGGCTTGTGGTTAGCACAAAAAGAGAAGTGCACCGCCTAAGCGCAGCGGTGCAAGACACATAGATCCGGAGAGCACGCACCAGATCCAGAGTATGCAACGCTTTTTCAAAGCGATGAACAGGAGTCGGACAAAAGGAAGGTAGGGTAATGTCCTGGTTAAGGTGGAAAGGAGAGACCACCTTAGGAAGAAATTCTGGAGTCGGACGGAGAACCACCTTGTCTTGATGAAAAACCAAAAAAGGTGACTCCGAAGAGAGCGCAGCCAAATCAGAGACTCTCCTGAGGAAAGTTATGGCCACCAGAAAGGCCACTTTCTGTGAAAGACGAAACAAAGAAACCTCCCTAAGAGGCTCAAAGGGGGGTTTCTGCAAAACCGTGAGAACCAAGTTAAGGTCCCAGAGATCCAAGGGCCGCCGGTAAGGCGGAATAATGTGAGACGCGCCTTGCATGAAGGTGCGAACCTGAGCCAGCCGAGCGAGACGCCGCTGGAACAGAACTGACAGAGCTGAGACTTGTCCCTTGAGAGAGTTGAGGGACAGTCCTAGCTGCAGACCGGACTGTAGAAAAGACAGAAGGATCGGCAAGGAGAATGGCCAAGGAGGATGGCCGGCAGAGCGACACCAGGACAGAAACATTTTCCAAGTCCTGTGATAGATCTTAGCGGAGGAAGACTTACGGGCCCGAGTCATGGTGGAGATGACTTCAGGAGGAATCCCAGAAGCCGTCAAAATCCAGGACTCAAGAGCCACGCCGTCAATTTGAGAGCCGCAGAATTCGGGCGGAAAAACAGACCTTGCGAGAGTAGGTCTGGACGGTCCGGGAGCTGCCACGGCATCTCTACGGACAGGTGGAGCAGGTCTGGATACCAAGCTCGCCTGGGCCAGTCCGGTGCAATGAGGATGACTCGACGGCCCTCCAATCTGATCTTGCGCAGAACTCTGGGCAAGAGAGCTAGAGGGGGAAACACGTAGGACAGACGAAACTGGGACCAGTCTTGAACCAGAGCGTCCGCGGCGAATGCCTGAGGATCGTGGGAGCGAGCCACGTAAACAGGAACTTTGTTGTTGTGACAGGATGCCATTAGGTCCACGTCCGGAGTGCCCCATTTGCGGCAGATTGACTGAAACACAGCCGGGTGCAGGGACCACTTCGCCACCGTCCACGGTTTGACGGCTGAGATAATCTGCCTCCCAGTTTTCCACGCCTGGGATGTGGACTGCGGATATGGTGGACTTGGAGTCCTCCGCCCATTGGAGGATGCGTTGTACCTCCAACATTGCCAGGCGGCTGCGTGTCCCGCCTTGGTGATTGATGTAGGCAACCGCTGTCGCGTTGTCTGATTGGACTCGAATGTGCCTGCCCGCCAACAGGTGGTGAAAGGCTAGGAGAGCTAGAAACACTGCTCTGGTTTCCAGCACATTGATTGAAAGGGCTGACTCAGCCGGAGTCCAAGTGCCCTGAGCTCTGTGGTGGAGACATACCGCTCCCCAGCCGGATAGACTGGCATCCGTGGTGAGAATCACCCAGGACGGAGCCAGGAAGGAGTGACCCTGGGACAGGGGCCGAAGCCACCACTGAAGAGAGCTCCTGGTCTGTGGCGACAGAGCCACTAACCTGTGTAAGGAGGAAGGCCGCTTGTCCCAACAGCGGAGAATGTCCAGCTGCAGGGGACGCAGATGAAACTGGGCAAAGGGAACAGCCTCCATTGACGCCACCATCTGACCCAGCACCTGCATCAGGCGCCTGAGGGAATAACGGCGGGGCTTCTGCAGAGAGCGCACCGCCAGTTGGAGGGATTGCTGTTTGATTAAGGGCAACTTCACAAGTGCAGGCAAAGTCTCGAACTGCATCCCTAGGTACGTGAGACTCTGGGTCGGAGTCAGAGTGGATTTGGGAAGATTGACAAGCCACCCGAATTGGGCTAGAGTGGCGAGAGTGAGCGAGACACTCCGCTGACAGTCCACGCTGGATGAAGCCTTGACTAGAAGGTCGTCCAGGTAAGGAATCACTGCCAACCCCTGTAGGTGCAGGACCGCAATCACTGCTGCCATGACCTTGGTGAATACCCGAGGAGCTGTGGCCAACCCGAAGGGGAGAGCCACGAATTGGAAATGATCTTCTCCGATTGCAAAGCGTAGCCAACGCTGGTGTGAAACTGCAATTGGCACATGCAGATAGGCATCTCTGATGTCTATGGACGCCAGGAAATCCCCTTGGGTCATTGAGGCAATGACTGATCGCAGAGACTCCATGCGAAAGTGCCGCACCTGAACATGCTTGTTGAGAAGCTTGCGATCCAGGATGGGCCGTAAGGAACCGTCCTTTTTGGGGACTAGGAAGAGATTTGAGTAGAAACCTCTGAACCGTTCCCGGGCGGGAACCGGTACAATTACTCCGTTGGCCTGCAAGGATGCCACAGCCTGTGAGAAGGCGGCGGCCTTGGAGCAGGGGGGAGTTGAGAGAAATAAATCTGTTTGGAGGGCTGGAAGAGAATTCTATCCTGTAGCCGTGGGAGATGATATCCCTCACCCACTGATCGGAGACGTGTTGAAACCACGCGTCGCCAAAGTGGGAGAGCCTGCCACAGACTAAGGACGTTGCTGGCGCGGACAGATAGTCACGACGAGGCTGCCTTAGCGGCAGCACCTCCTGCGGTCTTTTGTGGACGCGCTTTTGGGCGCCAGTTGGATTTCTGGTCCTTGGCTGAGTTAGTGGACGAGGCCGAGGGCTTAGAGGACGACCAGTTGGAGCAACGAAAGGAACGAAACCTCGACTGATTCCTACCCTGGACAGGTTTCCTGGTTTTGGTTTGTGGCATGGAAGTACTCTTCCCGCCAGTAGCTTCCTTAATAATTTCCTCCAGCTGTTCTCCGAACAGCCGGGAACCAATAAAAGGGAGCCCAGCAAGGTACTTCTTTGAAGAAGCATCTGCCTTCCACTCTCAAAGCCACAAGATCCTGCGGATAGCGAGGGAATTAGCCGAAGCCACCGCAATGCGGTGAGAAGCCTCCAGCATGGCAGACATGGCATAGGATGAAAAAGCTGAAGCTTGGGAAGTTAAGGCAACCATTTCGGGCATGGATTCCCTGGCGAGGGAATGCATCTCCTCTAGAGAAGCAGAGATGGCTTTGAGAGCCCACACTGCTGCAAAAGTCGGGGAGAACGAGGCCCCCGCCGCTTCATATACGGATTTGGCCAGAAGGTCAATCTGGCGGTCAGTGGAATCCTTAAGGGAGGTGCCATCAGCCACCGACACAACGGTCCGGGCTGAGAGTCTAGACACCAGGGGCTCTACCTTTGGGGAATGAGCCCACTCCTTGACCACCTCAGGTGGAAAGGGAAAACGGTCATCAGAACCACGCTTTGGGAAGCGTTTGTCAGGACAGGCCCTGGGCTTGGTCACAGCGGCTTGAAAACTGGAGTGGTTAAAGAACACACTCTTTACTCTCTTAGGCGAGGTAAACTGGTGCTTTTCTGCCAGAGAGGGTTGCTCCTCTGATACTGGCGGATTGAGATCCAGTACAGAATTAATGGAAGCAATCAAGTCACTAACATCTGAGTCAGTTTCGGACAGATCAATGGGGTACATGGAGTTAGCCTCCGAGCCCCCAGTAAAGGCATCCTCCTCATCCTGCGAGTCAGCTCCTGAATCAGAGCCGCGGGACGAGGAGGGAGAGGAAACCCTGCGTCTCTTCTCAGGAGGACGGGGTCTGGGCCCAGATGATGAATCCTCTGTGAGCTCCGGTCCTGAGAGACCCCTAGCAGCAGAGGCACCCTGTGAAGGGGGCTGATGCATAGTCAGCAAAGTCCTGGACAAAAGTCCCATGGACTCAGCAAAAGACTGGGAGAGAGACCTGGAAAAGAATTCTACCCAAGCCGGGGGTTCAGCCACAGGAGCAGGAGCAGCCTGAGAGACCACTGGGAGTGAGACTCCAGGCTGTGGCACCGCCAAGTTAGAGCAGGCATCACAATGTGGATAGGTGCTCGGTTCAGGCAGCAGGAGCTTACATGCAGTGCATACTGAATAAAGCTTTGGAGCCTTGCTCCTCGTGTGAGACATGCTGCTGGAGTGGGGGCTCTGTCAGAGAATGACCCCCAGAGAGTATATACAGAGGTCCACAACCAGAGGTTGTGGCTTACCAGACCGCTGAAGCGGTTTTGTGTGCCCTCCAGATCCCAAAGCCCGGACCTCCAAACACAGCACCCAGCAGGGATGCAGAGCGCAGACCAGCGCTGAGTGAATCTCTGAGGAAATGGCCGCCGGAGCGAGGAGAGGGGGCGGGACTTGCTCTGAAGAGCGGGATCTGGAGGGCCAAAGAACCTACAGGGGAGGAGACACGCACAGCAGTGGGGAGTGTCCCTCCCCTGTGCAGAACGGCCGCCGGGCGGAGCCGAGCCTGTCCCTCTGCATGAATGACATGCGAGGGCAGTGAATAGAAACTAGGCCTCCGGCGAAGCCGGGGCCTAAATTAGAGCGGCGAGGCTGACGAGCAGGCACCATCGGCGCGGTTCTCGTGCGATAGCTAGAGAACCCGCCGGAAATGTCAAAACACAGCAAACACACTCTCCCCAAACAATAAGGCACAGGGACCCCCATAAATAAACGTCTCAGGTACTTAGCTGCCGAGACGCAGGGCCAGGCCCCTGGGGATGAGTGCTCCGGTCCAGCAGGGTCCTGAAGGGCTGCGGATGGAGACTGGCCTCCTGCCAAGCATGGAGACCGTGCTGGCTCCCACTTCAAGCCAGAGCCCAGGAGGGATGGTGAAGGAGCGCGGCATGTAAGGCTCCAGCCTTGGAAACCAACCTTAACAACACCGCCGACACAGTGGGGTGAGAAGGGACATGCCGGAAGTCCAGACGTGGACCCGCTTTTCTTCACACTCTTTCCAAAAATCAAACAAATCAGATGAGAATGCATGTGTGGATGTATGCCTCCTGAACACAAAGCGATAAACTGGCTGGGTCTGCTCACCAGGGGGTGTATAAGCTCAGAGGGAGGAGCTACACTTTTAAGTGTAGTACTTTGTGTGTCCTCCGGAGGCAGAAGATAAACACCCATGGTCTGGGTCTCCCAAAGGAACGATAAAGAAATTAAGATAAGTCGAGGTTTACAAGTTACTTTAATAGTCACACAATTGGCAGTTAGTGTAGGGATATATTTAATGGGGTTTTCCAAGACGTAGCTAATCATTATCAATTAGTGGGGACCTCACACTTGACATACCCATTGATTGGCTACAGAAGTAAAATGAAGCAGAGCTGCGTAGCTGAGAACGGACACTATGCAGTGTACTGTGCTGCTCATTTCCAGCTCTGTATGCTACACACATCTGACAGAGCTGCAAACAGCTGACCAGTGAGGAGGACGATGTTTGATAGACCATCAATATCAAACATATCCGTGTAAAGTAGGAATAAAAGGAAAGAATATGTTGTAATAGGCCACACATCCAAGCCCTCTTCACCTCATGCAGACTACAACTCCAAAATATCTCCCGGATCCGTGCTTTCCTTAACCAAGAATCAGCAAAAACATTAGTGCATGCCCTCATCATCTCCCGCCTCGACTACTGCAACCTCCTGCTCTCTGGCTTCCCTTCCAACACTCTTGCACCCCTTCAATCTATCCTAAATTCTGCGGCCCGCTTAATCCACCTGTCCCCTCACTATTCCCCAGCCTCGCCACTCTGCCAATCCATTCACTGGCTTCCCATCGCTCAACGACTCCAGTTCAAAACATTAACCATGACATACAAAGCCATCCACAACCTGTCTCGTCCATACATCTGTGACCTAGTCTCCCGGTACCAACCTGCACGCAACCTCAGATCCTCACAAGATCTCCTTCTCTACTCCTCTCTTATCTCCTCTTCCTACAATCGCGTACAAGATTTCTCCCGTGCCTCCCCCATACTCTGGAACGCTCTACCTTAGCATATCAGACCCTCCCCTACCGTGGAAAGCTTCAAGAGGAACCTCAAGACCCATATCTTCCAACAAGCCTACAACCTATAATAGCCCTCAGTCCAGTGCACCACTGCGCAACCAGCAGTGTCCTCTCTCCTCCTATACCAGTCTCTTTTGTACAGTTAATGATTGTTGTACGTATACCCTCTCTCTCTCTCTCTCTCTCGTAAAGCCCCTTGGAATAAATGCCGTAATAATAATAATAATAATATTATAGCCATAGGCAACACGTCACAACAACACTGTTTATGGATTCCCCTATAAGAGGCCAAGTAGCTCTCGCTGGGAGACTGGCTATCCAGAACCACATTGACCCATGGCTCCTATGTGTGAAGTTGTTCATGATGTAACAACCCCTTTAATGGAAAGTACATCATTTTCATATCATTGCTTAAAGGTACGCAAGATAACATTATAGTTGAACATTAACCAACTGGTTTAACCCTTACCTGGTCTGGACACGAGCTGATGACCTTCAGTGTTAGAGACCGTAAAATCAGCTTCCCAGATTGGAGAATTTTCACCATATATTTCTTCTTCTAACATAGAAAGAAATCTACAAAAGGAAAAGAATTCCAGGGGTGACCATTCGTGATTTTCTCACTGCTCTTCCATACTAAGGGCATGGCAAGGACAGAGACGCGTGTACAGACACTTGCAGCAGCACACCAAACCTCCGGATCATTGTTTGTGTGTGTATTTTTTGTCTAGTTTTGTGGCTTTTTTTGTTTTTACTCAGTTCATTATACTAGCTGAGCCTTAAGTCTATTTTTAATATTTTTACCTGCTTTCCGCTTTGTTTTGCCATTCAAGATATTTTTGCCCGATTCATGAACATGGCACAACTCCAAACCAGTTCCACCCCCCACCTACCATGAAATTTGCAGTAGGCCATTATTTTGGCACAATGTTTGAATCATTTTGTGAAATGTGCCATTTCCAGTGCTAAAAAGTTGCAAAAACAATTCAAGATGTTGAAAAAATTTTTTTTTTAAAAAAAAAAAAAAAATTGCGTCAAAAGTCATGAATCGAGCACGCCTGTTTAAAGCATTTGGCACAAAAAATACGGCAACTAACACAAAACTATAAAGGAAAGGATTTAAAAAAAACCTCAAATGATGAATCAGAGCACAAGTCTCCATGAATTTGTGTTAACCAGAATGAACTTTATGGGCCTCTGTTGTGTCTACAAGGGAGATGACCACCGAAATACAGCATATAGCCATGCAA
Source organism: Anomaloglossus baeobatrachus (assembly GCF_048569485.1). Classification (NCBI taxonomy): domain Eukaryota; kingdom Metazoa; phylum Chordata; class Amphibia; order Anura; family Aromobatidae; genus Anomaloglossus; species Anomaloglossus baeobatrachus. The sequence goes on along the minus strand of NC_134357.1, from coordinate 376,378,912 downwards.
CCCAAAATATAGAATTGAAAGCATGTAATGTTGGAGACACAGCACAGGCCCGTAGCAGTTTAGAAAAACATATTACAGATACTGGGTGCAAGAGCCCTGAAAATGTTTTGTCTGCAGCAGCAAAGAAGGGAATTTTGTTTACTTACCGTAAATTCCTTTTCTTCTAGCTCCAATTGGGAGACCCAGACAGTGGGTGTATAGCTACTGCCCTCTGGAGGCCGCACAAAGAACTACACTTAAAAGTGTAAGGCCCCTCCCCTTCTGGCTATACACCCTCCCGTAGGAGTACAGATTCCTCAGTTTTAGTACCAAAGCAAGAAGGAGGAAAGCCAATAACAGTTTCAAAAACAAATTCAATCCGATAACATGATCGGAGAACTTAAGAAACAACATGAACAACATGTGCACCCGAAAAACGAAACCCTAAGAACAAATAGGGCGGGTGCTGGGTCTCCCAATTGGAGCTAGAAGAAAAGGAATTTACGGTAAGTAAACAAAATTCCCTTCTTCTTTTTCGCTCCTAATTGGGAGACCCAGACAGTGGGACGTCCAAAAGCAGTCCCTGGGTGGGTAAAAAGATACCACATGAACGGGCTGTCAGACAGCCTCTTCCTACAGGTGGGCCACCGCCGCCTGAAGGACCTGTCTACCTAGGCTGGCATCTGCCGAAGCGTAGGTATGCACTTGATAGTGTTTGGTAAACGTGTGCAGACTCGACCAGGTAGCCGCCTGGCACACTTGCTGAGCCGTAGCCTGATGCCGCAATGCCCAGGACGCACCCACGGCTCTGGTAGAATGGGCCTTCAGTCCAGATGGAATCGGAAGCCCAGCAGAACGGTATGTGTGAAGAATTGGTTCCTTGATCCACCGCGCCAGGGTGGATTTGGAAGCTTGCGATCCCTTATGCTGACCAGCGACTAGGACAAAGAGCGCATCAGAACGGCGTAGAGCCGCCGTGCGAGAAATGTAAATCCTGAGTGCTCTCACCAGGTCCAACAGATGTAAACCCTTTTCAAATTGGTGAACTGGATGCGGACACAAAGATGGTAAAGTGATATCCTGATTGAGATGAAAGGAAGAAACCACCTTGGGAGAAAACTCTGGAATTGGACGCAGTACTACCTTGTCTTGGTGAAACACCAGGAAGGGAGATTTGCAAGATAACGCCGCTAGCTCGGACACTCTTCGAAGAGACGTGACCGCCACAAGAAAAACTACCTTTTGTGAAAGCCGAGAAAGGGGAACCTCTTTCAAAGGCTCGAAAGGCGGCTTCTGGAGAGCAATGAGAACCTTGTTCAGATCCCAGGGTTCCAATGGCCGTCTGTAAGGAGGAACGATATGACAAACTCCTTGGAGAAAAGTGCGTACTTTAGAAAGCTGTGCCAAGCGCTTCTGAAAGAATACGGATAGCGCGGAGACTTGACCCTTAAGAGAGCTAAGCGACAAGCCTTTTTCCAACCCAGACTGCAGGAAGGAAAGAAAAGTTGGCAATGCAAATGGCCAGGGAGAAAACCCTTGAGCCACGCACCACGCTAAGAATATCTTCCACGTTCTGTGATAGATCTTAGCTGAGGATGGTTTTCTAGCCTGTCTCATTGTGGCAACAACTTCATGAGATAAACCTGAGGCCGCTAGGATCCAGGACTCAATGGCCACACAGTCAGGTTCAGGGCCGCAGAATTCAGATGGAAAAACGGCCCTTGAGACAGCAAATCTGGACGGTCTGGTAGTGTCCACGGTTGGCCTACCGTGAGATGCCACAGATCCGGGTACCACGACCTTCTTGGCCAATCTGGAGCGACGAGTATGGCTCGATGGCAGTCGGACCTGATTTTCCGGAGAACTCTGGGTAACAATGCTAGAGGTGGGAACACATAGGGGAGTCGGAATTGCGACCAATCCTGAACCAAGGCGTCTGCCGCCAGTGCTCGGTGATCGTGAGACCGTGCCATGAAAACTGGGACCTTGTTGTTGTGTCGTGACGCCATCAGATCGACGTCCGGCGTCCCCCAGCGGCAACAGATCTGCTGAAACACGTCCGGGTGAAGGGACCATTCTCCTGCGTCCATGCCCTGGCGACTGAGAAAGTCTGCTTCCCAGTTTTCCACGCCTGGGATGTGAACTGCGGATATGGTGGACGCTCTGCTTTCCACCCACGTCAAAATCCGTTGGACTTCTTGAAAGGCTTGGCGACTGCGTGTTCCCCCTTGGTGGTTGATGTACGCCACCGCCGTGGAATTGTCCGACTGAATCCGAATCTGTTTGCCTTCCAGCCATTGTTGGAAGGCTCGCAGGGCAAGATAGATTGCTCTGATTTCCAGAACATTGATCTGCAGGGTGGACTCTTCCAGAGTCCACATCCCCTGAGCCCTGTGGTGGAGATACACCGCTCCCCACCCTGATAGGCTCGCATCCGTCGTGACCACTGCCCAGGACGGGGGAAGGAACGACTTTCCCTGTGACAATGAGGCGGGGAGAAGCCACCAACGCAGAGAGTCCTTGGCAGTCTGAGAGAGGGAGACAGTCCTGTCGAGGGACGTCGATTTCCCGTCCCATTGGCGTAGAATGTCCCATTGTAGAGGGCGCAGATGAAACTGCGCGAACGGGACTGCCTCCATTGCTGCTACCATCTTTCCTAGGAAATGCATGAGGCGCCTCAGTGAGTGCGACTGGCTCTGAAGGAGAGATTGCACTCCAGTCCGCAGCGAGCACTGCTTGTCCAGTGGAAGCTTCACTATCGCTGAGAGAGTATGAAACTCCATGCCAAGATAAGTCAGAGATTGGGTCGGGGTTAGATGAGACTTTGGAAAGTTGATAATCCACCCGAAACTCTGGAGAGTGTCTAGTGCCACTTTCAGACTGTGTTGGCATGCCTCTTGAGAGGGTGCCTTTATAAGCAGGTCGTCTAGATACGGGATGACCGAGTGACCCTGCGAGTGCAGAACAGCTACTACTGCTGCCATGACCTTGGTGAAGACCCGGGGGGCTGTTGCCAGACCGAAAGGTAACGCTACGAACTGCAGGTGTTCGTCGTGTATGACGAAGCGTAGGAAACGCTGATGCTCTGGTGCGATCGGCACGTGGAGATACGCATCTTTGATATCTATTGATGCTAGAAAATCTCCTTGAGACATTGAGGCTATGACGGAGCGTAGGGATTCCATCCGGAACCTCCTGACTTTTACGTGTCTGTTGAGCAACTTTAGATCCAGGACGGGCCGATACGATCCGTCCTTTTTTGGGACCACAAACAGATTGGAGTAAAAACCGTGACCTTGTTCCTGAAGAGGGACAGAGGTCACCACTCCTTCCGCTTTTAGAGCGGCCACCGCCTGCAACAGAGCATCGGCTCGGTCTGGTGGGGGAGAAGTTCTGAAGAAACGAGTTGGCGGACGAGAACTGAACTCTATCCTGTACCCGTGAGACAGAATATCCCTCACCCAACGGTCTTTGACGTGTGACAGCCAGATGTCGCCAAAGTGGGAAAGCCTCCCACCGACCGCGGGTGTGGGAATCGGAGACCTCAAGTCAGGAGGACGCCGTTTTGGCAACGGTTCCTCCGGCTGCCCTTTTTGGGCGTGACTGAGACCTCCAAGAATCTGAGCGTCTCTGGTCTTTTTGAGTCTTTTTTGACGATGCGAATTGGGACCTGCCCGGTCCTCGAAAGGACCGATAACCAGACTGACCCTTCCTCTGTTGGGGTCTGTTTTGTCTGTGTTGCGGTAAGGATGAGTCCTTACCCTTGGAGTGTTTGATGATTTCATCCAAACGCTCTCCAAACAATCGGTCACGAGAAAAAGGCAAATTGGTTAAGCACTTCTTGGAATGAGAATCTGCTTTCCAATGTCTCAACCACAGGGCCCTACGCAAAACAACGGAGTTGGCTGACGCCACTGCCGTGCGGCTTGTAGCGTCAAGAACAGCATTAATCGCGTACGACGCGAATGCCGCCATTTGCGAGGTCAATGGTGCTACCTGCGGGGCAAATGCACGTGTGACGGAGTCAACTCGCGCAAGCCCGGCTGAGATAGCTTGGAGTGCCCATACGGCTGCAAAAGAAGGCGCTAATGACGCTCCAATCGCCTCATAGATGGATTTCAGCCAGAGCTCCATCTGCCTGTCAGTGGCATCTTTAAGTGCCGCTCCATCTTCAACTGCAACCAAGGATCTAGCTGCAAGCCTGGAAATTGGAGGATCCACTTTTGGACACTGGGTCCAACCTTTGACCACCTCAGGGGGAAAAGGATAGCGTGTATCTTTAAGCCGTTTAGGAAAACGCCTTTCAGGATAAGCGTGGGGTTTCTGGATTGCGTCTCTAAAGTCAGCGTGGTCCAGAAAAGTGCTTAAAGTACGCTTAGGGTATCTGAAATGGATTCTCTCGTGCTGCGAAGCTGACTCCTCCACAAGAGGAGCTGGTGGGGAAATATTTAACATCTTATTGATGTTAAATATAAGATCATTAACTATGGCGTCACCATCTGGTGTATCTAGATTGAGAGCGGTTCCAGGATCAGAATCCTGATCAGTTACGTCCGCCTCATCACCCATAGATTCATCTCGCTGGGATCCTGACCATTGGGATGAATGTGAAGGCCCGTCATAGCGAGCCCGCTTAGGCTGCCCGGGGCCATCGTCCGAGTCAGAGTCTTCACCCTGAGGTGTATATGCCCGCCCCGGAGCTTGGAGCTGAGGGGGACCAGGGGGCAATGATTGCACAGTGTCCGTGGCCTGAAGTACAGGCCTAGCTCGCAATGTGTCAAGAATTTGTGACATAGTGAGAGACATTCTGTCAGCAAAAGCTGCAAACTCAGTGCCTGTCACCTGGACAGCATTCACAGGTGGTACACCCTGGGTCACGTCCAGCAGAGGCCCCGGCTGTGCAAGCGCCGCAGGGGCCGAGCACTGCACACAATGGGGGGTCTGTGGAGCCTGCCGGTAGAAAAGTCCCACATGCGGTGCAGGAAGCATATAATGTCTGTGCTTTGGCACCCTTGCGTTTTGCGGACGACATGCTGCTGGCTCTCTGAATGTGAGAGAGTCTATAGCCAAAGGGCGACCAGCGCTATGTAATACCAAGTATTTGTAGCAACAAAATACTAAGAATACTACTGGCACAAGAGGGGTGAGCCCTGAGGGCTGCTTACCGCCCGCTGAATAGCGGGTAAGAGGCTGCAGAAATCCTTGTCTGGGTCTCCCCGGCTCCCCTCTGCAGCTCAGCGTGTCAGCAGGAATGGCTGCCGGCGTCTGTGGAGAGGGGCGGTCCGTGGGAGTTCCCAAACAAAAGTGCGGGAAACAGTGTCCCCTCTGTGCCGATTGTGAGGGCTGGAGTATGTAAAAACGACTCCAGCCCTCAGCGCTGATGCACTGGCCAGCGTCCCGCCCCTCTCCTGACTGGCAGGTCTGGGGGCGGGAACGAACGGGAGCAGGCCGCAAAAGCCGGGGACTCGAGTTATCAGCGCGGCCGCCGTAAAAGCGCGGGCCGCGCTGAAGTCCCCGGCGCACCACAAGTGCCAGCCGCGCCGCAGTCCCAGCGGCCGGCATGACCGATCTCTATATGTGGCCAGCGTCCCGCCCCTCTCCTGACTGGCAGGTCTGGGGGCGGGAACGAACGGAAGCAGGCCGCAAAAGCCGGGGACTCGAGTTATCAGCGCGGCCGCCGTAAAAGCGCGGGCCGCGCTGAAGTCCCCGGCGCACCACAAGTGCCAGCCGCGCCGCAGTCCCAGCGGCCGGCGCGACCGATTCCTGGAAGTGTGCCTGCTTCAGCTAAGCTGAATGAGGCCATGGCACAAGCGCCGTAGCGCTGATGTCCCCCGGCGCACTACAACACCCAGCATGCTGCGGTGTGAGCGCCTGCACGGGGACACAGAGTACCTTGAGGATGCAGGGCCATGTCCCTGATGTACTCCGCTCCATCCAGCATCTTGTCCAGGGGCTGTAGATGGAGCCCGGTCTCAGTGCCTGGAGACCAGTAAATCCCACTTCACCCAGAGCCCTGTAAAAAGGGATGGGGAAGGAATCAGCATGTGGGCTCCTGCCGCCGTACCCGCAATGGGTACCTCAACCTTACAAACACCTCCGACATACAGTGGGGTGAGAAGGGAGCATGCTGGGGACACTATATGTGTCCTCTTTTCTTCCATCCGACATAGTCAGCAGCTGCTGCTGACTAAAAACAATGGAGCTATGCGTGCGTGTCTGACCTCCTTGCGCACAAAGCTAAAACTGAGGAATCTGTACTCCTACGGGAGGGTGTATAGCCAGAAGGGGAGGGGCCTTACACTTTTAAGTGTAGTTCTTTGTGCGGCCTCCAGAGGGCAGTAGCTATACACCCACTGTCTGGGTCTCCCAATTAGGAGCGAAAAAGAAATGACAGATCAATCCTGTGTCTTGCATGCATCTAGTCATCAGTCAACATGACATGTTACTGGAAATGGTGCAGGCTTTGATCACGTATGCATGGAGCATTGAATAGCGTCATGTATACTAACTTGGGAAAGTGCGTGAGAATTAGTGTCCTCTTCTCTGGAACCAGTTTGTCCTTTTCCACCCTAAACTTTTCCAGCAGTTGTCTGCGTGTAACTGTGAAGATGGAGCGGAGCAAGCTTCTTCCGAACACATGCGTAGTTTCATATCTTGGCAAGCTATCACAGCTCTGCGGGACATGACAGTAACACAGCCATCTGAAACAGAGAATATATACTCAACTCTATAGGGGCAGGCCACCAGAAAAAACTGTCAGACAAATATAAAGGAATAAATACTTGGCATATCTGACAGATTAGAAGTGAATCACAAATCTGCTCAGTTATGTAATCACCACATGCCCTGATGAAGGTACGCCGAAACGCGTGTAGTTTGTGACAGAGCATTTGTTCTCATATGTCTACATGTAATCGCCATTAATATAATCCTATGACTATTATCATGTATTAACTGGCGATTTCCTCCTTATATATGGTCACCAGCATTTATAGGTTACCAAACATCTGTGTATTTACATCCATTGAAGCCGATATTTGGCTTACATAGTGACCTATATAAATCCCCTGGCCATACAACTTTGCATTATTGTATTTCATTAGCCCTTTGCACTTTTGTGCATTGTTTAAATCGATTATAGCTGCCACGTGGCTCATATAGTATGTTATATAAATAATTTGACTTATATTTTTTGCACTTTAGTAGCCCTTATAGAGATCTATCCTCTTGCTATACAATTTTGCATTATTGCACTTTAGTAGTTTTTTGTATATTTTGCATTTTTTGTGCATTGTTACATCTATTGTAGCTGATATTTGGCCCATATGGTGAGACAGAGATATATAGATAGAGAGATAGAGAGATAGATAGAGAGTTAGAGATTATATATATATATACATACATATATACATATATATATACATATATACATATACATACATACATTATATATATATATATATACATACATATATATATATATACATACATATATACATATATATATACATATATATATATACATATATACATATATATATACATATATATATATATATACATACATACATTATATATATATATATATATATATATATATATATATATATATATATATATATATATATATATATATATATATATATATATATATATATATATATATATACATATATATACATATATATATATATATATATATATATATATATATATACACATATATATATATATACATATACACACACACACACACATATACATATTACACACACACCCTCTTCTACCCCCCCCCCCCGTATATTCGGCTTATAAGACACACCCCCCACTTTCCTCCAAAATTTGCGTCTTATAAAGCAAAAAATACAGTAATTGCTGTGCTGGATCAGTTTCCCATTGTGTTGTTTTTTTTTTCCTTGGTTTTTATTTTTTCATTTAATAAAGATTATAATACATCTAATTATTCATGTTTGTGGCTATTTTCTGTGAATTGGTTTTTCAGTTATATAAAATTGTACACTCCATGTTCCCATATTATTGCAAAACTAGCCAGCATCCAGAACATAAAGGAAAAGGGTTGCCCAAAATAGAAAACCCTTTAACATCATACTGTGAAACACTGAAGAGCTTTGCACAGTACACAGATTACCAAGAAATATTAACTAAATCCCATTTACCTTGTGTAATTAACCTTATACGTTGCCACATCCTCACTTTGGGACCTCTGACGAAATTGTGAAGGAGTCTCCAGCTTCCAATAATTTAGACAAAGAAGAAACATCTTGGAGAGTTCGTACATCGTCTGTCGCTCTTTTGGTTGTAGGTGGCTGAATTTGTACTGCACAAAATTCAACACCCCCTGTGGAACAATTAAAAAAAAAAAAAAAAAAGTGAAAGTCAAGCTCGTAGAAGAATGATACGGTTAATCAGTATTAGGGGTTTAACCACTTCATGGGCAAGAAACAAAGTGAAATTTTAGTTGTGCTGGCAAAAGCACCTGTCAATGACATCCCCACGGAGCCAATAAAGCCCACACTGTCTATTTTTGCACTGTACAGACAGATGTTGCAGTCTTCACGCCCATATAATGAAGATGGGGGCAGTCATAGGAATGTAGCATGTGAGTGGAGTTTTGCGATGCCAGGTGGTTGGCAGGTCAAATACTGTGCGGCCACTGAGCATGTCCATAGTATCACAGAGATTCTGCATTCCATACCTAGGCAGAAGTGGGGATACAATCAAGTGACTGCCAGTAACTGTTGCATGGATGCACAGATTGTGGCATCTATTGTTTATACAGTGCAAATATGGGCATTCGCAGATCTCTATTGGCTCAGCATCTGTGCGATATGCAGACATTCATTTTCTAGGCAGAAACTCCGTTTAGTGCATTTTTTTTTGCTCCCTAGAGTAGACATCCCCATTTTAAGATAGCAAAATTTGCCGTATGTGGGCCTGACTGCAGATTTAATCCCTGCTACAATGAAAACGGAGATTTCCACAGAGAAAGTGTGAAATAGCTGCAGAACAGAAAAATAAAAAATAGCTACAAAAATATGGGTAGTTGCATTTACCCACCTCCACCCATATGGCCGTTATATGTATATAGCACCTGCAGTCAGCACTTCGGAAAGGTCAAAAGTAAATGGGGCTTAAAGGGAACCAATCACCAGGATTTTCGTATATAACCTAAAGCAAGTGTTACACTGGCACTATCAGGCTGAGTCTATACATACCTGTAATGGTCAGCTCGGATGTTTAGGTTTTGAAATCCAAGAAAGTAAAGGTTATAAAATCAGCAGCTTCTTGAGTGACAGCAGCTGAGGATCAGATAATATCTGGGAGGTAATCATAGTTATCCCCTCCTCCTTTTATAATTAGCATAAGCATTGTACAAACGACTCACTTTGTCTAGCAGGACCTGTGGTGAGGTCCGTCATACCCATGTGACCAGAAGGGGGGGGGGGGCCTCAGCAACCAAAGCTGGATACCAGGTCACATGGGTATGACCTCACACAGGTCCTGCTAGACAAAGTGGGTCGTTTGTACAATACTTATGCTAATTCTAACAGGGGGAGGGGATAACTATAAATATATGATCTGCTCCAGTGCAACTGTCACTCAACAAGCTGATGATTTTATAAACTTCACTTTCTTGGATTTCAAAACCTAAACATCTGAGCTGACCACTACAGGTATGTATAGACTCAGCCTGATAGTGCCAGTATAGCACTGGCTTTAGGTTATATGCGAAAATCCTGGTGATTGTTGCGCTTTAATTGGAAAATCAGACAGATGCACACAACAAGCAAGAGTGGGGGGAAGTCCCTTATAATTTGCAGCCCCCACAACAGCTCTCAGCATGCCGACTGCCAGAGACCACTGGCTGCAAACAGCTGGGTCATACATACAGTAATCTAATATCATCTATAAAAACCTTGTGTACACCTAAACTTCATGGTAAAAATCACCTGCTCAATATTCGGCTTTTCGAATGGTGGACTTCCTAGAGAACCTTCAACCACTGGTCGGTTCATCTGCAGGATGCATTTTCTAAGAAGCTGCACGTAGAAAATTACAATTACCATTAATAGTTTGTTAGAAAGCCTATATTATATATAGCATTTGATAATAAGCAAAAATAGTGAGAATAGAAATGTGAGCAACATACATTCAACAGTCACCAAATCACCTGCCAGTATAACACAAATGTACAGAGAACTGGGCCCCCAACTCTTGGGAAATTTGGTCTTAAAGGGAATCTGTCAGCAGGTATCTGACAGAAAAATAACGTAGGAAAAGAGACCCTGAATCCAACGGTGCATCACATAGATTACTTGGTGCAGATGTTCTTACATCATAAAAAAAAAAAAAAAATAAATATGTGTTTTAGTCATGTAGCTGAGCCCAGGGAGCTGTCATCCCCCGCACTAGGCTCTCTATAGAGATTGTGCATTGACAGTGACGTGCCAATCATTGCAGGGTGTGTTGGACTGCTCTACACAAGTCAGCTAGGCCTAGCAATGTTAATCTCAGGGTAATAAACCAACAATAGCACATACACAGATAGTTACATAGTTGCTTTTTTGTAACCCTTAGGCTATGTGCGCACGTTGTGTACTGTCCCTGCAGAAATTTCTGCAGCGATTTGAACAGCACACGTGCGCTTTAAAATCGCTGCAGAAACAGTCCGTAATAAAAAAAAATAAATAAAAAAAAACCCGATTTCATGCGCTCTGACTGCAGCCCCTCCCATAGACAGAGCGGGGGATGCATGCAGAGTGCACAAAAGAAGTGACATGTCACTTCTTAGAGCGCGTGCTTCGGGCAGCAGCCGAAGCGCTGCGGTCTAATACGCCACGTGCGCACGGCTCCTGCATAATCTTCATAGATTATGCTGGGGACGCAGGACGCATGCAGTTACGCTGCGGTGCAGATCGCAGCATAACTGTATGTAAAAAGAGAATTTTGTTTACTTACCGTAAATTCTTTTTCTTATAGTTCCGTCTTGGGAAACCCAGACCTTGGGTGTTTAGCTTCTGCCTCCGGAGGACACACAAAGTACTACACCTAAAAGTGTAGCTCCTCCCTCTGAGCTTATACACCCCCTGGTGAGCCAGTCACAGCCAGTTTAGTGCAAAAGCTGAAGGAGAATAGCCACCCACAAGTAGAACAGAGCAAGAGCCGGAACAACCAGAGACTCTGCCCACGACAAACAGCAAGGAAATTGCCAACAGGCAACAGGGAGGGTGCTGGGTCTCCCAAGACGGAACTATAAGAAAAAGAATTTACGGTAAGTAAACAAAATTCTATTTTTCTTTATCGTTCCTTTGGGAGACCCAGACCTTGGGGCGTTCCAAATCAGTCCCTGGGTGGGAATAAACAGAAAAAACTAAGAAGTAGGCAGAACCTAACTTCACAAATGGGCGACAGCCGCCTGAAGGATGCGTCTGCCCAAGCTCGCATCTGCCGAAGCATGAGCATGCACTTGGTAGTGCTTCGAGAAGGTATGCAGGCTAGCCCAAGTGGCAGCCTGACAGACTTGTTGAGCCGTAGCCTGGTGCCTAAAAGCCGAAGAGGCACAGACAGCTCTGGTAGAGTGTGCTTTGATCACCGGCGGGGGAGGCGCCTGCGTACTCTGATAGGCGTCCGAAATGGTCGACCTAATCCAACGGGCTAAGGTCGGCTTAGAAGCAGGGAGGCCCTTGCGCCGACCTGTGGTTAGCACAAAAAGAGAGGTGCACCGCCTAAGCGCAGCGGTGCGAGACACATAGATCCGGAGAGCACGCACCAGAACTAGAGTATGTAGAGCTTTTTCAAAGCGATGGACAGGGGCCGGACAGAAGGAAGGTAAGGTAATGTCCTGGTTAAGGTGGAAGGGAGAGACCACCTTAGGAAGAAAGTCCGGAGTCGGACGGAGAACCACCTTGTCTTGATGAAAGACTAAAAAAAAGGCGACTCCGAGGAGAGCGCAGCCAAATCAGAGACTCTCCTGAGAGAAGTTATGGCAACCAGAAAGGCCACTTTCTGTGAAAGACGATACAAAGAAACCTCCCTAAGAGGCTCAAAGGGGGGTTTCTGCAAGACCGTGAGAACCAAGTTAAGGTCCCAGGGGTCCAAGGGCCGCCGATAAGGCGGAATGATGTGAGACGCGCCCTGCATGAAGGTGCGGACCTGAGCCAGCCGAGCGAGACGCCGCTGGAACAGAACTGACAGAGCCGAAACTTGTCCCTTGAGAGAGTGGAGGGACAGTCCTAGCTGCAGACCGGACTGCAGAAAAGACAGAAGAGTCGGCAAGGAGAATGGCCGGAAGAGCGACACCAGGACAGGAAAATTCTCCAAGTCCTGTGATAGATCTTGGCGGAGGAAGACTTGCGGGCCCGAGTCATAGTGGAGATGACTTCAGGGGTAATACCAGAAGCCGTCAAAATCCAGGACTCAAGAGCCACGCCGTCAATTTGAGGGCCGCAGAATTCGGGCGGAAAAACGGACCTTGCGAGAGTAGGTCTGGACGGTCCGGGAGATGCCACGGTATCTCTATGGACAGTTGGAGCAGGTCCGGATACCAAGCTCGCCTGGGCCAGTCCGGTGCAATGAGGATGACTCGACGGCCCTCCATTCTGAAGGGAGCGAGCCACGTAAACAGGAACTTTGTTGTTGTGACGGGATGCCATTAGGTCCACGTCCGGAGTGCCCCATTTGCGGCAGATCGACTGAAATACTGCCGGGTGTAGGGACCACTCGCCACCGTCCACGGTTTGACGGCTGAGATAATCTGCCTCCCAGTTGTCCACGCCTGGGATGTGGACTGCGGATATGGTGGACCTGGAGTCCTCCGCCCATTGAAGAATGTGTTGTACCTCCATCATTGCCAGGAGGCTGCGTGTCCCGCCTCGATGGTTGATGTAGGCAACCGCTGTCGCGTTGTCTGACTGGACTCGAATGTGCCTGCCCGCCAGCAGGTGGTGAAATGCTAGGAGAGCTAGAAGCACGGCTCTGGTTTCCAGCACATTGATTGAAAGGGCTGACTCGGACGGAGTCCAAGTGCCCTGTGGTGGAGACATACCGCTCCCCAGCCGGATAGACTGGCATCCGTGGTGAGAATCACCCACCCAGGACGGGGCCAGGAAGGAGCGCCCTTGGGACAGGGAGAGGGGCCGAAGCCACCACTGAAGAGAGCTCTTGGTCCGTGGCGACAGAGCCACTAACTTGTGTAAGGCCGCTTGTCCCAACAGCGGAGAATGTCCAGCTGCAAGGGGCGCAGATGGAACTGGGCAAAGGGAACAGCCTCCATGGACGCCACCATATGACCCAGCACCTGCATCAGACGCCTGAGGGTATAACGGCGGGGCCTCAGGAGAGAGCGCACCGCCAACTGGAGTGACAGCTGTTTGTTTAAGGGCAACTTCACAAGTACCGGCAAAGTCTCGAACTGCATCCCTAGGTACGTGAGACTCTGGGTCGGAGTCAGAGTGGATTTGGAAAGATTGACAAGCCAACCGAATTGGGCTAGAGTGGCGAGAGTGAGCGAGACACTCCGCTGACAGTCTGCGCTGGATGGAGCCTTGACTAGAAGGTCGTCCAGGTAAGGGAGCACTGCCAACCCCTGGAGGTGCAGAACCGCAATCACTGCTGCCATGACCTTGGTGAATACCCGAGGGGCTGTGGCTAACCTGAAGGGGAGAGCCACGAATTGGAAATGATCTTCTCCAATTGCAAAGCGTAGCCAACGCTGGTGTGAAACTGCAATCGGCACATGCAGATAGGCATCTCTGATGTCGATGGACGCCAGGAAATCCCCTTGGGTCATCGAGGCAATGACTGATCGCAGAGACTCCATGCTAAAATGCCGCACCCGAACATGCTTGTTGAGAAGCTTGAGATCCAGGATGGGTTGGAAGGTACCGTCCTTTTTGGGAACTAGGAAGAGGTTTAAGTAAAAACCTCTGAACCGTTCCCGGGCGGGAACTGGTACAATTACTCCGTTGGCCTGCAAGGCTGCCACGGCCTGTGAGAAGCCGGCGGCCTTAAAGCAGGGGGGAGTTGAGAGAAAAAAGAGAATTTTGTTTACTTACCGTAAATTCTTTTTCTTATAGTTCCGACATGGGAGACCCAGAACATGGGTGTATAGCTTCTGCCTCCGGAGGACACACAAAGTACTACACTAAAAGTGTAGCTCCTCCCTCAGAGCATATACACCCCCTGGATGACAAATCTAACCAGTTTAGTGCAAAAGCTGAAGGAGGACATCCACCCATAAGTAGAGAGAGAGTAAAACCCGGAATAACCGGAACCTCTGTCTACAACAACAGCCGGTGAAAACACACGGAACAAGAACTGCCAACAGGCAACAGGGAGGGTGCTGGGTCTCCCATGTCGGAACTATAAGAAAAAGAATTTACAGTAAGTAAACAAAATTCTCTTTTTCTTCATCGTTCCTTATGGGAGACCCAGACTATGGGACGTCTCAAAGCAGTCCATGGGTGGGAGCTAAACAGAAACTGAGAAGTAGGCAAAACCTAACTTCACAAATGGGCGACAGCCGCCTGAAGGATGCGTCTGCCCAAGCTCGCATCTGCCGAAGCATGAGCATGCACTTGGTAGTGCTTTGAAAAGGTGTGCAGACTAGACCAAGTGGCAGCCTGACAAACCTGCTGAGCCGTAGCCTGGTGCCTAAAAGCCCAGGAGGCACCGACAGCTCTGGTAGAGTGTGCCTTAATCCCTGGCGGAGGGGGCACCTGAGAACATTGGTAGGCATCGGTTATGGCCGACCTAATCCAACGAGCTAGGGTCGGTTTAGAAGCAGAGAGACCCTTGCGCTGACCCGTGGTTAGCACAAAAAGAGAGGTACACCGCCTAAGAGCGGCGGTGCGTGACACATAGATCCGGAGCGCCCGCACCAAATCCAAAGTATGCAACGCTTTCTCAAAGCGATGCACATGGGCCGGACAAAGGGAAGGCAATGAAATGTCCTGGTTAAGGTGGAAAGGAGACACCACCTTAGGGAGAAAGTCCGGAGTCGGATGGAGAACCACCTTGTCTTGGTGAAAAACCAAAAAGGGTGACCCCGAAGAGAGTGCAGCCAAATCAGAGACTCTCCTGAGAGAAAAGTTATGGCCACCAGAAAGACCACTTTCTGTGAAAGTCGAAACAAAAGGAACCTCCCTAAGAGGCTGAAAGGGGGGTTTCTGTAAGGCCGTGAGGACCAGATTAAGGTCCCAGGGATCCAAAGGCCGCCGGTAAGGTGGAATGATGTGAGATGCGCCCTGCATAAAGGTGCGCACCTGGGCCAGTCGGGCGATACGCCGCTGGAACAACACTGACAGAGCCGAGACCTGTCCCTTGAGGGAATTGAGGGATAGTCCTAGCTGCAGACCGGACTGTAGAAAGGACAGGATGGTCGGCAAAGAAAACGGCCAAGGAGCATGGCCGGAAGAGCGACACCAGGACAGGAAAATCCTCCAAGTCCTGTGGTAAATCCTGGCCGAGGAAGACTTCCGAGCCTGAGTCATGGTGGAGATGACCTCGGAAAGAATGCCGGAAGCCGTCAGGATCTCAAGAGCCACGCCGTCAATCTGAGAGCCGCAGAATTCTGGCGGAAAAACGGACCTTGAGAGAGAAGGTCTGGGCGGTCTGGGAGATGCCACGGCATTTCTACGGACAGACGGAGCAGGTCTGGGTACCACGCTCGCCTGGGCCAGTCTGGAGCAATGATTATAATCCGACGGCCCTCCATTCTGATCTTGCGCAGGACTCTGGGCAAGAGAGCTAGAGGAGGAAACACGTAGGCCAGACGGAACTGGGACCAATCTTGAACCAGCGCGTCCGCTGCCAAGGCCTGAGGATCGTGGGAACGAGCCACGTAAACCGGAACCTTGTTGTTGTGCCGGGATGCCATTAGATCCACTTCCGGAGTGCCCCACTTGCGGCAGATTGACCGGAACACTGCCGGATGCAGGGCCCACTCGCCGCTGTCCACGGTTTGGCGGCTGAGATAATCCGCCTCCCAGTTTTCTACGCCTGGGATGTGGACTGCGGATATGGTGGACTTTGAGTCCTCCGTCCACTGAAGGATGCGATGAACTTCCAACATCGCCAGGCGGCTGCGAGTCCCGCCCTGGTGATTGATGTAGGCAACTGCTGTCGCGTTGTCTGACTGGACTCGAATGTGCTTGCCCGCCAACAGGTGGTGAAAGGCTACGAGAGCTAGAAGTACAGCCCTGATTTCCAGCACATTGATCGAGAGGGCTGATTCGGACGGAGTCCAAGTGCCCTGCGCTCGGTGGTGGAGATATACTGCTCCCCAGCCGGATAGGCTGGCGTCCGTGGTGAGGATCACCCAGGACGGAGTCAGGAAGGAGCGTCCCTGAGACAGAGAGAGGGGCCGAAGCCACCACTGAAGAGAGCTCCTGGTCTGTGGCGACAGAGCCACTAGCCTGTGCAAGGAAGAGGTCCGCTTGTCCCAAAAGCGGAGAATGTCCAGCTGCAGAGGACGCAGATGGAACTGGGCAAAGGGAACTGCTTCCATTGACGCTACCATCTGACCCAGCACTCGCATGAGGTGCCTGATGGAATGACGGCGGGGCTTCAACAGAGAACGCACCGTCAGATGAAGGGACTGCTGTTTGACTAAGGGCAGCTTCACAAGTGCCGGTAGAGTCTCGAATTGCATCCCTAGGTACGTAAGTTTCTGGGTCGGGGTCAGAGTGGACTTGGGCAGATTGACAAGCCACCCGAATTGGACTAGAGTGGCGAGAGTGAGCGAGACACTCCGCTGACAGTCTGCACTGGATGAAGCCTTGACTAGAAGGTCGTCCAGGTAAGGGATTACTGCCAACCCCTGGAGATGCAGAACCGCAACCACTGCTGCCATGACCTTGGTGAAAACACGAGGGGCCGTGGCTAACCCGAAGGGGAGAGCCACGAATTGGAAATGTTCCTCTCCAATTGCAAAACGTAGCCAACGCTGGTGTGAAACTGCAATTGGCACATGCAGATAGGCATCTCTGATGTCGATGGATGCTAGAAAATCTCCTTGGGTCATTGAGGCAATGACCGATCTCAGAGATTCCATGCGAAAGTGCCGCACCTGAACATGCTTGTTGAGAAGCTTGAGATCCAGGATGGGCCGGAAGGAACCGTCCTTCTTGGGGACCAGGAAGAGGTTTGAGTAGAAACCTCTGAACCGTTCCCGGGCGGGAACCGGAACAATTACTCCGTTGGCCTGCAAGGATGCCACGGCCTGTGAGAAGGCGGCGGCTTTGGAGCAGGGGGGAGTGGACATAAAAAATCTGTTTGGCGGGCTGGAAGAAAATTCTATCCTGTAGCCGTGGGAGATGATATCACGCACCCACTGGTCGGAGACGTGTTGAAACCACACGTCGCCAAAGTGGGAGAGCCTGCCACCGACCAAGGACGTTGCTGGCGCAGCCAGATAGTCAAGAGGAGGCTGCCTTAGTGGCAGCGGCTCCTCCGTTCTTCTGAGGACGCGGCTTCGCGCGCCAGCTGGGTTTTCGATCCTTGGCTGAGTTAGTGGACGAAGCTGAGGGCTTAGAGGATGACCAGTTAGAGGAACGAAAGGAACGAAACCTCGCCGGGTTCCTGCCCTGGACAGGTTTCCTGGCTTTAGTTTGTGGCAAGGAAGTACTCTTCCCGCCAGTAGCTTCCTTAATAATTTCATCCAGTTGTTCACCGAACAGCCGGGACCCAGCAAAGGGGAGCCCAGCAAGATACTTCTTGGAAGAAGCGTCTGCTTTCCACTCTCGAAGCCACAAGATCCTGCGGATCGCGAGGGAATTAGCGGAAGCCACCGCCGTGCGGTGAGAAGCCTCCAGAATGGCAGACATGGCATAGGATGAAAAAGCCGAAGCCTGGGAAGTTAAGGCAACCATTTCGGGTATAGAGTCCCTGGCGAGGGAAATGTATCTCCGCCAGAGAAGCAGAGACTGCCTTAAGAGCCCACACTGCTGCAAAGGACGGGGAGAACGAGGCTCCTGCCGCCTCATATACAGATTTGGCCAGAAGGTCAACCTGGCGGTCAGTGGGATCCTTGAGTGAGGTGCCATCGGCCACAGATACGACTGTCCGGGCTGAGATTCTAGACACCGGAGGATCTACCTTTGGTGAGTGAGCCCACTCCTTGACCACCTCTGGTGGAAAAGGAAAACGGTCATCAGAACTACGCTTTGGGAAGCGTTTGTCAGGACAGGCCCTGGGCTTGGTAACAGTGGCCTGAAAACTGGAGTGGTTAAAAAACATACTCCTTGCTCTCTTAGGTGAGGTAAACTGGTGTTTTTCTACCAGAGAGGCTTGTTCCTCTGACACTGGTGGATTGAGGTTCAGTACGGAGTTAATGGATGCAATCAAGTCACTAACATCCGCATCACCCTCAGATAAATCAATGGGGTACATAGAGGTAGCGTCTGAGCCCACAGTAAAAGTATCCTCCTCGCCCTGCAATTCAGCTCTTGAATCAGAGCCGTGGGACGAGGAAGGAGAAGAGTCCCTGCGTCTCAGTTTAGGAGGACGGGGTCCTAAAACATGCTCTGTTAGCTCTGCAGAGCGAGTCGGGGCAGCAGAGGCACCCTGAGAAGGGGGCTGATGCACGGTCAGCAGAGTCCGGGACAGCTGTCCCATGGAGTCGGCAAAAGACTGGGAGATAGCTCTAGAAAACGATGCTACCCAAGCCGGGGGTTCAGCCACCGGGGCCGGAGCAGCCGGAGGGACCCCTGAGGAGGCTCCAGGCTGAGGCACCACCATGTTAGAGCAGGCATCACAATGTGGATATGTGCTCGGTTCAGGCAGAATGAGCTGACATGCAGTGCATATAGAGTAAAGCCTTGCAGCCTTGCTCCTAGTGAGAGACATGCTGCTGAGGTGGAGGCTCTGCAGTAAAGAATACACTCCTTTAGAATGACCCCCTGAGAGTGTATAATAAAGCCCACAACCAGAGGTTGTGGCTTACCAGACCGATTTTTGTGTGCCCTCCGGATTCCACAGCTCGGACCCCCAGTAGATGCAGAAGTTGCAGCAGGCAGCACCGATCAGTGAGTGAACGCTGATAAAATGGCGCCGGAGTGAGGAGGGTGGGCGGGGTTTAGCCCAAGAGCGGGAACCGGAGGGCCAAGGAGAGATACAGGGGAGGGAAACATCTCCTCAGAGAGGAGTGTCCTCCCCTCTGCTGAACGGCCGGTGGGCGGCGCCGCACTGTTCCCCTGCATGACTGACATGCAGGGGCACTGAAAACGAAACTAGGCCGCATCTGAAGCCGGGGCCTAGATTTTTCCATGCGGCCGACGAGCAGGCACCATCGGCGCGGTTCTCAGGAAAGAAGGGAATTTTGTTTACTTACCGTAAATTCCTTTTCTTCTAGCTCCTATTGGGAGACCCAGACAATTGGGTGTATAGCTTCTGCCTCCGGAGGCCACACAAAGTATTACACTTTAAAAAGTGTAACCCCTCCCCTCTGCCTATACACCCTCCCGTGCATCACGGGCTCCTCAGTTTTGGTGCAAAAGCAGGAAGGAGGAAACTTAGACCAATTTATAAGGTAAATTCAATCCGAAGGATGTTCGGAGAACTGACAACCATGAACCAAAAGAAACGATTCAACATGAACAACATGTGTACACAAAAGAACAAACAGCCCGAAGGGAACAGGGGCGGGTGCTGGGTCTCCCAATAGGAGCTAGAAGAAAAGGAATTTACGGTAAGTAAACAAAATTCCCTTCTTCTTTGTCGCTCCATTGGGAGACCCAGACAATTGGGACGTCCAAAAGCAGTCCCTGGGTGGGTAAAAGAATACCTCAATAAAAAGAGCCGAAACGGCCCCCTCTTGCAGGTGGGCAACCGCCGCCTGAAGGACTCGCCTACCTAGACTGGCCTCTGGCGAAGCATAGGTATGCACCTGATAGTGTTTCGTGAAAGTGTGCAGACTAGACCAGGTAGCTGCCTGACACACCTGCTGAGCCGTAGCCCGGTGCCGCAATGCCCAGGACGCACCCACGGCTCTGGTAGAATGGGCTTTCAGCCCCAAAGGAAGCGGAAGCCCAGAAGAACGGTAGGCTTCAAGAATCGGTTCCTTGATCCACCGAGCCAAAGTTGACTTGGAAGCCTGCGAACCCTTACGCTGGCCAGCGACAAGGACAAAGAGCGCATCAGAACGGCGCAGGGGCGCCGTGCGAGACACGTAGAACCGGAGTGCTCTCACCAGATCTAATGAGTGCAAATCCTTTTCACATTGGTGAACTGGATTAGGGTAAAATGAAGGTAAGGAGATATCCTGATTGAGATGAAAAGGAGATACCACCTTAGGGAGAAATTCCGGGACAGGACGCAGAACCACCTTATCCTGGTGAAAAACCAGGAAGGGGGCTTTGCATGAAAGCGCTGCCAGCTCCGACACTCTACGGAGCGATGTAACTGCCACGAGAAATGCCACCTTCTGCGAAAGATGTGATAAAGAGACATCCCGCAGCGGCTCGAATCATCTTGAGATAACCCTGAGGACGCTAGGAGCCAGGACTCAATGGCCACACAGTCAGGTTGAGGGCCACAGAATTCAGATGGAAAAACGGCCCTTGTGACAGCAAGTCTGGGCGGTCTGGGAGCGCCCACGGTTGACCCACCGTGAGATGCCACAGATCCGGGTACCACGACCGCCTCGGCCAATCTGGAGCGACAAGAATGGCGCGACGACAGTCGGACCTGATTTTGCGCAGCACTCTGGGCAGCATCGCCAGAGGGGGAAATACATAAGGCAGTCGAAACTGCGACCAATCCTGAACTAATGCGTCCGCCGCCAGAGCTCTGTGATCTTGAGACCGTGCCATGAATGCCGGGACTTTGTTGTTGTGCCGTGACGCCATGAGATCGACGTCCGGCGTTCCCCAGCGGCGACAGATCTCTCGAAACACGTCTGGGTGAAGAGACCATTCCCCCGCGTCCATGCCCTGGCGACTGAGAAAGTCTGCTTCCCAGTTTTCTACGCCCGGGATTTGAACTGCGGAGATGGTGGAGGCTGTGGCCTCCGCCCACAGCAGAATCCGCCGGACTTCCTGGAAGGCTTGACGGCTGCGCGTGCCGCCCTGGTGGTTGATGTACGCGACCGCCGTGGCGTTGTCCGACTGTATGCGGATCTGCCTGCCCTCCAGCCACCGATGGAACGCCTTTAGGGCTAGATACACTGCCCTTATCTCCAGAACATTGATCTGAAGGGAGGACTCTGTCGGAGTCCAGGTTCCCTGAGCCCTGTGGTGGAGAAAAACCGCTCCCCACCCTGACAGACTCGCGTCCGTCGTGACCACAGCCCAGGATGGGGGCAGGAAGGATTTTCCCTGCGACAGAGAAGTGGGAAGAAGCCACCACTGAAGAGAGGTTTTGGCTGCAAGGGAAAGAGAGACGTTCCTGTCTAGGGACGTCGACCTCCTGTCCCATTTGCGGAGAATGTCCCATTGGAGTGGGCGCAGATGAAACTGCGCGAAGGGGACTGCCTCCATTGCTGCCACCATCTTCCCCAGGAAGTGCATGAGGCGCCTCAAGGGGTGTGACTGGGCCCGAAGGAGAGATTGCACCCCTGTTTGCAGCGAACGCTGTTTGTCCAGCGGAAGCTTGACTATCGCTGAGAGAGTATGAAACTCCATCCCGAGGTAAGTCAGTGATTGGGTCGGTGTCAACTTGGACTTTGGGAAATTGATGATCCACCCGAACCGCTGGAGAGTCTCCAGAGCGACGGTCAGGCTGTCTAGGAGATCGTCTAAGTAAGGGATCACCGAGTGGCCCTGAGAGTGTAGGACCGCCACAACGGATGCCATGACCTTGGTGAAGACCCGTGAGGCTGTCGCCAGGCCGAAAGGCAGTGCCACGAACTGAAGGTGTTCGTCCCAGATGGCGAAACGCAGGAAGCGTTGATGCTCGGGTGCGATCTGAGCAGTTTGAGATCCAGAACGGGACGGAACGATCCGTCCTTTTTTGGCACCATGAACAAGTTGGAGTAAAAACCGCGACCACGTTCCTGAAGGGGAACGGGGATCACAACTCCTTCTGCCTTCAGAGCGTCCACCGCCTGAAAAAGTGCATCGGCTCGCTCGGGGGGGCGGAGATGTTCTGAAGAAACGAGTCGGAGGACGAGAGCTGAACTCTATCCTGTAACCGTGAGACAGAATGTCTCTCACCCATCGGTCTTGGACATGTGGCCACCAGGCGTCGCAAAAGCGGGAGAGCCTGCCACCGACCGAGGATGCGGTTTGGGGAGGCCGAAGTCATGAGGAGGCCGCCTTGGAGGCAGTGCCTCCGGCGGTTTTTTGGGGATGTGACTTAGACCGCCACGCATAAGAGTTCCTCTGGCCCTTCTCTGGCCTGTTGGACGAGGAGGATTGGGACTTGGCTGAGGGCCGAAAGGACCGAAACCTCGATTGTATTTTCCGTTGCTGAGGTCTCTTCGGTTTGGACTGGGGTAAGGATGAGTCCTTTCCCTTGGATTCCTTAATAATTTCATCCAATCGCTCGCCAAACAATCGGTCGCCAGAAAACGGCAAACCGGTTAAGAACTTCTTGGAAGCAGAGTCTGCCTTCCATTCGCGTAGCCACATGGCCCTGCGGACTGCCACCGAATTAGCGGATGCTACCGCTGTACGGCTAGCAGAGTCCAGGACGGCGTTCATGGCGTAGGACGAAAAAGCCGACGCCTGAGAAGTCAAAGACGCAACTTGCGGAGCAGAGGTACGTGTGACCGCATTAATCTCAGACAGACAAGCTGAGATAGCTTGGAGTGCCCACACGGCAGCAAAGGCCGGGGCAAAAGACGCGCCTGTGGCTTCATAGATGGATTTCACCAGGAGCTCTGCCTGTCAGTGGCATCCTTGAGCGATGAGCCATCTGCAATTGATACTACAGATCTAGCCGCCAGTCTAGAGACTGGAGGATCCACCTTGGGACATTGAGCCCAACCCTTAACTACGTCAGAGGGGAAGGGGTAACGTGTGTCATTAAGGCGCTTAGTAAAGCGCTTGTCCGGAAATGCTCTGTGCTTCTGGACAGCATCTCTGAAGTTAGAGTGATCGAAAAACGCACTCAGTGTACGTTTGGGAAACCTAAACTGGTGTTTCTCCTGCTGCGAAGCCGACTCCTCTATAGGTGGAGTTGGGGGAGAAAGATCTAGCACCTGGTTGATGGACGCTATAAGGTCATTTACTATGGCGTCCCCTTCAGGTGTATCAAGATTGAGAGCAACGTCAGGGTCAGAGCCCTGAGCTGCGACATCCGCCTCATTCTCCAGAGAGTCCTCAAGCTGAGACCCCGAGCAGCGTGAGGAAGTCGGGGAAGATTCCCAGCGAGCCCGCTTAGCCGGTCTGGGACTGTGGTCCGTGCCGGAGTCCTCCACGTGAGACCCCGGGAGCACGCTGCGGCGCAGACCGAGAGGGGCCTGGAGGCGATTATCCAACAGTGCCCGGGGCCTGTGTAAGGACCGATCTGGACTGCAAGGCTTCTAGTAGCTTAGCAGACCATTTGTCCATAGACTGAGCCATGGATTGTGAAAGCGACTCAGAGTTTCTCAGCAAAAACTGCAAACTCTGTCCCTGCCACCTGGACAGGGGAAGCAGGCGGTTCTGCCTGAGCCGAGGGTCCCACTAGTGCCCGAGGCTCCGGCTGAGCGAGTGCAACAGGGGCCGAGCATTGCTCACAGTGAGGGTAGGTGGAACCTGCAGGTAACATAGCCGCACAAGAGGTACAGGTTGCAAAGAAGGGAATTTTGTTTACTTACCGTAAATTCCTTTTCTTCTAGCTCCAATTGGGAGACCCAGACAATTGGGTGTATAGCTATTGCCTCTGGAGGCCACACAAAGTATTACACTTAAAAGTGTAAGGCCCCTCCCCTTCTGGCTATACACCCCCAGTGGGATCACTGGCTCACCAGTTTTAGTGCCAAAGCAAGAAGGAGGAAAGCCAATAACTGGTTTAAAGACCAATTCAATCCGAGGAAACATCGGAGAACTGAACCATACCACATGAACAACATGTGTACCCGAAAAAACAGAAAAACCCCGAGAAAACAGGGCGGGTGCTGGGTCTCCCAATTGGAGCTAGAAGAAAAGGAATTTACGGTAAGTAAACAAAATTCCCTTCTTCTTTGTCGCTCCATTGGGAGACCCAGACAATTGGGATGTCCAAAAGCAATCCCTGGGTGGGTAAAAGAATACCTCATGATAGGGCCGTCAAACGGCCCTCTCCTACAGGTGGCCAACCGCCGCCTGAATGACTTATCTACCTAGGCTGGCGTCTGCCGAAGCGTAGGTATGCATCTGATAATGCTTGGTAAAAGTAAGTAGACTCGACCAGGTGGGTGCCTGACACACCTGCTGAGCCGTAGCCTGGTGCCGTAATGCCCAGGATGCACCCACGGCTCTGGTAGAATGGGCCTTCGGCCTTGAGAGAACCAGAAGCCCAGTAGAACTGTAGGTTTCAAGAATTGGTTCCTCGAGCCCCCGAGCAAGGGTGGATCTGGAAGCTTGCGACTGTTTACGCCGACCAGCGACAAGGACAAAGAGTGCATCCGGGTGGCGCAGGAGCGCCATGCGGGAAGTAGAACCTGAGTGCTCTCACCAGAACCAACAGATGCAAATCTTTCTGAAATTGATGGACTGGACGAGGACACAAAGAAGGTGAGGTGATATCCTGATTGATATGAAAATGGGATACCACCTTAGTGAGAAATTCCGGAACCGGACGCAGAACTACCCTGTCCTGGTGAAGGACCAGGAAGGGAGTTTGTATGAGAGCGTTGCTAGCTCGGAAACTCTCCTAAGAGACGAGACCGTTACTAGAAGGCCACTTCCCGTGAAAAACGGGAAGGGAGACATCCTTCAAAGGCTCGAAAGGCGGCATCTGGAGAGCAATTAGAACCTTGTTCAGATCTCAGGGCTCTAACGGCCGCTTGTACGGAGTGCTGAGAAGACAAACTCCCCGTAGGAACGTGCGTACCTGAGGAAGTCGTCGTTTCTGAAAAAATACAGATAGCGCTGAGACTTGTCCCTAAAGGGAACTGAGCGACAACCCATTTTCCTACCTAGATTGCAGGAAGGAAGGAAACATAGACGATGCAACCGGCCAGGGAGAAACACCCTGCGCCGAGCACCGAGATAAGAACATCTTCCACGTCCTGTGGTCAATCTTGGCGGACGTTGGTATGCTAGCCTGTCTCATGGTGGCAACCACGTCCTGAGGTAATCCTGACGACACTAGGTTCCAGGACTCAATGCCACACCATCCGGTTGAGGGCCGTAGAATTCAAATGGAAGAATGGCCCTTGAGACAGCCAGTCTGATTGGTCTGGTAGTGCCCCCGGTTAGCCTACCGTGAGGCACCACAGAACCGAGTACCACAACATCCTCGGCCAATTTGTAGCGACGAGGATGGCGCGGCCGCAGTCGGTCTTGATCTAGCGCAGTACTCTGGGCAACAATGCCAGAGGTGGCACCTAAGGTAGCTGGAACTGCGACCAATGCTGAACTAAGGCGTTTGCCGCCAGAGCTCGATGATTGTGAAACCGTGCCATGAAGCTGGCACATTGTTGTTGTGCCGTGACGCCATTAGATCGACGTCCGGCCTCTGTCAGCGGCGCCAGATCTCCTGAAACCCGTCCGGGTGAGGAGACCATACTCTTTCGGCCACACCTCAGCGACTTAGGAAGTCAGCTTCCTGGTTTCCACACTTGGGATGTGAATTGTGGATATGGTGGATGCCGTGTCTTCCACCCACATCCGAACCTGCCGGACTTCCTGGAAGGCTTGCCGGTTGCGCGTTCTTCCTTGGTGGTTGATGTATGCCACCGCTGTGGAGCTGTCCGACTGAAGTCGGATATGCTTGCTTTCCAGCCGCTGTTGGAAGGATTGTAGGGCAAGATACACTGCTCTGTGTTCAAGAACATTGATCTGAAGAGTGGACTCTTGCTGAGTCCACGTACCCTGAGCGCTGTAGTGGAGAAAAACTGCTCCCCACCCTGATAGACTCGCGTCTGTCGTAACTATCGCCCAGGACGGGGATAGGAAGGACCTTCTTTTTGACCAAGAGGTGAGAAGAAGCCACCACCGTAGAGATTCCTTGGCCGCCTGAGAAAGAACGACGACTCTGTTGAGGGACGTCGACTCCTCGTCCCATTGGCGGAGAATGTCCCATTGTAGTGGACGCAGTAAAACTGCGCGAAAGGAACTGCCTCCATTGCTACCATCTTACGTAGGAAGTGCATGAGGCGTCTCAATGTGTGCGACTGGTTCTTAAAGAAGAGCTTGCAGCCCGTAGTGAATGCTGTTTGTCTAGCGGCAGCTTCACTATCGCTGAGAGAGTAAGAAACTCTATGCCTAGATATGTTATCGATAGGGTCGGGGTCGGATCTGACTTTAAAAAGTTGATGATCCACCCAAAACTCTAGAGAGTCTCCAGCGCAACGTTCGGGCAGTGTTGGCATGTTTCCTAAGAGAGTGCCTTGACAAGTAGATCGTCTAAATACGGGACCACAGAGTGACCCTGAGAGTGCAGGACTGTGACTACTGCTGCCCTGACCTTGGCGAAGACCAGTTGGACTGTCGCTAGCCGGAAGGTAGAGCTACGAACAGAGGGTGTTCGTCTCCTATAACGAAGCGTAGAAACGCTAGTGCTCTGGATCAATCGGCACGTGTGGATAAGCATCCTTGATGCCTAATGATGCTAGGAAATATCCTTGGGACCTTGAGGCGATGACATGGCGGAGGGATTCCATCCGGAACCGCCTGGTGTCCACGAGCTTGCTGAGCATTCTTAGATCCAGAACGGGACGGAACGGCCCGTTGTTATAGGTACCGCAAAGAATTTGGGGTAAAAACCGTGACCTTGTTCCTGAAGAGGAACGGGGGTCATCACTCTTTCTGCCTATAGAGTGCACCCTGTTTGCAGAAGAGCAGCGGCCCGGCCGGGAGGTGGAGAAATTCTGAAGAATCGAGTTGGAGGACGAGAAGTGAGCTCTATCCTGTACCCGTGAGACAGAATGTCTCACACTCAATGGTCATTGACCTATGGCAGCTAAATATCGCCAAGGCGGGAGAGCCTGCTACCGACCGAGGCCGCAAGTCATGAGGAAGCCGCCTTGGAAGCGGGTTTTCAGACTGTCGCTTTTTTGGGCGAGACTGAGCCCGCTAAGAATCTTAGCTCCTCTGATCCTTTTGAGTCCACATTGGACGAGGAAAAATGGGACCTGCCCTAGCCTCGAAAAGGCCGAAAACCCCGACTGCCTCTTGCTCTGTTGGGGTTTGTTGTGTCCGGGCTGAGGAAAGGATGAATCCTTACCCCTGGACTGTTTGATGGTTACATCCAACGCTCACCAAACAGTCGGTCTCGCGTAAGAAACAAATGCAGACATTTGAGAGGTTAAGGATGCCACCTGCGGCACAGATGTACGTGTAACCGTGTCAATCTGTGTAAGACAAGCTGAAATAGCTTGGAGTGCCCCAAGGGAGAGAATGCCGGAGCCAACGGTGCGCCGACAGCCTCATAGATGGCTTTCGACCAGAGATCCATCTGTCTGTCAGTGGCATCTTTGAGTTTGCAGTTCCATCTCCCACTGCAACTATGGATCTAGCTACAAGCCTGGAGATTGGAGGAAGCCGCTCGGGACATTGGGTCCAGTCCTTGACCAAGTCAGGGGACAGGGATAACGTGTATCCTAAGCCGTTTGGAGAAGCGCATATCTGGATAAGCGTGGTGTTCCTGGACTGCCTCTCTGAAGGCAGAGTGGTCCAGAAAAATACGTGAAGCTGACTCCTCCACTGGAGGAGCTGTGAGAAATAACCCACATTCTATAGATGGACGCTATAAGATTATTTACTATGGCGTCACAATCAGGTGTATCCAGATTGAGAGCGGTCTCAGGATCAGAATCCTGAGCCGCTACTTCCGTCTCATTACACAGCGAGTCCTTCTGTTAGGACCCTGATGAAACCGAGGCCGCTCATAGCGAGCCCACTTAGGCTGTCTGGGACTGACGTCCGTGCAGAGCCGTGACTCTGGGATGCGTGTGACATTCCCGGAGCTGTTAGTTATTCACACTGAGGGGGGCCATGGATCAATGATTCAACAGTGCCCATATTGTGAGAGACATGTCCGGACTGCTAGGCTTCTAGTATCATAGCCATAGTCTCAGAAAAACTGTCAGTAAATACTGCAGACACCGTCCTCATCCCCTGGCCATTAGTGCATACAATGGGAGTCTATGTACCTGCCGGCTGTATAGCCGTACATGCTGTACCAGCTGTATAGAAAAACATGTGGTTCTGCACCTTTGTTTTACACAGAGAATATGCTGATAACTCCTCCGCATAATCCAGGAGGGTATATACAACGTGCGCCAAACAGTGCAATGTATATAGTACAAGCATATCTATAAGTGCACTTCTGCACTAGTGGGGTTAGCACCACAGGTGCTGCTTAACGCATGTTACAGCGATTGTGTGACTATCAGAATGCCAGGGTCTTCCACACTTGTCTCTGTATCGTACAGAAACTGACACTAATGGCTGCCGGTGTCCTTGTAGAGAAGGAAGCCGTGGGCGTGCCTGAGAAAGTGCGGGAATCCGGATTCACAGTGCACACAGTGAGAGGGGTGGAGTATGCAAAACATACTCCAGCTCTCAGCTCTGCTCTATGCAGCGTCACGCCCCTACCCTGACTGTCAGGGCTGTGGGCGGTAACGAAGGGAGACTAGGCCCAGAAGCCGGGGACTCGAGTTAACAGCGCGGCCGCCGTAAAAGCGCGGGCCGCGCTGAAGTCCCCGGCGCACCACAAGTGCCAGCCGCGCCGCAGTTCCAGCGGCCGGCGCGACCGATTCAAAGAAGTGGCCAGCGTCCCGCCCCTCTCCTGACTGGCAGGTCTGGGGGCGGGAACGAACGGAAGCAGGCCGCAAAAGCCGGGGACTTTAGTTATCAGCGCGGCCGCCGTAAAAGCGCGGGCCGCGCTGAAGTCCCCGGCGCACCACAAGTGCCAGCCGCGCCGCTGCCAGCGGCCGGCGCGACCGATTCCTGGAAGTGGCCAGCGTCCCGCCCCTCTCCTGACTGGCAGGTCTGGGGGCGGGAACGAACGGAAGCAGGCCGCAAAAGCCGGGGACTCTAGTTATCAGCGCGGCCGCCGTAAAAGCGCAGGCCGCGCTGAAGTCCCCGGCGCACTACAAGTGCCAGCCGCGCCGCAGTCCCAGCGGCCGGCGCGACCAATTCCCATAAGTGAGCCTGCTTCAGCAAAGCTGAATGAGGCCATGGCACAGGCGCCGCAGCGCTGATGTCCCCCGGCGCACTACAACACCCAGCATGCTGCGGTGTGAGCGCCAAATGCACGGGGACACAGAGTACCTTGAGGAAGCAGGGCCATGTCCCTGATGTACTCCGCTCCATCCAGCATCTTCTCCAGGGGCTGTAGATGGAGCACGGTCTCAGTGCCTGGAGACCGGTAAATCCCACTTCACCCAGAGCCCTGTAAAAAGGGATGGGGAAGGAATCAGCATGTGGGCTCCTGCCGCCGTACCCGCAATGGGTACCTCAACCTTACAAACACCTCCGACATACAGTGGGGTGAGAAGGGAGCATGCTGGGGACACTATATGTGTCCTCTTTTCTTCCATCCGACATAGTCAGCAGCTGCTGCTGACTAAAAAGTGGAGCTATGCGTGGATGTGTTGCCTCCTTCGCACAAAGCACAAAACTGGTGAGCCAGTGATCCCACTGGGGGTGTATAGCCAGAAGGGGAGGGGCCTTACACTTTTAAGTGTAATACTTTGTGTGGCCTCCAGAGGCAATAGCTATACACCCAATTGTCTGGGTCTCCCAATGGAGCGACAAAGAAATAACCCTTTGCCTTAGCGCCCATGCTCCTTGTGGACGACATGCTGTTGTCTCATATATATATATATATATATATATATATATATATATATATATATATATATATATATATATATATATATATATATATATATATATATATATATATATATATATATATATATATATATATATATATATACATATATACATATACACACACACACACTTCGGCACCCTAGGGGGACCAGCACCGGGTGACCGGTGTGGCTTACCGACCGCCCAAAGCGGTGTGTGTCCACCAGATTCCCTGCCTTGGGCCTCCCAGAGCTGCAGAGCTCGTTCCTGAAATCCTCCACCGGCAGAATGTGTTGTAAAAATGGCTGCCGGAGCTCTCAGGGGAGGAGGGAGCCGTGGGCGGCGACTAGTAAAGTGCGGGAATCTGGTGCCCCACAGTGATCAGTGAGGGGGGGGAGGAAACCTAAAGTATGCTCCAGCCCTCACTGCCGACGTCAGGTCGACCGTCCCGCCCTTACCCCTGACTGGCAGGCCCGGGGGCGGGAGTTATGGTACTAGGCCGCATGAAGCCGGGGACTAAATTTAATACCGCGGCCGACAAACAGGCGCGGTCGGCGCGGAAGTCCCGGTCGTCACAAAACCAGCAGCAGCTGCAGCGTCTGTGAAACAAGCGCTCCATGCACCGTCCCCATGGGGACACAGAGTACCTTTAGTTGCAGGGCCCTGTCCCTGATGATACAATGTCTCCTGTCCGGCAGATTCCCACAGGGTCTGCGGAGGGAGCCCGGTCTCAGTGAATGGATGACCGGTTAGGATCCCACTTCTCCCAGAGCCTCTAAGGGATGGTGAAGGAAAACGGCATGTGGCTCCAGCCTCTGTACCTGCAATGGGTACCTCAACCTTAACAGCACCGCCGACTTAGTGGGGTGAGAAGGGAGCATGCCGGGGGCCCTGTGGGGGCCCTCTTTTCTTCCAACCGATAAAAATCAGCAGCTGCTGCTGACTAAAATGGGAGCATGAGTGGATGTGTGCCTCCTTCCACACAAAGCATAAAAACTGAGGAGCCCGTGATGCACGGGAAGGTGTATAGGCAGAGGGGAGGGGTTACACTTTTTAAAGTGTAATACTTTGTGTGGCCTCCGGAGGCAGAAGCTATACACCCAATTGTCTGGGTCTCCCAATGGAGCGACAAAGAAAAACCAGAGAACCGGCCGGAAATCACAGCAAAGTGACAAAACACACTCTCCCCACAATAAATGTACCCGGGACCCCTGAATAACGTCTCAATACTTAGCTTATGAGACGCAGGGCCAGGTCCCTTGGGGGGGGTAAACACTCCGTCCGGCAGGATCCTGACAGGGCTGCGGATGGAGACCGGTCTCCTGCAAAGCAGTGAGAACCGTGATGGCTCCCACTTCAAGCCAGAGCCTCAGGGGATGGTGAAGGAGCGCGGCACGTGAAGGCTCCAGCCTTGCAAAGTCAACCATAACAGCACCGCCGACACAGTGGGGTGAGAAGGGACATGCCGGGAGTCCCATTTTTCACATTTTCACTCTTACATATAGCTATTGGATTTTTCAAGTCAGTATTCACACAGCAGTTTCTGCTATTTCATGTATTCCCCTTACATAGTCACTGGTGTGCATACCTTATCTCCCCATAGTGATGTTTTTTTAGGTTTTTGCACCCAGTTCAGACTTAGAATGGTGTTCCAAACGTTATTCCTTAATGCCGGGAGTCCAGACTGGACCCGCTTTTCTTCCAAATCTTTGAAATCAAAAATCAGAGAATGCATGTGTGTGTGTGACCTCCTGAACACAAAGCATTGAACTGGTTAGATTTGTCATCCAAGGGGTGTATATGCTCGGAGGGAGGAGCTACACTTTTAGTGTAGTACTTTGTGTGTCCTCCGGAGGCAGAAGCTATACACCCATGGTCTGGGTCTCCCATAAGGAACGATGAAGAAAAATCTGTTTGGCGGGCTGGAAGAGAATTCTATCCTGCAGCCGTGAGAGATGATATCTCTCACCCACTGATCGGAGACTTGTTGAAACCAAGCGTCGTCAAAGTGGGAGAGCCTGCCACCGACTAAGGACGTTGCTGGAGCGGGCAGAGAGTTACGAGGAGGCTGCCTTAGTGGCAGGACCTCTTGCGGTCTTCTGTGGACGCGCCTTTGAGCGCCAGTTGGATTTCTGGTCCTTAGCTGAGTTAGCAGACGAGGCGGAGGGCTTAGAGGACGACCAGTTGGAGCAACGAAAGGAGCGAAACCTCGACTGAATCCTACCCTGGGCAGGTTTCCTGGTCTTGGTTTGTGGCATGGAAGTACTCTTCCCGCCAGTAGCTTCTTTAATAATTTCATCCAGCTGTTCACCGAACAGCCGGGAATCAGCAAAAGGGAGCCCAGCAAGGTACTTCTTTGAAGAAGCATCTGCCTTCCACTCTCGAA
Source organism: Anomaloglossus baeobatrachus (assembly GCF_048569485.1). Taxonomy (NCBI): domain Eukaryota; kingdom Metazoa; phylum Chordata; class Amphibia; order Anura; family Aromobatidae; genus Anomaloglossus; species Anomaloglossus baeobatrachus. The sequence goes on along the minus strand of NC_134357.1, from coordinate 376,346,635 downwards.
GCCACAAGATCCTGCGGATAACAAGGAAATTAGCCGAAGCCACCGCAGTGCGGTGAGAAGCCTCTAGAATGGCAGACATGGCATAAGAAGAAAAAGCTGAAGCTTGAGAAGTTAAGGCAACCATCTCGGGCATAGATTCTCTGGTGAGAGAATGCATCTCCTCTAGAGAAGCAGAGATGGCTTTGAGGGCCCACACTGCTGCAAAAATTGGGGAAAACGCGGCCCCCGCCACTTCATACACGGATTTGGCCAGAAGGTCAATCTGACGGTCAGTGGCATCCCTAAGGGAAGTGCCATCAGCCACCGACACAACGGTCCGGGCTGAGAGCCTAGACACCGGAGGGTCTACCTTTGGGGAGTGAGCCCACTCCTTGACCACCTCAGGTGGAAAGGGAAAACGGTCATCAGAACCACGCTTTGGGAAGCGTTTGTCAGCACAGGCCCTGGGTTTGGTCACAGCGGTCTGAAAACTGGAGTGGTTAAAGAACACACTCTTTACTCTCTTAGGCGAGGTAAACTGGTGCTTTTCTGCCAGAGAGGGTTGCTCCTCTGATACTGGCGGATTGAGATCCAGTACAGAATTAATGGAAGCGATCAAGTCACTAAGTTCCGAGTCACCCTCAGAAAGATCAATGGGGCACATGGAGTTAGCCTCCGAACCCCCTGTAAAGGCATCCTCCTCATCCTGCGAGTCTGCTCTTGAATCAGAGCCACGGGATGAGGAGGGAGAGGAAACCCTGCGGCGCTTCTTAGGAGGACGGGGTCTGTGTCCTGATTATGAATCCTCTGTGAGCTCCAGTGGACGGAGGTCAGAGGATAGGGATCCTAAAGGACCCTTAGCAAGAGCATTAGAGGCACCCTGTGAAGGGGGCTGATGCATATTCATCAAAGTCCTGGACAGAAGTCCTATGGACTCAGCAAATGACTGGGAGATAGACCTAGAGAAGGATTCTACCCAGGCCGGGGGTTCAGCCACAGGTGCAGGAGCAGCCTGAGAGACCACTGGGGGTGAGACTCCAGGCTGTGGCACCGCCAAGTTAGAGCAGACATCACAATGTGGATAGGTGCTCGGTTCAGGCAGCAGGAGCTTACATGCAGCGCATGCAGTATAAAAGCTTTGGAGCCTTCCTCCTCGTGTGAGGCATGCTGCTGGAGTGGGGAAACAGCTTATGAACCCCAGGGAGTATATTCAGAGGTCCACAACCAGAGACCGGCTGTGGCTTAGAAGACCGCTGGAAGCGGTGTTGTGTGCCCTCCAGATCCCGAAGCCCGGACCCCCAGTGCACAGCACCTCAGCAGGGATGCAGAGTGCAGGATGGCCCAGCGCAGAGTGAACCCTGTCCAAGAAAATGGCCGCCGGAGCGAAGAGAGGGGGCGGGATCCCTGTAGTAAAGCGGGATCTGGAGGGCCATAGAGACCTGCAGGGGAGGAGTCACGCACAAGCAGTGGGGAGTGTCCCTCCCCTGTGCAGGACGGCCGCCGGGAGGAGCCGTGCCTGTCCCTCTGCATGAGTGACATGCGAGGGCAGGTAACAGAAACTAGGCCTCCGGCGAAGCCGGGGCCTAAATTTGAGCAGCGAGGCCGACGCGCAGGCACCATCGGCGCGGTTCTCGGGCGAAAGCCAGAGGACCCGCCGGAAATGCCAAAACAAATACAGCAAACACACTCTCCCCATACAATAAAGGACATGGACCCCCAACATATGAACGTCTCAGGTACTTAGCTGCTGAGACGCAGGGCCAGGTCCCTGGGGATGAGTGCTCCGGTCCAGCAGAGTCCTCAAGGGGCTGTGGACGGAGACCGGTCTCCTGCCAGGCATGGAGACCGCGCTGGCTCCCACTTCAATCCAGAGCCCAGGAGGGATGGTGAAGGAGCACGGCATGTAAGGCTCCAGCCTTGGAAATCAACCTTACAACACCACCGACACAGTGGGGTGAGAAGGGATATGCTGGGAGTCCAGAGGTGGACCCGCACTTCTTCAATCTCTTTCCAAAAAAAAAAAAAATCATATGAGAATGCATGTGTGGATGTATGCCTCCTGAACACAAAGCGATAAACTGGCTGTGACTGGCTCACCAGGTGGTGTATAAGCTCAGAGGGAGGAGCTACACTTTTTAGGTGTAGTACTTTGTGTGTCCTCCGGAGGAAGAAGCTAAATACCCAAGGTCTGGGTCTCCCAAAGGAACGATAAAGAAATACGCAACGTGCGCACATAGCCTTACAGCATGCCCATCCTCGGCTTATCTAGCAAAAACCTGTTGACCGATTTCATTTAAGAGATAAGGCCCCGTCACACACAGAGATAAATCTGCAGCAGATCTGTGGTTGCAGTGAGATTGTGGACAATCAGTGCCAGGTTTGTGGCTGTGTACAAATGGAACAATATGTCCATGATTTCACTGCAACCACAGATCTGCCAAAGATTTATCTCTGTGTGACGGGGCCTTTAGGGTAACGTGCACATTATGTCTTTTGTCCCGAAGAGTCTTCTGGACACGTTTTTGAGGCAGCTTTGTTGCCAGTATTTTATCTTTAAACCTGCATGTATAAAATGGTGAGCACATGAAGAACGGACACATCACTTCTTTTAACCTCTTCATGGCTAAAGTCGTTAAGAGCAGCTCAAAAGACTGATATTGCTTCTTTAAGCAGGTTAGCCACTAAAAAAAAGACATTATATACACATACCCTTCGATGAAAGGCAGGGCACACCCAATCAGTCTCCACATGGATGCTGCTATAATGACTATAACTGGGAGTTTCTCCCGCGACAGCCGAGGGTCATAGCGATGAGACCCCAACACATCACACACAAAAATACGCCATACATTAAAGCAGGATTTCTACTCAGTTTATTTTTCTAGTGTGTAACACATTAAGAGCTAGAATGCTAAATGTCACCTTGAACAGGTAGAAGTACACTTGTTTGGTGTCAGTGTCCTCTTCTTTATGGACGGACATGAAGAGGTTCTCCACATCCACCACCATTCCCAGCAGACGATTGATTTCATCTTCAGATACATTTTCTAGATGTGACACGTGATCAGCTACAGAAGACAGAAAAATCTTCATTGTTAAACCAATTCCATTGCTCACGGCGAAACAAAATACATCAACTGCTAAGGATGGAACTTGTGCCACAAATGTTAATGGGACAACACAGATGACCTGTTCCTCCATCTGTAAAGTACCTTAAAAGAATAGGAGAAAAAAAAAAAAAACAAACATTGATAGCATGTATAGAAGATTGCATTCTGTCCTTCCTCTGTTATTCCTCCTGGAAATATATGCATAAACAGATAACGTGCATTACCATTCTGCATTTCAATAACACAATATCCTTTGCTATTTGACTTTGGCAGCACGGATGGGAAATATATGATGGATCACTGCGGAACAGATTCCATTGACTCATAACCGGACCAAATGTGTTTTTCATCAAGATCATATCATACCGAGTGCGTGACCACAGCTGCGGCAGGGCTCGCTCAGGCTGGCTGCAGGCTGCTGAAGGTCCATACGAGGTGCAGTTTGGGGATTAGGGTTCTTCCAACCATTGCATTTACAAACATCATTTGCCTGAGATAAAGAGAAAATAAAGAAATAAATATCCATGAGGAGCAGAGGGGTAATAACAGTCCAGCAGCGCTGCGGAAGGCAAAGTGTTCCCAACAATTTATTTCTATTACTTCTATTTGGTGAGACGTTAACTGGAGCTCAGGATTTGCCCTGAATGAGCGACTCTTGGCGCTGTTTTCTGATGTTCTTGACTCTTCTCAAAAGCAAAAATTGATTTCAGTAAAATACACGTCCTGAGTAATGATTGGCAAACCCGAACTGTAAAGTTTGGGGCCGTATCTGATCCCTAGTGTCCATGCACGAACCCTGATCACGGAGTTCTCAGGAAACTTCGTGTAACTGCTCGGATTTGGCCAGATAATTAAAAAAAGAAAGAAAAAGAAAGAATATGGAATAAAGCAGGAGCGTTATACTATACTCTCCCACGCAGCTGTAACACTACTGTCAGGTCCGCTCATTAACCCTGCTTATCCCGACCACCAGCAGTGCAGGTGTCTGCGATTGGTTGCAGTCAGGCCGTGCCCCCACCTTGTGTGACAGCGTCTGTGATTGGCTGGACTCACACACGTTATCTGCCTAGCTATAGTGTAGAAATAAACTGGCGTAGGGTCCCCCAATATTGTGATAACCAATGCAGATAAAACAAATGGCTACAGGCTGCAGCCCCCAGCCGTGCACTTATCTTGGCTGTTTATCAAAATAAGAAAAACCGCATGAGGTTTTTAAAAAATTTAAAATAATAAATACATACATTTTTTAAAAAATGGAGTGCCGTCCCCACCAATTTTGATACCCAGCCAAGCTAAAGCCAACAGCTGGGGGCTGGAATTGTCAGGCATGGTTATGGTCCCCCAGCCAAAAAATAGCAGCCTGCAGCAGCCCAGAATTGCTGTATCCATTAGATGCAACAATCCCAGCACTTTACCCAGCTCATCCAGATTGCCCTACTGCAGAGACAAACGGGGTATTTAAAAGCAGTTAATGACAGCTCACAGCTGCCACTAAGCCCAAGATTAGTAATGGTAGGCATCTATGAGACACACACAGACACACCCCCCCCGCCATTACTAATAAATAAATGAAATAAAATATTAAAAACACCACACGCCATTTCTCCAATTTATTAAACCCAATCACCCAGGTCTGACATAATTCACACGACGTCCCATGACGATCCCGGTTCTGCTACATACAGTGCACGGGCACAGAACATGGCCGCACACTGTGCCTACAGACAGAGACAGACTCAGCTGCAGCCCTGACATCACTCAGTTTATTGCCGGTCACAGCTGGAGGTTCCCATGGTACCCACTTATGACCGCAAGTAAACTAACCTCTCGTGACCTTATTGAACTTACTGACCTCATCTCAAGTGAGCTGAGTTCAATCAAACTTCATCTCCTGGCAGAAACTGCTTTTTTTTTGCCAAGAGATGCAGAAATGGTGCAGGAATTTGGTGTATATATTTCAGCACCATATCTGCATCTTTTGGCAAAAAGAAAAAAAACACGCGGTTTTCTGCCAGGAGATGCAAGTCTCATTGAACTGAATGAGTTCACCTGAGGTGAGGTAACCTAAGGTCAGTTTACCTGCAGTCACAGGTGGGGTACCATGGGAACCTTCAGCTGTGACTGGTGATAAACTGAGTGACGCCAACGCTCACAGCTGCAGCAGGTAGTCATGTTTTGTGCCCGCGCACTGACTTCACGATGAAGCAGAGCCGGGATCGTCATAGGACCTCTTCTGGATTATGTCAGAACTGGGTGTTTGGTGGTTAATAAATTGGACAAAGAAGGTGGGGGGGGGTGTTTGTATTTTATTTCAAGTAAAAAATATTTTTGCTGTTTGTGTTTACTTATTTTTACTTACATTATTAGTAATGAGAGGAGGGGTGTCTCCTAGACTCCTTATTACTAATCTAGGGCTTAGTGGCAGCTGTGAGCTGTCATTATTAACCCCTTATATTACCCCGATTGTCATCACACCAGGGCAATTGGGATGAGCCGGGTAAAGTGCCAGGATTATCGCATGTAATGGACAACAATTCTAGGCTGCTATTTTTAGGTTGGGGGGAGCCAATAACCATGGGCCTCCCGAGACTGAGAACACCAGCCCCTATCTGTTGCCTTTATCATGGCTGGGTATCAAAACTGAGGGGGAAGGGACCTGCAAGCCATTTTTTATTTATTGATTTTTAATTTATTCATTTAATTGAAGAACAAAAGCCGCATAGGCTCCCTCTTACTTTAACACACAGCCAGGATGACGAGCATTGCTGGGGGCAGCAACCTGTAGATATATGCCTTATCTGTGCTGGGTAGCACAATATGGGAGGATCCTTTGCCAATTTATTTTAACACTAATGTACAGGCAGCGTGTGTGATTCCAACCAATCACAGACACGGTCACACAGGGTGGGGGTGCGGTCTGACAAACCAAATCACAGATGCTGGGACTTTTGGTGGGCAGGGGAAGCAATGAATATGTATGAGGGTTAATCAGCTGATCCATAGTTATTTTACGTCGACGCAAAAAACTCAGTAATTATAACGGTCTCCTTAGCCTTTTCTAACACCATTTTAAAGCACAATGTTCAAGTTCCCATAGACTTATATGGGGTTCAGCTTCCAACAGAGGTTTGGGTTCAAATCCGGTCAAGATTTTTATTTATTTATTTTTTTTAATACCGCTGGATCCTTCGAACCCAAATTTCTGCGGTTCACCCAGCTCTAGTCATGAGCTCCCATAATCAGAGACAATGCTCCTAAAGGCCAGAGTGAGCTGCACCTCCATTATTCCCTGCGGCTCAGTCTAATCTGTCACCACATCTATATATATAATTGCCTTATTCTGTCTGTCTGTCATGCTCCAAAATTGTGTCCTTACCATTGTGTCCTTACGGTGACACAAAGCTGATTGGCCGCTGGGCTCGCCATGTCCCCGCCCCCCCCACACGGATTGGCCTCTCGCCCCGGCTCTCTGCAGGCCCCGCCCCCCTCACGCAATGCACGCTCGCTCTGGCCCAACTGACACGGAGCTCCGACTCCCAGGTGAGTACACACACACACACACACATCAGATCACACTCACTCTCACACACACCTCACACATCACATCCACACACTCACAACATCCTGGGATATCGCTTGCTTCTACACCGGCTCCGTCACGATCCCAGCAGCGCCAGACATAACCTTGCGATGCTGGGATCTTGACGGAGGCCGTGAACGCTGGTAACCATTATATACATCGGGTAACTAAGGTCCCTTAGTTACCCGATGTGTATCATAGTTACCAGTGTACACAGGCTCCCGGTACACATGTGCAGGGAGCCGGCATTATACTCCTATCCCCCCAGGACTACTCCTCCTATTATAGTCCTCCTATTATACTCCTCTCTGAGTATAATAGGAGAACTATTATAGCATGGGGGATGGAGCACGATGGCGAGGTGCGCAGCATGGGGGATGGAGCACGATGGCGAGGTGCGCAGCATGGGGGATGGAGCACGATGGCGAGGTGCGCAGCATGGGGGATGGAGCACGATGGCGAGGTGCGCAGCATGGGGGATGGAGCACGATGGCGAGGTGCGCAGCATGGGGGATGGAGCACGATGGCGGGTGCGCAGCATGGGGGATGGAGCACGATGGCGGGTGCGCAGCATGGGGGATGGAGCACGATGGCGGGTGCGCAGCATGGGGGATGGAGCACGATGGCGGGTGCGCAGCATGGGGGATGGAGCACGATGGCGGGTGCGCAGCATGGGGGATGGAGCACGATGGCGGGTGCGCAGCATGGGGGATGGAGCACGATGGCGGGTGCGCAGCATGGGGGATGGAGCACGATGGCGGGTGCGCAGCATGGGGGATGGAGCACGATGGCGGGTGCGCAGCATGGGGGATGGAGCACGATGGCGGGTGCGCAGCATGGGGGATGGAGCACGATGGCGGGTGCGCAGCATGGGGGATGGAGCACGATGGCGGGTGCGCAGCATGGGGGATGGAGCACGATGGCGGGTGCGCAGCATGGGGGATGGAGCACGATGGCGGGTGCGCAGCATGGGGGATGGAGCACGATGGCGGGTGCGCAGCATGGGGGATGGAGCACGATGGCGGGTGCGCAGCATGGGGGATGGAGCACGATGGCGGGTGCGCAGCATGGGGGATGGAGCACGATGGCGGGTGCGCAGCATGGGGGATGGAGCACGATGGCGGGTGCGCAGCATGGGGGATGGAGCACGATGGCGGGTGCGCAGCATGGGGGATGGAGCACGATGGCGGGTGCGCAGCATGGGGGATGGAGCACGATGGCGGGTGCGCAGCATGGGGGATGGAGCACGATGGCGGGTGCGCAGCATGGGGGATGGAGCACGATGGCGGGTGCGCAGCATGGGGGATGGAGCACGATGGCGGGTGCGCAGCATGGGGGATGGAGCACGATGGCGGGTGCGCAGCATGGGGGATGGAGCACGATGGCGGGTGCGCAGCATGGGGGATGGAGCACGATGGCGGGTGCGCAGCATGGGGGATGGAGCACGATGGCGGGTGCGCAGCATGGGGGATGGAGCACGATGGCGGGTGCGCAGCATGGGGGATGGAGCACGATGGCGGGGTGCGCAGCATGGGGGATGGAGCACGATGGCGGGTGCGCAGCATGGGGGATGGAGCACGATGGCGGGTGCGCAGCATGGGGGATGGAGCACGATGGCGGGTGCGCAGCATGGGGGATGGAGCACGATGGCGGGGTGCGCAGCATGGGGGATGGAGCACGATGGCGGGTGCGCAGCATGGGGGATGGAGCACGATGGCGGGTGCGCAGCATGGGGGATGGAGCACGATGGCGGGTGCGCAGCATGGGGGATGGAGCACGATGGCGGGTGCGCAGCATGGGGGATGGAGCACGATGGCGGGTGCGCAGCATGGGGGATGGAGCACGATGGCGGGTGCGCAGCATGGGGGATGGAGCACGATGGCGGGTGCGCAGCATGGGGGATGGAGCACGATGGCGGGTGCGCAGCATGGGGGATGGAGCACGATGGCGGGTGCGCAGCATGGGGGATGGAGCACGATGGCGGGTGCGCAGCATGGGGGATGGAGCACGATGGCGGGTGCGCAGCATGGGGGATGGAGCACGATGGCGGGTGCGCAGCATGGGGGATGGAGCACGATGGCGGGTGCGCAGCATGGGGGATGGAGCACGATGGCGGGTGCGCAGCATGGGGGATGGAGCACGATGGCGGGTGCGCAGCATGGGGGATGGAGCACGATGGCGGGTGCGCAGCATGGGGGATGGAGCACGATGGCGGGTGCGCAGCATGGGGGATGGAGCACGATGGCGGGTGCGCAGCATGGGGGATGGAGCACGATGGCGGGTGCGCAGCATGGGGGATGGAGCACGATGGCGGGTGCGCAGCATGGGGGATGGAGCACGATGGCGGGTGCGCAGCATGGGGGATGGAGCACGATGGCGGGTGCGCAGCATGGGGGATGGAGCACGATGGCGGGTGCGCAGCATGGGGGATGGAGCACGATGGCGGGTGCGCAGCATGGGGGATGGAGCACGATGGCGGGTGCGCAGCATGGGGGATGGAGCACGATGGCGGGTGCGCAGCATGGGGGATGGAGCACGATGGCGGGTGCGCAGCATGGGGGATGGAGCACGATGGCGGGTGCGCAGCATGGGGGATGGAGCACGATGGCGGGTGCGCAGCATGGGGGATGGAGCACGATGGCGGGTGCGCAGCATGGGGGATGGAGCACGATGGGGGGTGCGCAGCATGGGGGATGGAGCACGATGGGGGGTGCGCAGCATGGGGGATGGAGCACGATGGGGAGTGCGCAGCATGGGGGATGTAGCACGATGGGGAGTGCGCAGCATGGGGGATGTAGCACGATGGGGAGTGCGCAGCATGGGGGATGTAGCACGATGGGGAGTGCGCAGCATGGGGGATGTAGCACGATGGGGAGTGCGCAGCATGGGGGATGTAGCACGATGGGGAGTGCGCAGCATGGGGGATGTAGCACGATGGGGAGTGCGCAGCATGGGGGATGTAGCACGATGGGGAGTGCGCAGCATGGGGGATGTAGCACGATGGGGAGTGCGCAGCATGGGGGATGTAGCACGATGGGGAGTGCGCAGCATGGGGGATGTAGCACGATGGGGAGTGCGCAGCATGGGGGATGTAGCACGATGGGGAGTGCGCAGCATGGGGGATGTAGCACGATGGGGAGTGCGCAGCATGGGGGATGTAGCACGATGGGGAGTGCGCAGCATGGGGGATGTAGCACGATGGGGAGTGCGCAGCATGGGGGATGTAGCACGATGGGGAGTGCGCAGCATGGGGGATGTAGCACGATGGGGAGTGCGCAGCATGGGGGATGTAGCACGATGGGGAGTGCGCAGCATGGGGGATGTAGCACGATGGGGAGTGCGCAGCATGGGGGATGTAGCACGATGGGGAGTGCGCAGCATGGGGGATGTAGCACGATGGGGAGTGCGCAGCATGGGGGATGTAGCACGATGGGGAGTGCGCAGCATGGGGGATGTAGCACGATGGGGAGTGCGCAGCATGGGGGATGTAGCACGATGGGGAGTGCGCAGCATGGGGGATGTAGCACGATGGGGAGTGCGCAGCATGGGGGATGTAGCACGATGGGGAGTGCGCAGCATGGGGGATGTAGCACGATGGGGAGTGCGCAGCATGGGGGATGTAGCACGATGGGGAGTGCGCAGCATGGGGGATGTAGCACGATGGGGAGTGCGCAGCATGGGGGATGTAGCACGATGGGGAGTGCGCAGCATGGGGGATGTAGCACGATGGGGAGTGCGCAGCATGGGGGATGTAGCACGATGGGGAGTGCGCAGCATGGGGGATGTAGCACGATGGGGAGTGCGCAGCATGGGGGATGTAGCACGATGGGGAGTGCGCAGCATGGGGGATGTAGCACGATGGGGAGTGCGCAGCATGGGGGATGTAGCACGATGGGGAGTGCGCAGCATGGGGGATGTAGCACGATGGGGAGTGCGCAGCATGGGGGATGTAGCACGATGGGGAGTGCGCAGCATGGGGGATGTAGCACGATGGGGAGTGCGCAGCATGGGGGATGTAGCACGATGGGGAGTGCGCAGCATGGGGGATGTAGCACGATGGGGAGTGCGCAGCATGGGGGATGTAGCACGATGGGGAGTGCGCAGCATGGGGGATGTAGCACGATGGGGAGTGCGCAGCATGGGGGATGTAGCACGATGGGGAGTGCGCAGCATGGGGGATGTAGCACGATGGGGAGTGCGCAGCATGGGGGATGTAGCACGATGGGGAGTGCGCAGCATGGGGGATGTAGCACGATGGGGAGTGCGCAGCATGGGGGATGTAGCACGATGGGGAGTGCGCAGCATGGGGGATGTAGCACGATGGGGAGTGCGCAGCATGGGGGATGTAGCACGATGGGGAGTGCGCAGCATGGGGGATGTAGCACGATGGGGAGTGCGCAGCATGGGGGATGTAGCACGATGGGGAGTGCGCAGCATGGGGGGATGGAGCACGATGGGGAGTGCGCAGCATGGGGGATGTAGCACGATGGGGAGTGCGCAGCATGGGGGATGTAGCACGATGGGGAGTGCGCAGCATGGGGGGATGGAGCACGATGGGGAATGGAGCACGATGGGAGGTGCACACCTCCCCCCAACACACACACACGGAACCACAAACACCGCCATACACAGACACCCACACACACAGACAACGCTGCACACACACAACACCCAAACACCGCGGCATACATAAATATACGCACATACCGCACAACACACACATTGCACAAAACATACCTCCCCCTAAAACACACCACACCCACACAAACCGCGCAACACACACACACACAGCGCTCCACAAACAACGCAACACACATACAACACCGCTCTCACCCCCCGCCACACCCAGACAACACCCAGAACATGTACAGCCCCTACACAAACACTTGGTAACTACACACAACATCTAATATATATATTAATTATATATATACTAGAAGGTGGCCCGATTCTACGCATCGGGTATTCTAGAATTTACGTATTGTGTAGTTCATGTATGATTTTTGTTATATATATATATATATATATATATATATATAGATGTTGTTGTGTGTAGTTACCAAGTGTTTGTGTAGGGCGCTGTACATGTTCTGGGTGTTGTCTGGGTGTGATGGGGGGTGAGAGCGGTGTTTGTGTGTTGCGTTGTTTGTGGAGCGCTGTGTGTCTGTAGCGTTGTGTGTGTGTTGCGCGGTGTGTGCGTATATTTGTGTGTGCAGCGTTGTCTGTGTGTGTGTGTCTGTGTAGGGCAGTTTGTGGTTCCCAGTGTGTGTGTGTGGTGTGTTGTGCAGTGCGCGTGTGTGTGTTGGGGGGAGGTGTGCACTTCCCATCGTGCTCCATCCGCCATGCTGCGCACCCCCAAACGTGCTCCATCCGCCATGCTGCGCACCCCCAAACGTGCTCCATCCGCCATGCTGCGCACCCCCAAACGTGCGCCAGCATCAGCCCCTCTGTCCCCAGCATCAGCCCCTCTGTCCCCAGCATCAGCCCCTCTGTCCCCAGCATCAGCCCCTCTCATCCCAGCATCAGCCCCTCTCATCCCAGCATCAGCCCCTCTCATCCCAGCCTTCCCCAGCATCAACCTCTCTCATCCCAGCCTCCTCCAGCACGCCATGCTCCTCTGCCGACACTCACAGATCCGATCGCATACATTCACACACACACACACACATTGCCGATATTGCACATACGCGCTCATACTCACAACATCCGGAGATACCACATGCTTCTGGCCATGTGATCCTCCGGCAGGTCCTGGAAGGTCACAACAGCACAGTATCGAGGCCGAGAAGCAAGCGCTATCGCCGGATGCTGTGAGTGTGTGGATGCGATGTGATGTATGTGTGAGGTGTGTGTGAGAGTGAGTGTGAGCCGGTGTACACTGGTAACTATGATACACATCGGGTAACCAAGGGACCTTAGTTACCCGATGTGTATAATGGTTACCAGCGTTCACGGCCTCAGTCAAGATCCCAGCATCGCAAGGTTATGTCTGGCGCTGCTGGGATCGTGACGGAGCCGGTGTAGAAGCAAGCGATATCCCAGGATGTTGTGAGTGTGTGGATGTGATGTGTGAGGTGTGTGTGAGAGAGTGAGTGTGATCTGATGTGTGTGTGTGTACTCACCTGGGAGTCGGAGCTCCGTGTCAGTTGGGCCAGAGCGAGCGTGCATTGCGTGAGGGGGGCGGGGCCTGCAGAGAGCCGGGGCAAGAGGCCAATCCGTGTGGGGGGGGCGGGGACATGGCGAGCCCAGCGGCCAATCAGCTTTGTGTCACCGTAAGGACACAATTTTGGAGCAAGACAGACAGACAGACAGACAGACAGACAGACAGACAGACAGACAGACAGACAGACAGACAGACAGACAGACAGACAGACAGACAGACAGACAGACAGACAGACAGACAGACAGACAGACAGACAGACAGACTAAGGCAATTATATATATATATAGACTAGAAGGTGGCCCGATTCTACGCATCGGGTATTCTAGAATTTACGTGTTGTGTAGTTCATGTATGATTTTTGTTATAGATACAGAGATTATATATATATATCTCTGTATCTATAACAAAAATCATACATGAACTACACAACACGTAAATTCTAGAATACCCGATGCGTAGAATCGGGCCACCTTCTAGTCTATATATATATATAATTGCCTTATTCTGTCTGTCTGTCTTGCTCCAAAATTGTGTCCTTACGGTGACACAAAGCGGATTGGCCGCTGGCCTCGCCATGGCCCCGCCCCCCCGCACGGATTGGTCGCTCGCCCTGGCTCACCCCCCCACACGGATTGGCCGGCCGCTCGCACAGGCTCCGCCCCCCACACGGATTGGCCTCTCGCCCCGGCACCCTGCACGTATTGGCAACTCGGCCACGCCCCGCCCCCCTCACGCAATGCACGCTCGCTCTGGCCCCGCCCCCGCACGCATCCCCCGAACTGACACGGAGACACGACTCCCAGGTGAGTACTGTACCCCCGGGAGCTCACACCAGCATACGCCGCCAACCCAGCCGACACAAACCCTCGCATTGCTGGGGTTTGCCGCCGTATGCTGGTGTGGGCTCCCGTGCGAGTGGGGAACGGGATGCGCTGGTAACCATGGTAGCATAGTTACCAGCGCATCAAGGTCCTGCAGCGGCGGAACATCCACACACACACATAACAGACACACACATACACACACACACACACACACACATCAGATCGCATCCACACACTCACAGCATCCGGAGATATCGCTTGCTTCTCGGCCGCGATACTGTGCTGCAGTGAGCTTCCAGGACCTGCCGGAGGATCACATGGCCAGAAGCATGTGGTATCTCCGGATGTTGTGAGTGAGCGCGTATGTGCAATATCATCAATGTGTGTGTGGGTGAGAGTGTATGCGATCGGGTGGGTGAGAGTGTATGCGATCGGGTGGGTGAGAGTGTATGCGATCGGGTTGGTGAGAGTGTATGCGATCGGGTGGGTGAGTGTGTGAGTATGCGATCGGATCTGTGAGTGTTGGCAGAGGAGCACGGCGTGCTGGAGGAGGCTGGGAGGGGGAGCCTGATGCTGGGGGCAGAGAGCCTGATGCTGGGGGCAGAGAGCCTGATGCTGGGGGCAGAGAGCCTGATGCTGGGGGCAGAGAGCCTGATGCTGGGGGCAGAGAGCCTGATGCTGGGGCAGAGAGCCTGATGCTGGTGCAGCATGGCGGATGGAGCACGTTTGGGACTGCGCAGCATGGCGGATGGAGCACGTTTGGGACTGCGCAGCATGGCGGATGGAGCACGTTTGGGACTGCGCAGCATGGCGGATGGAGCACGTTTGGGACTGCGCAGCATGGCGGATGGAGCACGTTTGGGACTGCGCAGCATGGCGGATGGAGCACGTTTGGGACTGCGCAGCATGGCGGATGGAGCACGTTTGGGACTGCGCAGCATGGCGGATGGAGCACGTTTGGGACTGCGCAGCATGGCGGATGGAGCACGTTTGGGACTGCGCAGCATGGCGGATGGAGCACGTTTGGGACTGCGCAGCATGGCGGATGGAGCACGTTTGGGACTGCGCAGCATGGCGGATGGAGCACGTTTGGGACTGCGCAGCATGGCGGATGGAGCACGTTTGGGACTGCGCAGCATGGCGGATGGAGCACGTTTGGGACTGCGCAGCATGGCGGATGGAGCACGTTTGGGACTGCGCAGCATGGCGGATGGAGCACGTTTGGGACTGCGCAGCATGGCGGATGGAGCACGTTTGGGACTGCGCAGCATGGCGGATGGAGCACGTTTGGGACTGCGCAGCATGGCGGATGGAGCACGTTTGGGACTGCGCAGCATGGCGGATGGAGCACGTTTGGGACTGCGCAGCATGGCGGATGGAGCACGTTTGGGACTGCGCAGCATGGCGGATGGAGCACGTTTGGGACTGCGCAGCATGGCGGATGGAGCACGTTTGGGACTGCGCAGCATGGCGGATGGAGCACGTTTGGGACTGCGCAGCATGGCGGATGGAGCACGTTTGGGACTGCGCAGCATGGCGGATGGAGCACGTTTGGGACTGCGCAGCATGGCGGATGGAGCACGTTTGGGACTGCGCAGCATGGCGGATGGAGCACGTTTGGGACTGCGCAGCATGGCGGATGGAGCACGTTTGGGACTGCGCAGCATGGCGGATGGAGCACGTTTGGGACTGCGCAGCATGGCGGATGGAGCACGTTTGGGACTGCGCAGCATGGCGGATGGAGCACGTTTGGGACTGCGCAGCATGGCGGATGGAGCACGTTTGGGACTGCGCAGCATGGCGGATGGAGCACGTTTGGGACTGCGCAGCATGGCGGATGGAGCACGTTTGGGACTGCGCAGCATGGCGGATGGAGCACGTTTGGGACTGCGCAGCATGGCGGATGGAGCACGTTTGGGACTGCGCAGCATGGCGGATGGAGCACGTTTGGGACTGCGCAGCATGGCGGATGGAGCACGTTTGGGACTGCGCAGCATGGCGGATGGAGCACGTTTGGGACTGCGCAGCATGGCGGATGGAGCACGTTTGGGACTGCGCAGCATGGCGGATGGAGCACGTTTGGGACTGCGCAGCATGGCGGATGGAGCACGTTTGGGACTGCGCAGCATGGCGGATGGAGCACGTTTGGGACTGCGCAGCATGGCGGATGGAGCACGTTTGGGACTGCGCAGCATGGCGGATGGAGCACGTTTGGGACTGCGCAGCATGGCGGATGGAGCACGTTTGGGACTGCGCAGCATGGCGGATGGAGCACGTTTGGGACTGCGCAGCATGGCGGATGGAGCACGTTTGGGACTGCGCAGCATGGCGGATGGAGCACGTTTGGGACTGCGCAGCATGGCGGATGGAGCACATTTGGGACTGCGCAGCATGGCAAATGGAGCACGTTTGGGAGTACGCAGCATGGCGGATGGAGCACGTTTGGGAGTACGCAGCATGGCGGATGGAGCACGATGGGGGGGGTGCGCAACATGGGGGGGGGTGCGCAGCATGGGAGGTGCACACCTCCCCCCAACACACACACAACACACCGGGAACCACAAACACCGCCCTACACAGACACCCACACAGACAACGCTGCATACACCCAACACCCAACACACAAACACTGCGGCATACATAAATATACGCACATACCACGCAACACACATACATTGCACAAAACATACCTCCCCCGAAAACACACCACACACACAACGCTACAGACACACAGCGCTCCACAAACAACACAACACACATACAACACCGCTCTCACCCCCCGCCACACCCAGAACATGTACAGCGCCCTACACAAACACTTGGTAACTACACACAACATCTATCTATCTATCTATATATATATATATATATATATATATATATATATATATATATATATATATATATATATATATAACAAAAATCATACATGAACTACACAATACGTAAATTCTAGAATACCCGATGCGTAGAATCGGGCCACCTTCTAGTAATCTATAAATGCCCAAAAGCTGGCCATCTAAATTAGAACAATACCGCACTGCTAGGGTCAAGGAAAGGCCCTGTGATGCTGTGATGGAGCAGCCACCAAGCTGAAGGAAAATCTTGCAATGTACGTGCAGAAGCACAGCACTACAGCAAGAAAAAGGTACAAGACAAGACCACCGCACATGGACTGGAGATCATGGGCTGCGTCTGATACTGTGCAAATGAATGAGCTGCAATCCCAGACTTTACCCAATTAAAAGTCACGCTGTATTTTAGGGAAATAAATGTATAATTAGCGCCCATCTTTCTGTAACATCTCAGTAACCTAATGCAAATCTGCAGCTGGGCCCCTCCTCCCCCGTCCCCACAGACAGCAGGGCCCCTCCTCCCCCGTCCCCACAGACAGCAGGGCCCCTCCTCCCCCGTCCCCACAGACAGCAGGGCCCCTCCTCCCCCGTCCCCACAGACAGCAGGGCCCCTCCTCCCCCGTCCCCACAGATAGCAGGGCCCCTCCTCCCCAGTCCCCACAGACAGCAGGGCCCCTCCTCCCCAGTCCCCACAGACAGCAGGGCCCCTCCTCCCCCGTCCCCACAGACAGCAGGGCCCCTCCTCCCCCGTCCCCACAGACAGCAGGGCCCCTCCTCCCCCGTCCCCACAGACAGCAGGGCCCCTCCTCCCCCGTCCCCACAGACAGCAGGGCCCCTCCTCCCCCGTCCCCACAGACAGCAGGGCCCCTCCTCCCCCGTCCCCACAGACAGCAGGGCCCCTCCTCCCCGTCCCCACAGACAGCAGGGCCCCTCCTCCCCCGTATCCACAGACAGCATGGCCCCTCCTTCCCCGTATCCACAGACAGCAGGGCCCCTCCTCCCCCGTATCCACAGACAGCAGGGCCCCTCCTCCCCCGTATCCACAGACAGCAGGGCCCCTCCTCCTCCTCCCCCGTATCCACAGAC
Source organism: Anomaloglossus baeobatrachus (assembly GCF_048569485.1). Lineage (NCBI taxonomy): Eukaryota > Metazoa > Chordata > Amphibia > Anura > Aromobatidae > Anomaloglossus > Anomaloglossus baeobatrachus. The sequence continues at coordinate 376,329,038 of NC_134357.1, read as the reverse complement.
AGCAGGGCCCCTCCTCCTCCGTCCCCACAGACAGCAGGGCCCCTCCCCCCCCGTCCCCACAGACAGCAGGGCCCCTCCCCCCCCGTCCCCACAGACAGCAGGGCCCCTCCCCCCCCGTCCCCACAGACAGCAGGGCCCCTCCCCCCCCCATCCCCACAGACAGCAGGGCCCCTCCCCCCCCCGTCCCCACAGACAGCAGGGCCCCTCCCCCCCCCGTCCCCACAGACAGCAGGGCCCCTCCCCCCCCCGTCCCCACAGACAGCAGGGCCCCTCCCCCCCCGTCCCCACAGACAGCAGGGCCCCTCCCCCCCCGTCCCCACAAACAGCAGGGCCCCTCCCCCCCCCCGTCCCCACAGACAGCAGGGCCCCTCCTCCCCCGTCCCCACAGACAGCAGGGCCCCTCCTCCTCCGTCCCCACAGACAGCAGGGCCCCTCCTCCCCCGTCCCCACAGACAGCAGGGCCCCTCCTCCTCCGTCCCCACAGACAGCAGGGCCCCTCCTCCTCCGTCCCCACAGACAGCAGGGCCCCTCCCCCCAGACTATGTACAGTACAGGCCCTGCACAATGTATGGGCGCAGTACACGCAGCAGCTTCCCGTCATTATTCACCTTACAAGCTGAGAACACCCCGAGCTTCTCCAGCTTCTTCGCCCGGGGAAGGGCCCTGACCTGCGCCTTCCTCTGGCTGGCTCTCTGTTGCTGGCTCAGCCCAGGCCTGGCCGGGTCACTGCTCCCGGCGCTGCTTCCCGCTGCTGCAGCCGCCGCAGACGTCCCGCTCTGTCCCGTTGCAGGAGGAGGCTGCACACTGCTCCGGGACTGCGAGGCCTGCACCAGCTCCGCCATTGCAACGATGTGAGCCGCGTGCTGGAACAATAAAGATGTGCCGTTCAAAGTGGCCTCTGGGAATGTTCTGAGCGTGCGCGCGTTTTGCAGGGCATGCCGGGAGTTGTAGGTTTCTCGTACAGACTTCACTCACCGTTCACACTTTGGATTCACTATCCGTTTTTTTGGGTTTTTTTTTCTATGCTGTGAAGGAAGGTCTCAGCTTGTAGCTTTTGTTACATAAAAGCTTTGTGTTGAGGATGATTTATGGTGCCTTTGTGTCGAGTTTTTATTATTTTGTATTTGCTCCTTTTTAATGTCTCTTTTTTCAGTTTGTCACTATGGACAGGTTTAGGTTTTCCAGATGTTTTTGCCTGATCCATCATTTGCGACTCTTTGAAAAGTCCTCCATTTTTTGCACACATGCTCTCCGGTTGTCTTTAACATTGTTTGCAACTATTTAGTCCAAGTTTCATATAAAAAAAATTGCACCAAAATAACTAAGGTACATATAATAATCACTCCAGGGGGACGTGGACGACATTTGCAACAAATTTTGCGACTTTTTGAAAAGTTGCAAATGATAAATCAGTCAAAAAGGAGATCCTAAACCTCTCCCGACAGTGGTGATCAAAAAACATATACAAAAAGGGGCAAATAAAAAAAGAGGAAATGCAAATAAAAAAACAAGCAAAAAGCATGAAAAATTAGACAAAAAAAAGATGCAAATGTAACAATGAGGGCTGCACTGGGATTTTTGACGTTTTGCAATTTGATGAACTGATTGTATCATTTGGAAAAATTTGGCGCAATGAAGGCAAGATAAAAAATAAGGAAAGTGACTTACAGGAAACCTGTCAGCAGGATTTGTAAAAAATGGCTGTAATAATGATTAAATTGATACCTTTGGTGAAGAAATCCACTTTGTGGTTCTTCAATCACCATTTGAAGTTTTCTGCTAACTAGATTTCAGTGCACAGGGGCTGGACTGTACATAGGGGTCTTCTCCTCCCTGTCTGTGATTCCCCAGCCACTCCGCTCCCTCCGGTCTGTGAATGACAGATTACTGCTTTTTCAGTGACACATTGAGTATTTAATCAGTATTTTACTTACTAGGAGGGGAAATCAAAGTAAAAGTAAAATGGAAACACTTCACCACTTCTGTATTTTTCACCCCCTCCTGGTTTTGGCTTACAAATACTGATGTAAAACTGTTTACTTTATTTTGTCTTTATGTATACATGTTTATTTAGTCTATGCATCACAAATATTATGTATTATTTAAATGTTATTTTATGTTCTATCTTTCCATCTTATATTTACAAACAATGTGATGGTTTGATTCAAACAATGTTTTTATGTTGTGCCCTGGGTCTGCTTTTTGCATCCTACACATAACCATATTTTCTCTTTTTAAATGGTTTCAATATGTATATCTCTTTGAATTGAAGGACCAATAAAGGATTATTACAGTTACTAATTGGAGAAGAGAGTCTCTTTTTCTATCGGATCTATAGAGATAGATAATCGATATCTATAGCTAGAGATGGACAGACAGACAAAGCGACAGACAGATATAGTGACAGACAGAGCGACAGACATATAGACAAAGCGACCTACAGATCTATAGACAGAGCGACAGACATATAATAATAGTGCACCCTGTGCAGCTGATTGAACAGATTTTTATGATTAAATAAATAAAAAAAAAAAAACAAAGTGGGGGTCCCCCCATTTTTTTGGGAACCAGCAAAGGTAATGCAGACAGCTATGAGCTGGTATTATCTGCCTGGGAAGGTCCATGGTTATTTGGTCTTTCCCAGCCTAAAAATATCAGGCCGCAGCTGCCCCAGAAGTGGCACATCACATTAGATGCACCAATTCTGGCACTTCGCCTCAGCTTTTCCCAATGTCACTTGTGCATTGGAAATCGAGGGTATGGCTTTTGGGGTTGATGTTAGCGGTGAAGTGTCCAAAACCACAGCTGACATCAAGCCCTAGTGTTAGTAATGAACAGGTGTCTATCAGACACCCCCATTACTAGTAAAGTAAGTAAAAAGAAAAAAAAAATCTTTAAATAAACACTTTTCCTGGTCCAGCATTTTATAAAAAAAAATTCCATGCAGGTCTAAATGGAAACCTGAAAAACAAACAGAGAGAAGTAAAAAGTAAAAACAAGACAACATTGCACATTCACCACTTTACTATAAAAAAAAATCCATGCAGGTGTGACGTAGTCCACTGAATCTGTCACAGTCCAAAAATGGAAACCTGAAAAAAAAAAATACACTTTAACTTGTTCACCAATTTATTAATAAAAAAAATTCCTAGCAAGTCCGACGTAGTCCATGGAATCCAACATCCAAACTCTACGGAGCCTTGTTCTGATGCTCCATAGACTTTTGCAACAACCACCGCGGAGTCACTCTGCACTTTGCGTGACCCAGCGAATCTGATCAGTGGTGATATCAGTAATTGACATCACCACCAATAACAATTGCTGTGTATCTCGCAGAGTGCAACATGACGCCGCAGTGGTTGTTGCAAAAGTCTATGGAGCATTAGAACAAGGCTCAATAGACTTTGTACGTCAGATTCCATGGACTACGTCGGACTTGCTGGGGATTTTTTTATTTAATAAATTGATGAAATTGGTGTCTTGTTTTTATTTATTTATTTATTTATTTTAGGTTTCCATTTTGTCGGATTTGGTGGACTATGTCCGGACTGTGTGTGATTTTTTAAAAATAAAATGGTGAACAATGGAAAGTGTCAGGGAGTGTTTATTTCAACAAGGTATTTCTGTGTGTTGTTTTATTTCTTTTCACTTACTGGGTTAGTAATGGTGGTACCTGATTGATGCCTCTCCATTACTAACACCAGGGCTTGATGCCAGCTGACATTACACAGGTGACCCCAAAAAACATTACCCCGATTGCCACTGCACAAAGGCAATCAGGAAGAGCAGGACGAAGCACCAGAATTGGAGTATCTTGTGATGCCTCACTTCTGGGGTGACTATGGGCTGCTATTTTTAGACTGAGAAAGGCCCAGTAACCATGGACCTTCCCAGCCTGATAATACCTGCCCACAGCTGTCTGCTTTACCTTGGCTTGTAATGAAAAATGAGGGACCCCACGTCATTTTTTCTATTTATTTATTTACTTGGTTAGTAGAAATCTCCACAATCTATCTATCTATCTATCTATCTATCTATCTCTCTATCTCTAGGCTCTATAAGCTTGAAATTGCATTTAGTGCTGTCTAAAAACGGTAGAAAAGAGATGCAGAAATGGTGAAAACTCCTAGAAGTGAAATATTTGCATTTTATTAAGTGTTAATTCTTAAGGCCGCTTTACACGCAACGACGTATCTAACGATATGTCGTCAGGGTCACGGAATTCGTGAAGCACATCCGGCATCGTTAGCGACGTCGTTGCGTGTGACACGAGCAACCACTAACGATCAGAAATACTCATTAAATTGTTGATCGTTGACACGTCGTTCATTTCCCAAATATCGTTGTTGGTGCTGGACGCAGGTTGTTCGTCGTTCCTGAGGCAGCACACATCGCTACGTGTGACACCCGGGAACAACGAACAACAGCGTTCCTGCGTCCTCCAGCAATGAGGTAGGAGTGACGTTCATGCAGCTGCTCTCCACCCCTCTGCTTCTATTGGACGGCTGCCGTGTGATGTCGCTGTGACGCCGCACGAACCTCCCCCTTAAAAAAGAGGTTGTTCGCCAGTCACGTCGCTAGTAAGGTAAGTTGGTGTGACGCGTATCGGCGATATTGTTCACCATGGGCAGCAATTTGCCCATGACGCACAAACGACGGGGGCGGGTGCGATCGCTAGCGACATCGCTAGCGTTGTCGCTGCGTGTAAAGCAGCCTTTAGGCTCTGTTCACATGTCTGTTTGGACAATCCATTTGTCTATGTTTTAGGAACAAACAATAAATAATCTGTTGCCTCAGTTACGTAATGAGAAGCAGAAGGGCCTCATAAACATTTAAGGGGTATTTTTGGTTTCAGGGTTTTTTTTAGAATGAAAGAAAAAGTCCTGCATGTGAGTCCCCTCTGTTTCTGTTTGCATAACTGATGCCTCCATTTGTCTGTTCCTATATTGGAAAAGATAACAGAATATCCATACGGACATGAGAACAGAAGCTGTTCTGCCTTCGTCCACGTGTGAGCTGTGTGGACTCCGGCATACAGCTAACCTTCATCCACTGTTTCAATAAACAGACTGTGTTGCCTTTAAGTCTTTATTTATTAAATGATGATGGATAGGTGGATGATCATAAGAAATGGATGATTAATTGGTAAAAACTATAACAAAACATACAAATCCAAATCAGTACAGGCATATCACAAATAACAGAATGACATACATAGTAGTACTGGTATTTACAGAATCTGCATAACATAGAGAGCAATGCATATGACTGAACACAACATTTACACTGCTGATGCTGCCCTACACCTGCTCTGCATGTATCACGGCCTATGTAATCTGAGTAGAGCCACTGTTACTTCACAGTGCCTACATAACAACTGTACACATATTCTAACATAAATATGTAGTTTAGTACAATGATTCCTACCGGGATCCACTAGTCAGGAGGAACGATTGAAGAAAAGGAACTGGAGCCAGCTATAGCACCTCTGAATCCTATGGAGGCACCAAGACATCTGCGTCTCCAACTCAGGAAGTGAAGGGAAAAGGGGCAGTCCAAGGAAGTATCTTTTCCTTAAAGCAACAGGCTCCAACCCACAGAAATACTGTGGAGATGTATGAGGAAAACACTTAAACATAAGAAAGCCAACAGTGACCTCTTGTGGGCAACAAACGATATTACCCTTATCCTATTTAATGAATAGAAGACAGAACAGAAGCTCAACTTGTCCTTCCTCTGTCATATACCTCGAGAGAATACTTCCATCACACTCCCTGAGCAGACATAAGTTGAATTGATGGACGTCATCTTTAGTGTAACGGATATTGCCTGCTGTGCCCTTCAAACAGTATTTTTTTTGTTTTTGTAAAATCACAAAGTTAAAAACAAAACAAAAACATTTTGATTGTTTAAGATACATACACATTTATTTCAATCATATGACAATGTAATACATCAGCAATATTATATATTCAAGTTGTATTTAGGCTCTAGAGTCTTTGCTACTACCAGAGATCCGAGCTTTGGCTTGCAGTGCTGAATGCTGTATTGGCACAGTCCTCTCCTGGCTAGGAGTCCGGGAAACCTCTATCTGCAGTTGGCCTCCATTGGTCACTGAACAGCTCAGGTCTTCTGCTCTAACATTCTGGGGAAGATCCACCTCCTTCCTGAAGATCTGGCACTTGTAGGAAAAGGAACCTTTCCCGTCTTCACTCTTACATTCCTTGGCTCCACTCACCAACAGTTTATTGCCTACTAGTTTGACTGTCAGCTCTTGGGGAGAGAAATCTTGGACTCCCAGTGAAACCACAAAACCAGGCTCAGCTGACTTTTTATCGATGATGGTTAGAGCTGTCTCAGCCTTGTTCTCCTTAGATTGTTCATTGAGGGAGGTCAGTGGAGTCTCAGCTTTGTGCTCCATGGACTTTGTATCACTGGAGGTCAGCACAGGGAGACTTTTGCTCTCAGCGATTTCCCGAAGCAGCTGCTGGTGAAACTGGTCCATTAGCTTCACGCTGGCTTTTATTTCTCCTAAAGTGTGTATCATGTTTTGCTCAAGGCTTGAAAAGATGTCGGTTGACAATGGCCAGAGAGGTCGGAGAAAAGGTCTGAAAGGGCTTGAGGTAGACTTCTTAGCTAGCTGAAAGCTCAACATCATGCTCCTTGGTTCTTCTTAGTCCTGCTGTCTGCTGTGGAGGGGATTATACATGGGGACTGGCTTTATACTTGACTCCAACACTTCTAGATTATTCTTACATTCCTATATTCTGTTCTTCATGTCCCATTATTAGTAAACGGGACTTTACGCAGCAACACGATGACTCAAAGGAGAAGTTTCCAGTCACCAGTCACACTAAACATGGCTGACTGCCAGCATCTGAGCTCAAAATATCACAGCGACCTCACACAGCAACCACGTTCATTGTCAACATGAAGTGTCTATGACACCAAAGTCAAACAGGTTTTACAGTAAAAGAGTAAATATGTAATTATGTATGGCTTTTGTAGTGTGGTGGAGTAGTTAAAGGGAACCTGTCAGGTGATTCATGCTGCCCAAACTGCGGCCAGCATAAACCATAACCAGGTATTTTATTTTCTGAAATGCTCATGCTTTTATATTTATGCCTTGAAGATCTGTCCGGGGACCATAGCCAAAGAGCAAGGAGGCAGAGAAAATGCCACCCCTCTTCTCCTCTTTCTTGCACATGCCGGAATGTCAGTTAAGGGGGCTTTACACGCTACGACATTGCTAATGCAATCTCGTTGGGGTCACGGAATTTGTGACGCACATCCGGTCGCTTTAGCGATGCCGTTGCGTGTGACACCTATGAGCGATTTTGCATTGTTGCAAAAACGTGCAAAATCGCTAATCGGTGACATGGGGGTCCATTCTCAAATATCGTTACTGCGGCAGTAACTAAGTTGTTCCTCGTTCCTGCAGCAACACACATCGCTCCGTGTGACACCGCAGGAACGAGGAAGCTCTCCTTACCTGCCTCCCGCCCGCAATGCTGAAGGAAGGAGGTGGGCGGGATGTTACGTCACGCTCATCTCCGCCCCTCCACTTCTATTGAGCGGGCGGTTCAGTGACGCAGCTGTGACGTCGCTGTGACGCTGAACGAACCGCCCCCTTAGAAAGCGACGTCGCCGGGCAGGTAAGTAGTGTGATGGGTCTGGGCGATGTTGTGCGGCACGGGCAGCGATTTGCCCGTGTCGCACAACAGATGGGGGCGGGTACCCACGCTAGCGATATCGATACCGATATCGCAGCGTGTAAAGCGGCCTTTACACTGATGTGGGCATCTACAACGTGGTGGCATTGATTAACAGTGGTCCCAAAGTAGTCCTTAATGCGTGGACTGGCCATAGGTATCCCAACTGGAGTGTGACAGCTTCATATACACTGGAGATCAAAATTGGAGAACAATGTATGATCACTTACTTTTTTCAGAAATAATGTAATCTACATTGATCAACATTTGAAGGTTTTTTGTAAGGGGTACACCATGTCACTAGAGCAGTGTTTTACAAAAGATCCAAAGTTTAGCAACATAAAACCTTTATTTTACCCAAAATGTGATGATCGTAATTAGAGAACAACAATGACAGTAGCGCAGAGAAAGATTATAACTAAATTTTCTGAAGGTAACAACAGTCACCAATCAGTAGGAAGTGTACAGGTCTTTGCTTTGAATGACGTCAGCACATCTGTAGCCACAGGACATCACTAGTCTCTCACACTGCTCTGGTGTGATTTTGGTCCACTCTTCTTCCAGTCTCTTCCACAGTTCTTTGACTATTGTGGGTTTCTTTGTCATAACTTTGTCACCAAGGATTTTCCAAAGGTTTTCTATTGGGTTTAGATCATGACTCTAGGGTGGCCATTTCATTGTTTCAATGTTTTCTGTTTTAAGGAACTGTTTTACCAATTTTGCTGTGTGACAGGGGGCATTATGCTAACATCACTAAATTGAACTGTGGACCACTTCTCCTCTGTCTACAAAACATGCTTCTTTTGATTCTTTCTGCTCACGAGAGTATTGGTCATTGCAGAGTGGGCTTTCATTCCAAATGCTCTTAAACGTTGTGACACTGTATGATGAGACAGATACCCTGTTCAGTGCTGAACTGGTGAGCAATTCCAGCTACAGTGTTGAAATGATTAGCCATGGAGATTCTCTGCATTATCCTGCCCTCTCTTGCATTTGTCTTTCAAGGGCCAACCAGCCTTCTTGGGGGACTTGAAAGAGTTTGTGATGTTGTAGAGATGTAATATTCTCAAAATCTCAGACTTGGAACGACCAACTTCTCTTGCATAGCGGATAGGGTCACCCCTTTGACCCTCATCTGGACAACCTGCTGCTTGAGGGTTTCAGTCACTTTGGAACGGCACACCATTTTTCCAAAGTCAGTGCAAATTGGAAAGTTAGGCTGCCAGTTATATAGGGTTTGTCAGATAATTAAGCAAATTAGCACCAGATGCCAGATTAACTCCAAGAACTTGCAGGTGTCTGAAAGTGTTCTCTGATTTTGATCAGTGTTCTTTTACATTTATCTCATTTCCATTTTTATTATGTGCTTTTGAAAAAATTTGGTTTATGAAATAAGCTTAAAATACTGTTAGTTTACCCATGTTAGAATATAATCACAAAGGACTACAGAATGACCTTAACATTTAGGAAATCGTGTATTGTTCTCTAATTTTGATCTCCAGGGTATTTCTATGAGGCTGATGCACTTGGCCTGGGACAGCCATGGCCTGTCTGTGTGTTGAAATCTAAGATCGGCCTGATGTGCACGGTCGTCTGAATGAGACTTTAGGGCGGCGTTACACGGTATGATATATCGTGCGATATGTCGTCGAGGTCACGGAATTCGTGACACACATCCGGCATCGTTAGAGATGTCATACTGTGTGACACCTCCGAATGACTGTTAACGAGCAAAAATACTCACCTTATCGTTGTTCGTTGACACGTCGTTCATTTCCATAATGTCGTACCTCCTTCTGCGCACCGGTTGTTCGTCGTTCCCGTGGCAGCACATATCGCTACATGTGACACCCCGGGAACGACGAACAACAACTTAACTGTGGCCGCCGGCAATGAGGAAGGAAGAAGGTGGGCGGGATGTTACGTCCTGCTCATCTCTGCCCCTCCGCTTCTATTGGGCGGCCGCTGTGTGACGTCGCTGTGACGCCGAACGTCCCTCCCCCTTCAGGAAGAGGATGTTCGCCACCCACAGCGACATCGTTAGGGAGGTAAGTACGTGTGACGGGGGTTTAACGACTTTGTGCGACACGGGCAATGAATTGCCCGTGACGCAGAAACGACGGGGCGGGTGCGATCGCTCATGCGATCGCACGATAAATCGTTGCATGTAACGCTGCCCTTAGTGTTTTAGGGATAATTCAAGCCAATGAAGCTCTCCATATGCCTTCTAGGAGTAAATCCTGATGACAGGTTCTCAATAAATCATTGCAGGAAAAATTAAGGTATTTAATGCTATAAGTACTCAACGGAAAGAACATTTTATGGTGTATGTTCTTTTTTTACCAGAAAGTTCAGTAATTTGGTTATAAGCTGGGGGTGCTCACTGAAAAGGTTAACATTCCCCTCCTGCTCACTAATCAGAGCTATAATCAGCCGGTGCAGAGCGGCTTCTACATTAGTCACTGCAGTTAAACATAGGCTTTCCGCACTCTAATGAGTGACACATCGGTCTTTTATCTCCACTAGTTCTGAGCAATCTGTCACAACTCAGTGAGGTGCAAATTACAGAGGGGGGGTGATCACCGCCCCCCTTTATTACTTCTACAAGATGAGTCCAGATCTTTCTTTGAAAGTGAATTATCTTGAACCGATAAAGCGTTTTATTGTCTATGAGGATTAAATGGGGAAAAATCCAGGGACCAGAAACTAGAGCTCTTTAAAGGGAACCGGTAGATGATCTTTCATAAATCGGAGCATTCTTTATGGTGCGATCACATTGAATCTTTTTGCTGACTTTTTGGCACAGAAACTCTCCAAGACTATACACACATGACTAGAGATGAGCAGACCCATGGAAGTTCGGGTTTGCTGGGTTCAGCTAGACTGTAGATAAAGCTCAGTTCTGGACTCGGACTTGACCTGAACCACAATGGAAGTCATTGATTGGGGGTTTGGCTCTTTGCCCACATACAGCCAGTTATAAACAGATCAGTTTTGGAGGAGCGAGAGCGGATTTTTTGTTGTTTTGTATTTTTACACTACATCCGATAATGCTGATTTTACCCACGGTGTGAGCCATTCACACACTGCAAGTGTCTCGTACTGGGATGAGCACCGAGCGTACCGGAGCACAACGTTGCTCGAACAAGTGATCAGCATACGTAAAGCACCCAAACCCCGAACTCAAACACTGATTTTTTGTAAAGTCCGGGTTCAGTACGAACCTCGAACTTTAGATTTCGGGTTTGCTCATCTCTAAACAAGACATCTTTTAAACTCAGTCAACCGAACAAGTTTTTCAAGCAGAAGACGCTTAAGGAAACTCTGGAGTTTTTTCCCCCAAACAACATACCGTATGTTGTCTTTTCGGTAATTTCCTGAGTGTTTTGTTTTAGACATCAGTGGCTTTTTGGAGGATTTTCCCACAATTTTTGTGAAATTTTCTTTAAGCAAAAAAAATAGCAAAATGCTTGTAAAAATGTATGGATCTCTAAAGCCTGCTTTACACGTTGCAATTTCGCATACGATATCGTATGCGATTTGCAACGCCCCCATCGTATGTGTGGCACGTTCAATTTGTTGAACATGCCGCACAAACGATTAACCCCCGTCACACGTACTTACCTTCCATACGACCTCGATGTGGGAGGCGAACGTCCACTTCCTGGAGTGGGAGGGACGTTCGGCGTCACATTGATGTCACGCGGCAGCCGGCCAATAGAAGCGGAGGGGCGGAGCTGAGCGGGATGTAAACATCCCGCCCACCTCCTTCCTTCCGCATTGCTGGCCGGGAGCCGCAGGACACAGGTAAGATCTGTTCATTGTTCCCGGGGTGTCACACACTGCAATATGTGCTACCCCGGGTACGATGAACAATCTGACATGCAATTCTAGAGAAAGGTACGATGTGTATGCGATGAACGTTTTAACGTTCAATCGCAATCGCACGTACCTGTCACACACTGCAATGTACCTTACGATGCCGGATGTGCGTCACTTACGACGTGACACCGCCGACACATTGTTAGATACATTGCAGCGTGTAAAGCAGGCTTTAGAGGCGTCTTTTGAGCTTTATCTTTGACTTGTTTTGTAAAATCCAGAGCATTTTCTGAGGGGTGTGTGAACCAATATAACTGCACAAAATTTAGAAATAAACATTTCTGACATGCAAAAACAAAACCCCCAAAAATTAGTGACCAATATAGCCACCTTTCTTTATGATGACACTCAACAGCCTACGATCCATAGATTCTGCCAGTTGCTTGATCTGTTAACGATCAACATTGCGTGCAGCAGCCACCACAGCCTCCCAGACACTGTTCCGAGAGGTGTACTGTTTTCCCTACCTGTAGATCTTACATTTTATGAGGGACCACAGGTTCTCTATGGGGTTCAGATCAGGTGAACATGGGGGCCATGTCATTCTTTTTTCATCTTTTAGACCTTTACTGGCCAGCCACACTGTGGAGTAGTTGGGTGCACGTGATGGAGCATTGTCCTGCATGAAAATCATGTTTTTCTTGAACGATACCGACTTCTTCCTGTACCACTGCTTGAAGAAGTTGTCTTCCAGAAACTGGCAGTAGGTCTGGGAGTTGAGCTTCCCTCTATCCTCAACCCGAAAAGGTCCCACAAGTTCATCTTTGATGATACCAGCCCATACCAGTACCCTACCTCCACCTTGCTGGCGTCTGAGTCGGAGTGGAGCTCTCTGCCCTTTACTGATCCAGCCTCTGGCCCATCCATCTGGCCCATCAAGAGTCACTCTCATTTCATCAGTCCATAAAACCTTTGAAAAATCAGTCCTAAGATATTTCTTGGCCCAGTCTTGACGTTTTATCTTATGTTTCTTGTTTAAAGGTGGTCGTTTTTCAGCCTTCCTTACCTCGGTCATGTCCCTGAGTATGGTACACCTTGTGCTTTTTGATACTCCAGAAATGTTGCAGCTCTGAAATATGGCTAAGCTGGTGGCACATGGCATCTTGACAGCTTCACGCTTGATTTTCCTCAATTCATGGGCAGTTATTTTGTGCCTTTTTTGTCCAACACGCTTCTTGCGACCCTGTTGGCTATTTGCCATGAAACGCTTGATTGATCGGTGATTATGCTTCAAAAGTTTGGCAATTTCAAGACTGCTGCATCCCTCTGAAAGACATCTCACAATTTTGGACTTTTCAGAGCTCGTCAAATCTCTCGTCTGACCCATTTTGCCAAAGGAAAGGAAATTGCCTAATAATTAAGCACACCTTATATAGGGTGTTGATGTCATTACACCACACCCCTCCTCATAACAGAGATGCACATCACCTGATTTACTTAATTGGTAGTTGTCTCTCATGCCTATACAGCTTGGAGTAGGAAAACATGTATAAAAATTATCATGTGATCAAAATACTCAGTTGCCTAATAATTCTGCACAATGTGTAGTGAAGCTTACATCAAGATGAGAAAGTTCTGGCTGCTACTGTGCCACCCCCACGCCAGCAGCCGGGCTGCTCGAATCCGGATCCGCAGTGTGGCTCGAGGGATCCTCTGGACCCTTCAAATAAAGGGGGACGTATATGTACGGGGATTGCCCTGAACACTTGGTGACGCCACCCACGTTGTGTGGTGAGATGTAGCACCACCGCTGCTGTTGTGGAGCACCCGGGGGCGATGGGATAGCAGCTGGATATTAACCCATCCGTGGGTAGGGATGTATGCCCCAGGGCCCAGTGTCTCTATGCTGAGGGTGGTGGTTCCAGGGGCCGGCGCGCCCGGTCAGACCGGGGGATGCTAGTGTACTCACAGTCAAATGAATCACACAAGTCCAACGGTAAACCAAAGTGCCTGTGGCACTGGTCCCTCACCCGGGGTGATGGTCTGTGTCACTTTCCTCTGCACTATTTTTAGTTCTCTTTGGACTCCTCGGTATGGAACACGGGAGTCCGCTCCCAGAACTACGGGTGGGAGCCTTGCCTGCAGACGCTGACCCGTGGGATCTAAAGGGGCCCTGGCGGATGCACTATCCACCACGGTGGGTTGCTGGTCTGCTTTTTTTTGGACTTTGGGTGGGACAGGACCTATAATCCTGAATAGGATAACTGAAGTGAGCACTAATATATATATTATGAGTGCAAGCCAAAAATTACATACTATATACGGATAAGGCTGCACATCAAACTTAGATAATAGTATAATGCCTCAAGCATATGGACAAATATTGGAATATACAATGAAAAATGCTACTTGCTAATTTGAACATGTGAATAATGAATTGCATACCTGCCATGAATATTAGGAAAAAGGAGATATTTAGCAATCGCATTGATCAATGTAACTGAGCCCCAAGGCCTCGTCAAGGCATATCTCTATATTGGGGTCCCTAGCTCTGTGACCCTAACTGTGTGTCATCTCATTGCAATTAAAAACTGCTATGGGTGGAGAGGGGTAACTAAGGACTTTATTATATAGGAGATGGAAAAAAACATGGCCGAAAGGGGCGGAGCTGTGTTCACATTCAGAAAAAAAACTACATATAACTGAATAGGATAACTGAAGTGAGCACTAATATATATATTATGAGTGCAAGCCAAAAATTACATACTATATACGGATAAGGCTGCACATCAAACTTAGATAATAGTATAATGCCTCAAGCATATGGACAAATATTGGAATATACAATGAAAAATGCTACTTGCTAATTTGAACATGTGAATAATGAATTGCATACCTGCCATGAATATTAGGAAAAAGGAGATATTTAGCAATCGCATTGATCAATGTAACTGAGCCCCAAGGCCTCGTCAAGGCATATCTCTATATTGGGGTCCCTAGCTCTGTGACCCTAACTGTGTGTCATCTCATTGCAATTAAAAACTGCTATGGGTGGAGAGGGGCAACTAAGGACTTTCTTATATAGGAGATGGAAAAAACATGGCCGAAAGGGGCGGAGCTGTGTTCACATTCAGAAAAAAAACTACATATAACTGAATAGGATAACTGAAGTGAGCACTAATATATATATTATGAGTGCAAGCCAAAAATTACATACTATATACAGATAAGGCTGCACATCAAACTTAGATAATAGTATAATGCCTCAAGCATATGGACAAATATTGGAATATACAATGAAAAATGCTACTTGCTAATTTGAACATGTGAATAATGAATTGCATACCTGCCATGAATATTAGGAAAAAGGAGATATTTAGCAATCGCATTGATCAATGTAACTGAGCCCCAAGGCCTCGTCAAGGCATATCTCTATATTGGGGTCCCTAGCTCTGTGACCCTAACTGTGTGTCATCTCATTGCAATTAAAAACTGCTATGGGTGGAGAGGGGTAACTAAGGACTTTCTTATATAGGAGATGGAAAAAACATGGCCGAAAGGGGCGGAGCTGTGTTCACATTCAGAAAAAAAAACTACATATAACTGAATAGGATAACTGAAGTGAGCACTAATATATATATTATGAGTGCAAGCCAAAAATTACATACTATATACGGATAAGGCTGCACATCAAACTTAGATAATAGTATAATGCCTCAAGCATATGGACAAATATTGGAATATACAATGAAAAATGCTACTTGCTAATTTGAACATGTGAATAATGAATTGCATACCTGCCATGAATATTAGGAAAAAGGAGATATTTAGCAATCGCATTGATCAATGTAACTGAGCCCCAAGGCCTCGTCAAGGCATATCTCTATATTGGGGTCCCTAGCTCTGTGACCCTAACTGTGTGTCATCTCATTGCAATTAAAAACTGCTATGGGTGGAGAGGGGTAACTAAGGACTTTCTTATATAGGAGATGGAAAAAACATGGCCGAAAGGGGCGGAGCTGTGTTCACATTCAGAAAAAAAACTACATATAACTGAATAGGATAACTGAAGTGAGCACTAATATATATATTATGAGTGCAAGCCAAAAATTACATACTATATACAGATAAGGCTGCATATCAAACTTAGATAATAGTATAATGCCTCAAGCATATGGACAAATATTGGAATATACAATGAAAAATGCTACTTGCTAATTTGAACATGTGAATAATGAATTGCATACCTGCCATGAATATTAGGAAAAAGGAGATATTTAGCAATCGCATTGATCAATGTAACTGAGCCCCAAGGCCTCGTCAAGGCATATCTCTATATTGGGGTCCCTAGCTCTGTGACCCTAACTGTGTGTCATCTCATTGCAATTAAAAACTGCTATGGGTGGAGAGGGGTAACTAAGGACTTTCTTATATAGGAGATGGAAAAAACATGGCCGAAAGGGGCGGAGCTGTGTTCACATTCAGAAAAAAAAACTACATATAACTGAATAGGATAACTGAAGTGAGCACTAATATATATATTATGAGTGCAAGCCAAAAATTACATACTATATACGGATAAGGCTGCACATCAAACTTAGATAATAGTATAATGCCTCAAGCATATGGACAAATATTGGAATATACAATGAAAAATGCTACTTGCTAATTTAAACATGTGAATAATGAATTGCATACCTGCCATGAATTTTAGGAAAAAGGAGATATTTAGCAATCGCATTGATCAATGTAACTGAGCCCCAAGGCCTCGTCAAGGCATATCTCTATATTGGGGTCCCTAGCTCTGTGACCCTAACTGTGTGTCATCTCATTGCAATTAAAAACTGCTATGGGTGGAGAGGGGTAACTAAGGACTTTCTTATATAGGAGATGGAAAAAACATGGCCGAAAGGGGCGGAGCTGTGTTCACATTCAGAAAAAAAAACTACATATAACTGAATAGGATAACTGAAGTGAGCACTAATATATATATTATGAGTGCAAGCCAAAAATTACATACTATATACGGATAAGGCTGCACATCAAACTTAGATAATAGTATAATGCCTCAAGCATATGGACAAATATTGGAATATACAATGAAAAATGCTACTTGCTAATTTGAACATGTGAATAATGAATTGCATACCTGCCATGAATATTAGGAAAAAGGAGATATTTAGCAATCGCATTGATCAATGTAACTGAGCCCCAAGGCCTCGTCAAGGCATATCTCTATATTGGGGTCCCTAGCTCTGTGACCCTAACTGTGTGTCATCTCATTGCAATTAAAAACTGCTATGGGTGGAGAGGGGTAACTAAGGACTTTCTTATATAGGAGATGGAAAAAACATGGCCGAAAGGGGCGGAGCTGTGTTCACATTCAGAAAAAAAACTACATATAACTAAATAGGATAACTGAAGTGAGCACTAATATATATATTATGAGTGCAAGCCAAAAATTACATTCTATATACGGATAAGGCTGCACATCAAACTTAGATAATAGTATAATGCCTCAAGCATATGGACAAATATTGGAATATACAATGAAAAATGCTACTTGCTAATTTGAACATGTGAATAATGAATTGCATACCTGCCATGAATATTAGGAAAAAGGAGATATTTAGCAATCGCATTGATCAATGTAACTGAGCCCCAAGGCCTCGTCAAGGCATATCTCTATATTGGGGTCCCTAGCTCTGTGACCCTAACTGTGTGTCATCTCATTGCAATTAAAAACTGCTATGGGTGGAGAGGGGTAACTAAGGACTTTCTTATATAGGAGATGGAAAAAACATGGCCGAAAGGGGCGGAGCTGTGTTCACATTCAGAAAAAAAACTACATATAACTGAATAGGATAACTGAAGTGAGCACTAATATATATTATGAGTGCAAGCCAAAAATTACATACTATATACGGATAAGGCTGCACATCAAACTTAGATAATAGTATAATGCCTCAAGCATATGGACAAATATTGGAATATACAATGAAAAATGCTACTTGCTAATTTGAACATGTGAATAATGAATTGCATACCTGCCATGAATATTAGGAAAAAGGAGATATTTAGCAATCGCATTGATCAATGTAACTGAGCCCCAAGGCCTCGTCAAGGCATATCTCTATATTGGGGTCCCTAGCTCTGTGACCCTAACTGTGTGTCATCTCATTGCAATTAAAAACTGCTATGGGTGGAGAGGGGTAACTAAGGACTTTCTTATATAGGAGATGGAAAAAACATGGCCGAAAGGGGCGGAGCTGTGTCCACATTCAGAAAAAAAACTACATATAACTGAATAGGATAACTGAAGTGAGCACTAATATATATATTATGAGTGCAAGCCAAAAATTACATACTATATACGGATAAGGCTGCACATCAAACTTAGATAATAGTATAATGCCTCAAGCATATGGACAAATATTGGAATATACAATGAAAAATGCTACTTGCTAATTTGAACATGTGAATAATGAATTGCATACCTGCCATGAATATTAGGAAAAAGGAGATATTTAACAATCGCATTGATCAATGTAACTGAGCCCCAAGGCCTCGTCAAGGCATATCTCTATATTGGGGTCCCTAGCTCTGTGACCCTAACTGTGTGTCATCTCATTGCAATTAAAAACTGCTATGGGTGGAGAGGGGTAACTAAGGACTTTCTTATATAGGAGATGGAAAAAACATGGCCGAAAGGGGCGGAGCTGTGTTCACATTCAGAAAAAAAACTACATATAACTGAATAGGATAACTGAAGTGAGCACTAATATATATATTATGAGTGCAAGCCAAAAATTACATACTATATACGGATAAGGCTGCACATCAAACTTAATAGTATAATGCCTCAAGCATATGGACAAATATTGGAATATACAATGAAAAATGCTACTTGCTAA
This sequence comes from Anomaloglossus baeobatrachus, assembly GCF_048569485.1. Lineage (NCBI taxonomy): Eukaryota > Metazoa > Chordata > Amphibia > Anura > Aromobatidae > Anomaloglossus > Anomaloglossus baeobatrachus. The sequence continues at coordinate 376,310,590 of NC_134357.1, read as the reverse complement.
TTTGAACATGTGAATAATGAATTGCATACCTGCCATGAATATTAGGAAAAAGGAGATATTTAGCAATCGCATTGATCAATGTAACTGAGCCCCAAGGCCTCGTCAAGGCATATCTCTATATTGGGGTCCCTAGCTCTGTGACCCTAACTGTGTGTCATCTCATTGCAATTAAAAACTGCTATGGGTGGAGAGGGGTAACTAAGGACTTTCTTATATAGGAGATGGAAAAAACATGGCCGAAAGGGGCGGAGCTGTGTTCACATTCAGAAAAAAAACTACATATAACTGAATAGGATAACTGAAGTGAGCACTAATATATATATTATGAGTGCAAGCCAAAAATTACATACTATATACGGATAAGGCTGCACATCAAACTTAGATAATAGTATAATGCCTCAAGCATATGGACAAATATTGGAATATACAATGAAAAATGCTACTTGCTAATTTGAACATGTGAATAATGAATTGCATACCTGCCATGAATATTAGGAAAAAGGAGATATTTAGCAATCGCATTGATCAATGTAACTGAGCCCCAAGGCCTCGTCAAGGCATATCTCTATATTGGGGTCCCTAGCTCTGTGACCCTAACTGTGTGTCATCTCATTGCAATTAAAAACTGCTATGGGTGGAGAGGGGTAACTAAGGACTTTATTATATAGGAGATGGAAAAAAACATGGCCGAAAGGGGCGGAGCTGTGTTCACATTCAGAAAAAAAACTACATATAACTGAATAGGATAACTGAAGTGAGCACTAATATATATATATTATGAGTGGTAGTGACTGGGCATCGGCCTACTCTACCGCAGGCCCTTCCTCCAATCAGCCTCTCCAGAGACCGTGTCGGTGCTGAACAAGAAAGTGGATTTAAAACGATGCAAAACTGCTGCCGGGGCAGCCTCCTTCTGCAGCTTTTCCCACAAGACCACTGTTCTAGCAGCACGGATTCCCAGTGCCACCTTCACTCCCGGTGCTGCACTGTCCAGGGACCTCTTCTTCCTGCCACTGACGGTGCAGGTACAGCTGTTCCTCTGGGTCCGGCTCTATCCTCCACCAGGGGCTCTGACCACTGATGGCCTCTTCACTTTCAACAGGCAGGGGTGAAGATGTTCAACAAGAACGGAGCTTGTAACAGTTAACTTTTCAACTGCCCTGCCACCCTCCACCTGCAGTGCAGATGGTCTTCTCCGGAAACATAAGGACGTTCAACAAGGGTTGCTTTTATGGGTAGACTTACGGGTTCCGCTACCACTGCTGCATAGGGCCGTACGGCTTACTCAGCTCTCTGGGAACAGCATCCCTTGACCAGCCGCAGCACATCCCGCGACTCTGATCTTCAAGCGGGAACTGAGCCGTTATCGCCGGCAGTGCCATCACCTCGGGGAGCCGGGTCGACTGATGCACTACGACCAGACTGGGAACGGGTTCCGGCTCCGGGCAGGTCATCGTGGCCGGAAGGGTTTGTGTTCCTCTCTCCCAACTCAGCGCTGCGTGGGCGGCTCGGTTCTCGCGGGCCCACACCACTGCCACCATTCTCCGTATCTCTGTTTTCCAGTCCAGCACTTGTTGCATCGACTGGACTCGCACCTGGACACAGAACCGCGCCAGTTCTTGCTCCAGCCAGGCAGTGGTCCCCGGTGGAAGACGGTCCGACTCTTGCCCCTCTGCGGGAGCCACCGCTCCACCTCCGTCACTCCTTGGCGCCGACATCCATCCGCTGCTTCTCCCCCTTGGTTGTTCGGGAGCAGTCTCTTAGCACGTCTCACTGGTTTATTTTTCTCTTCCGGTTTCGGAGTCACCAGCTTCCGCCCGCGTTCCCAGGGGGCGGGGTTTCCACTTTGCGCCCTTTCTCGGAGAAGAAGATGCTGGGTTGTCGTTTTTAGTGCCCAAATATGGCGGCAAAATGGCGGCTTTTCAAAATTTTTACAGCGGAGCACCGCTGACAGTCCAGAGCAAGGCGCACTTCCACCAGGTAGGTGAATGGGTTAAAATCCTGTTCGTGACACCAGGTTTTGAGGTGTGCCGCTCCCAGCCGGATCCGCAGTGTGGCTCGAGGGATCCTCCTGGCCCGGGGGTCGCGCGGACACTTCAAATAAAGGGGGACGTATATGTACGGGTATTGCCGTGAACAGTTGGTGACGCCACCCACGGTGTGTGGTGAGATGTAGCACCACCGCTGCTGTTGGGGAGCACCCGGGGTCAATGGGATAGCATCTGGATATTAACCCCTCCGTGGGTAGGGATGCCCCAGGGCCCAGTGTCTCTGTGCTGAGGGTGGTGATTCCAGGGGCCGGCCCGCCCGGTCAGACCGGGGGATGCTAGTGTACTCACAGTCAAATGAAGCACACAAGTCCAACGGTAAACCAAAGTGCCAGTGGCCGGCCGCCGTGGCTGGGTGTATTCTGGTTCCTCACCCGGGGTGATAGTCTGTGTCACTTTCCTCTGCACTATTTTTTGTTCTCTTTGGACTCCTCGGTATGGAACACGGGAGTCCGCTCCCAGAACTACGGGTGGGAACCTTGCCCGCAGACGCTGACCTGTGGGATCTAAAGGGGCCCTGGCGGATGACCTATCTCCCACGGTGGGTTGCTGGTCTGTTTCTTTTGGGACTTTGGGTGGGACAGGACCTATAATCCTGTCCTCAACTGGTGAATTAACAAAGCCGGTGGTTCCGGTCTCTGCTTCAGGATCCAGGTACCCCCTCTGTGCACGGTTTCCGGGTCGGTTCTCCGGTGTCGGTACCGGCGGGCTCCTACCCTGTCCCGGTCCACTTCAGATCTCCGGCAGCCGTCTTCCCGTCTCCTGACAGACACGGACCACCGTCTGCCACCTAGCCAATATGCCGGGGCTCTAACCCCGACGCCTTTTCTCTCTGGCTTCACTCCAACTTCCACTTTCTCCTCTCATCTCCTCTACTGCACTCCACTCAACTCTCAACTGAACTTCAACTGAACTGCACTTTTCCCACCCCGGGTTCTCCAGATCCCTAGGTGGGCGTTTTCCTTCTGCCTGGTCCCGCCCACTGGTGTGCCTTTCCTACCCTGGGGGGGGTGACTAGGGTTTTGTCGGCTCGGTGTAACCCTGTGAGGGATGGTGTTATGTGGGGGCCTATTTTGTGTGTTACCACCGCCATAGCATCACACTACAACTATGAATAAATAGTAAAAAATAAATCTTCAGGTCCCAACTAGAGATGAGCAGGACGCACAGATAACGTTGCGCCACACTTGACTAATCAAAATCCACGTGGCGGACGCTAAAGGGTAAGAGATTGAAGGCCTCTTGTCCAGCTGCTAGGTACCACTGATCTGGACCCTGGACTGGAGTTCTGTGAACTAATCAACTCATCATTAGTCACAACTGTGTTGTATATAGCAGGACAGTCCTAGATTTGGGTCCACATCCTGAAGACCTGGGCGACTGCTGAATGTCCCTCACTGCTAAATTGGTGTAACTTGGGGGTGTGGTCCAAATTTGCCACATGCATGAAGCTGCATAGCTTGTCCCTTGCTCTTCAAAATTTGCGAGATATATGTATGTAGGGTGTCATGTCGTGGGCGAGGGATTGACTCCGGACACCCTGGGACGCTACATAAAAGGACAGGTCCTTGCTGAGTGTGTTGACGTGTGTAGAGTGGGCCATTTGCCCATTTAGTCCACATATTGCCATCAACGTTGGGTGGCCAGGGCCAAGTGATGACTCGTTTCCACAAGGAGACCACCAGTTAATTTCAAACAACGGAACTTTACTAAACAGTTAATTTCCACCAACAACTTTATACACCAGATAGCGGGCACAAATCTTCCAGCACGTTTCAACAGTATGAGGCATATGAAGACACATTCTCAGTTCCCACTGGGTGGTTTCCGATTTTACTGGTCCTGTGAGTCCTAGTATGATGCCCTGGCAAAACCAGGTAGTCACAGATGACTGTACCCTCTCCTGGGTGCAGGAATCACCTTCTCCTTGGGATTCCACCAACACCCCACACATAGGTAACACCAACCACAAAAGCCTAGTCACCCCCACCGAGACAATAGGGGCACACCAGTGGGGGAGACCAGGCGGATGGAATTGCCCACCTAGGGGTCCTGAGGTGTCAGGGAAGGGAACACTACAGACAAGTCTAGACAGTGGAGTGGAGAGGAGTGTGAAGTGGTGGTCAGGGGTTGGAGCCCCTGGACTACCAGAATACCTGAGCTGACTAGGTGGTAGACGGCAGAGCAGGGCCACAGGCGACGGAGATCCGGTCGCGGGAGACCTTGAGTGGAACGGGGCAGGGTTGTAGCCTGCCGGTGCTGACAGCGGGAATCCGGTCCAGAGGCCGTGCACAGTCGGGGTACCTGGACCCCAGGGCAAGGACCGCTTCGGGCACCTTACCGATTGGCCAGCAGGGGACAGGGTTCCAGACTTTGTCCCATGGGTGGCCCAGGGAGCGAAACAGAGGCACAACGCGGGGGATAGGGTGTCCACCAGAACCCACAGAGATCCCAAGGGTCAGATTTTGAGGACAACGGCTCCCACTGTATACAAAACACAGGGGAGTGGATTTCCCCCGTTTTATGCGGGTTAAGTCAACACACAAAAAACTACAAGTGCAGGAGGAAGGGCCCCTGCCCTGTCAACCCGTGTGCGGGACCAAGCACACCCCTCCAGAGGCTCCTAGCATCCGGCCTTGATTTACCACATGGAATTTGTGTGATTTACTACCACAGTGAGTACACCGGTACCATCCGGTCCATTTGTAAAGACTGCTCCCTGCAATCCTGCACCATCCTCTGGGCCCCGGGACTATACCTCCCCTACCTGTGGAGGGGATTCCACCTTGCTGCCCAGCTCCATCAGCCCCAGGCATCCCATACCAAGGCAGCGGCGGTGTCACCAACCCTCACCGCAACCCACGGGTGGCGTCACTGACAAACTCTTCCCCTGTAAATAACCCCTTCTTTTTATTGTTGTGGGCGACGGGCCGCTGCACGAGCCTCGGATCCGGCTGCCACTCGAGCCCCAGCCGCGATCTCGGATCCGAGCGCTTCGGGGAGCCTTCCCTGATGTGGTCAGTCACCCCCCTGCCCGCGACAAAACTTGGCGTTACAAACAGGATACTTCCCACATCCACTAACCTGGGTGAAGTGCGCCTTTCCTGGACTGTTAAACCATGAAACGCTAACATTTTTGGACTGCCGTCATCTTGTCCGCCATTTTTGGCGCCAAAAACAACAACCTCACCATCTTCCTCCCCGAAAAGAGCGTGAGTCTGAAGCCCCACCCCCTAAGAATGCAGGCGGAACCCGGTGATCCCCAGAACAAAGAAGTTGAAAAGGACAGTGGGTCTCGCGGGACTGCTGTTGAAAACCATGGAGGAAACACCGGAAAGATGTTGGCGCCTGATGATGATGGAGGAGCCGTGGCTCCCGCAGCAATGCAGGATGACGAAGAAGCGGCGGGTCCCGCTCCGGTCACAAGAGCGGTAGGACCTGCGGTCCCGGCGGTCACGCAAGTTATACCACCTCCCCCGTCCATGACAGCTGCTGAGACACTGCCCGCAGTACCGGCAGTGGGTCCCTTGACTGCAGATAAAGGTGACCGTCCCGCGGCCTCTTACTAGGACGACCCAGTTGCCGAGGACTCGGAACTGGAGGAGCAAGAAGAAGGAGATTCGGGCTCCAGCACCACAGAAGATGCCTGGGTGCCGCGGTTTGGAGGAAACGGCTACAGGATGTCCCTGTCCTCCCAGGTGATCCGTGAGTGGGTGATGTACGAGGTGGAAGCGGAGTCCACTTCAGAAGAAGAGCCCCCGGCCGCCGCTGTTGATATGGTGGTGCCAGTATGCCGGCACTGTGGTCTGCCCGGCCACTTTTCCAGAGTGTGTACGGGAGGCACCCGGCGTTAAAGGGGCCGGAACCCGCAAGTTTTCAAGTTATTTTCAGACTGCTTAACCCTTGTTGAACGTCCTCATGTTCCGTGGAGGAGGCCATCTGAATCCCCAGGTGGAGGGTGGCAGGAGAGTTACGCGGGCTTTACACGTTACGATCTATCGTAACGTGTTTATTTAACATGGCGTCACACAGCCACTGGCCAATAGAAGCGGAGGGGCGGAGATGAGCGGGACGTAAACATCCCGCCCACCTCCTTCCTTCCGCATAGCCGGCGGATGCCGCGGGACGCTGGTAAGCTGTGTTCATCGTCCCCGGGGTGTCACACGGAGCAATGTGTGCTACCCCGGGTACGAAGAACATCCGGCGCCATGTTAAATAAACAATTTTTTAAAACTTAGCGACGAGTACACAACTCACAATTTGTGAGCGATTCTGCTCCGCTCGGAGGTGTCACACGAGACGACGTTGTGAACGATGCCGGATGTGCATCACAAAAACCGTGACCCCGACGATGCATCGCACGATAGTGTAAAGCCCGCATTAAAGTTAAGAAGTTAAAGAGTACCGTTCTTGTTGAACCTCTTCACCCTGCCTGTTAAAGATGAAGAGGCCATTAGGGACCGGAGCAGCGTACCACAAAGAGGTGGTACCAGGAACCCTAGGTGGAGAATGGTGCAGAAGTTACCCGGCTGGGAGCCGAAGAGAAAAAGGCAGCTGCACCCGTACCGCAGACAAACAGAGGAAGTTTCAGGACAGTGCGGCACCGTGAGTGAAGGTGGCACTGGGGATTCGTGTTTTTTGGGTGGCGGGTTGTAAGGGGAGAGAAGCTGCAACAGGAGGCTGCCCCGGCAGCGGTGTTAAAATGTTTATTTTTGATGGTCCAAGACCTCTGGACTGGTAGAGGCCACCCAAAAACTTTCTTGGGTCATTGTACATGACCCCCATCTACCTTCTTGTTACCCCACCACCAGAACTACTACACCCGCTGGAGAGGACTGGTTGGAGGAAGGGCCTGCGGTAGAGTCAGCTGAAGCCCAGTCACCAGCAAAATCGGTGGCTAACCTCCACGCCAGAGGGTTCTGGGACTTTGGGATCCTTTGGGGTGCACTGGTAGGACTTTAATCCAGTCATCAAGGACACTAACAGGAACTCGGGGCGGTGTGACACCAGTGTTAGCGGTGGCATCGGGGGTTCAGGTGTTTTGGGTGGCGGGTTGAACGGAGTAGGAGATGATGCCTGCAACGTTCAAATAGATGTGCCTCCCTATTAGGGAAGAAATGCTGATGTTTTGATGTTATGCTTTTACTGTTTTTATACCTTTTTAGATGCAGTTAAAATAAATACCGGTGCCGGTGTTTTACCAAGGGGGAGTGTGACACCCTGGCAAAACCAGGTAGTCACAGATGACTGTACCCTCTCCTGGGTGCAGGTGTCGTGGGCGGCGGGGCTCTGCGCTCGCTAACGCTCGGGTCCGGCACTGCTGCTGTTGCTCGGTGGCTCGAGCGGTGGGCCGGATCCGGGGACTCGAGCTCCTCGCCCGTGAGTGAAAATGGGGGTGGTTTGTTTGGGGATTTAGTCCGTGACGCCACCCACGGGTTGTGGTGAAGATGGGCACCACCGCTGCTGGTGACGGGGATCCCGGGAGCGATGGTAGGGAGCAGCTGGGATGTTGTTTTCCCCCTCCGTGGGTAGGGGTTGGTGGTCCCGGGGCCTGGTGGTGTGACGGGGAGGCAGGGTTGGTGAGGTGCAGGGTTGCAGGGACAGCGCGGCGCGTTGCCGGATGGTACTGGTGTACTCACTCAGCAAAAGATGCACAAAGTCTCCGGTAAACCAAACGGCTGGATGGACGGGTCCCGCAGCTGGCTGCAGTGTCTCTCCCCGGACAGGTGATGGTGGCTGTCTTTCCCTGCACCTTTGTGTACTGTGTTGACTCTGATGGCTTCCCAACGGTAGTCCGCTCCCCGGTGTATAGGTGCCGGAGGAGCCCGTTTTGCCCGCAGGCGCTGGCCCTTGGATCTCTAGCCTGTGGGGGTGGCTGTATATCCTCACGGTGTGAGCGGTTGCCTTCAATCGGGACTTGGTTGTTAGGGAAACCCGGGGGTTCCTGTCACATTCGGATTCGACTATTGACGGCGGCTCCAAGCCTGGTCGGGGTCCGATGGCCCTGCCTGTGTGCTTAGCTTCACTCCATTCCCCAGTCCGGTACCGGTGGGCCACCGCCCAGCCCCGGTCGTTACGGCTCTGCGGAGTTCGACCAACTCCTGCAGACGGCCACCACCGTCTGCCAACCTTGCTCACAGTGCCTGGGCTCCGACCCAGACACCTGCAGTTTGTGACCTCTCACTTTCACCTCCTGAACTCCACTACTGCTTTTCCCGCCTCCAGGCCTGTGAACTCCTCGGTGGGTGGGGCCAAGCGCCTGGCTCCACCCCACCTGGTGTGGACATCAGACCCTGGAGGGAGGCAACAAGGATTTTTGTCTGACTAATGTAACTGTCTGGGGGGTGGGGGTGCGTGTGTGTTTAGTCTGTGGCTACCTGGCTAGTCCAGGGCGCCACATTCCCCTTTGGTAAAATGCAGACCGTCCGCGGGCTGCCCGTCCATCACCGGTTTTATTTTTCAAACTGAAAAAGATAAATAACATTGGAAAAACGGTAAAACATGAAACATAAGCATACTTTAGGTCCTCTTAAATGTTACAACACACATCAACATTTTTAATAACGGACGGACGGATGTCTTCCACTCTCCCACCCAAGCAACCTAGCCCTGATGCTGCCCCTAGGAAGTGGGCTGCACCCCTTTACCCCAGTCCAGGTTCAGGCTGCCCGAGCTGGAACGGGTACGGTAACTCGCACCCGACTGTCACTTCAGGGGGACCCAACGTCCAAGGGGGTACAACTGACCCCAGGAGGATCGCCACCGGTTACGGTAGTGGCGGGCCTGGGCCATCACTTTCCTCAAGGCCCATCCTCCAAATCAGCCTCTCTGGAGGCGGCAACGGTATCCATCCCACAACATTATTTACAAGCCCACAAGTTCGTGGGTGGCCTGCAAGTTCTCAGCCATGTCCATGAGCAGTTTCTCATGTGGGTACGGGGAGTTAACTTAACAAAAGGAGCAACTCCAGTCCCAACGGGGACGGTTCTCTTCTCGGACGGTAATCTGGTGATTTTTCGGATTGATTCATTTTCATTCACTCACATATTTACACAATCAACAGGTTGCAATGGTGGACTGCTACCTTCACTTTAGGTTGACTTCTTCATAGACCATCTCCACCTCGACATCCTGACAGCAAGGTGAGGGAGGGGACTGGGACTGCGCCTGGAAACTGCGGCCTTCCCTCACCTTCACATCGAGGGCATACCAGCCCCTCTCCCCGCAGTGTCGAGTGTAGACCACCAGGTCACGGCCCTGGTGGCCCGTTGGCAGATGGGCATGTACATCCCGGCGGGCTACAAACACTTCGGCCTCCAGGCCCGGTTCGTATATAAAGCCGTACCCCCAGTGAGGGTCAAATCTCCGGACCTGCCCCTCGTACACCGGGCCCCGTATCCGGAAGGTGGCATTTCGGAGGTGGTCCTTCTCACGGATGGTATGGGCCACCATCTCGGCCCCCTGGCGCCCTCTCTCAGCAATTTCACGGCCCAGCGGGTTCGGCTCCCTGTCCCAGTAAGGGGCGTCTGCATGGGCCGGGCCCCGGGGGACTTCCTTCACGCTGCCCACAACTGGCGCCCTTTTTGGAAGGTCCCGCGGTGACGTGGCCTGGGGTGCTGCCTTGCAGCGGCGACCCGGCGCAGCCTCAGCCGAGGTTTGGGGTTTGGGAACAGGGATCCTCACCGGCTGGACCTCCGCCTCCTTCTGGACCAGACGGACTACCGGAACCGGGACGGTCTTGGGTGCGGCCACTTCCGGTGCCGACGGCTCCTCTTCGCGGATGGGCACCTCCCGCTGGATCTTCCATGATGCTTGCAACGTTCAAATAGATGTGCCTCCCTATTAGGGAAGAAATGTTGATGTTTTGATATGTTACGCTTTTACTGTTTTTATACCCTTTTAAATGCAGTTAAAATAAATACCGGTGCCTTTGTTTTACCAAGGGGGAGTGTGACACCCTGGTAAAACCAGGTAGTCACAGATGACTGTACTCTCTCCTGGGTGCAGGCATCACCTTCTCCTTGGGATTCCACCAACACCCCACACATAGGTAACACCAGCCACAAAAGTCTAGTCACCCCCCAGGACAATAGGGACACACCAGTGGGCGGGACCAGGCGGATGGGAATGCCCACCTAGGGGTCCTGAGGTGTCAGGGGAGAGAACACAACAGACAATTCTAGACAGTGGAGTGGAGAGGACTGTGAAGTGGTGGTCAGGGGTTGGAGCCCCTGGACTACCAGACTACCTGAGCTGACTAGGTGGAAGACGGCAGAGCAGGGCCACGGGCGACGGAGATCCAGTCGCAGTAGACCTTGAGTGGACCGGGGCAGGGTTGTAGCATGCTGGTGCCGACAGCGGGACTCCAGTCCGGAGGCCGTGCACAGTCGGGGTACCTGGACCCCAGGGCAAGGACCTCTTTGGGAACCTTACCGATTGGCCAGCAGGGGACAGGGTTCCAGACTTTGTCCCACGGGTGGCCCAGGGAGCAAAACAGAGGCCCAACGCGGGGGATAAGGTTTCCGCCAGAACCAAAAGAGATCCCAAGGGTCAGATTTTGTGGGCAACGGCTCCCATTGTATATAAAACACAGGGGAGCGGATTTCTCCCATTTTATGCGGGTTAAGTCAACACACAAGAAACTACAAGTGCAGGAGGAAGGGCTCCTGCCCTGTCAACCCGTGTGCGGGACCAAGCACACCCCTCCAGAGGCTCCCGGCATCCGGCCTTGGTTCCACATGGACTTTGTGTGATTTATTACCACAGTGAGTACACAGGTACCATCTGGTCCATTTGTAAAGACTGCTCCCTGCAATCCTGCACCATCCTCTGGGCCCTGGGACTAAACCTCCCCTACCCGTGGAGGGGATTCTACCTTACTGCCCAGCTACATCAGCCCCGGGCGTCCAATACCAAGGCAGCGGCGGTGTCCCCAACCCTCACCGCAACCCACGGGTGGCGTCACTGACAAACTCTTCCCCTGTAAATAACCTCTTCTTTTTATTATTGTGGGTGATGGGCCGCTGAACGAGCCCGGGATCTGGCTACCACTCGAGCCCCAGCCGTGATTCCGGATCCGAACGCCTCGGGCAGCCTTCCCTGACGTGGTCAGTCACCCCCCTGCCCGCGACACCAGCACAACCCAGGCTAAGGCTATAGTCCATCTCATAATAATTACCTTCTCTTCTAGCGGTTCCACATCCAGTCTCCTAGTAGAGGAGAGGTTTGACAGTTCAGTCAATAAGGGCTGGTTCACACTAAGCGACAGCGACAACGAGGTCGCTGTTACGTCACCATTTTCTGCGACATAACAGCGACCTTGTAAGTCGCTGTTATGATCACTGCTTAGCTGTCAAACACAGCAGCCGAAGCAGCGATCATAACCGCGAGAGCAGGGAGCCGCGCACACTGCTTAGCGCTGGCTCCTTGCGCTCCTAGCTACAGTACACATCGGGTTAATTAACCCGATGTGTACTGCAGCTACATGTGCAGAGAGCAGGGAGCCGCGCACACTGCTTAGCGCTGGCTCCCTGCTCTCCTAGCTACAGTACACATCGGGTTAATTAACCCGATGTGTACTGCAGCTACATGTGCAGAGAGCAGGGAGCCGCGCACACTGCTTAGCGCTGGCTCCCTGCTCTCCTAGCTACAGTACACATCGGGTTAATTAACCCGATGTGTACTGCAGCTACATGTGCAGAGAGCCGGAGCCGGCAGCACAGGCAGCGTGAGAGCTGCGGAGGCTGGTAACTAAGGTAAATATCGGGTAACCACCTTGGTTACCCGATGTTTACCCTGGTTACAGCTTACCACAGCTGCCAGATGCCGGCTCCTGCTCCCTGCTCGCTTCATTTCGTCGCTCTCTCGCTGTCACACACAGCAATCTGTGTGTCACAGCGGGAGAGCGCCTTTGAAGAAAACGAACCAGGGCTGTGTGTAACGAGCAGCGATCTCGCAGCAGGGGCCAGATCGCTGCTCAGTGTCACACACAGCGAGATCGCTAATGAGGTCACTGTTGCGTCACCAAAACCGTGCCGTAGCAGCGATTTCGGTAGCGATCTCGCTATGTGTGAAGCACCCCTAAAGTCAGAGTAGAGCCTTGCGCTCCCAGATTCTTTCATATCTATGTTTCTTCTTCTGATAGAGGAGGGAGATAAGGAGTAGCCACTGGTGCTGGAACAGGGTCTTACGCTCTCGGACACTTGAGAGAATCCGCCAGGGAAGGACAACTTCATTCACATGCCAGTTAATATTAACCTGTTACGTTGAAAGTTAAAGGGAACCAAACATCAGCTTTTTCCTATATAAGGTGCAGCCAGTGCAGTACTGGCACTATCAGGCACAGGCTGTACATACCATTAGTGGGCAGCTCGGATGTCCAGGTTGTGAAATTCAAGTTTATAAAGTTTGAAAATTCATCCAGTTTTTGATTGACATGCGCACCTCTGCTGATAATGTCCGGGCGGGTTATGCACGTGGATTCCCGCCCCCCCCCCACCGCCTGTTCCTCCCTCCCTCTGGCTGTATGTAAATTCCTACTGTTTGGTTACACGGCGTCGGACTTAGCGCCTGCGCATAGCGCTCATCTCCGGCGTCGTGTTTCTGAAGCCCACAGTATTATTGTGCATGAGAGGGTGGCGCATGCGCCCTCGCTTCTTCAGCTCTGTTGTGACCGCGGTCACAACAGGACTGGAGCACAGCTGATCTTACCCTGATTAGTTGCAGCAGACGATATCGTAGCAGACGTCTGCTGCAGCTAATCGGGGTAAGATCAGCTGTGCTCCAGTCCTGTTGTGACCGCGCGCGCTCCCACGGTCACAACAGATCTGAAGAAGCGAAGGCGCATGCGCCGCCCTCTCATGCACAATAATACTGTGGGCTTCAGAAACACGGCGCCGGAGATGAGCGCTATGCGCAGGCGCTAACTCCGACGCCGTGTAACTGAAGATTAAAAATTTACATACAGCCAGAGGGAGGGAGGAACAGGCGGTGGGGGGGCGGGAATCCACATGCATAACCCGCCCGGACATTATCACCATAGGTGCGCACGTCAATCAAAAACTGGATGAATTTTCAAACATTATAAATTTGAATTTCACAGCCTACACATCCGAGCTGCCCACTAATGGTATGTACACAATGTGCCTGATAGTGCCAGTACTGCACTGGCTGCACCTTATATAGGAAAATGCTGATGTTTGGTTCCCTTTAAGGACCTGGCCACTAGAGTCCTGTCCTCCGACTCCTATTGCCTTGGGCCGCTCAGTTCGAGGGTCAGTTTCTAGCCCTGACGTTCTCACTCTAAGAGGTACTTTGCACACTACGACATTGCAAGCCGATGGTAGCGATGCCGAGCGCGATAGTCCCCGCCCCCGTCGCAGCAGCGATATCTTGTGATAGCTGCCGTAGCGAACATTATCGCTACGGCAGCTTCACATGCACTTACCTGCCCTGCGACGTCGCTCTGGCCGGCGAACCGCCTCCTTCCTAAGGGGGCGGGTCGTGCGGCGTCACAGCGACGTCACACGGCAGGCGGCCAATAGAAGCAGGGGGACGGAGATGAGTGGGACGTAAACATCCCGCCCACCTCCTTCCTTCCTCATTGCAGCCGGGACGCAGGTAAGGCGAAGTTCCTCGCTCCTGTGGCTTCACACACAGCGATGTGTGCTGCCACAAGAACGAGGAACAACATCATAACATCGGTCCTTCCGAAGTTATGGAAATGACCGACGCTACATCGATCATAAGATTTCGACGCTTTTGCGCTCGTTAATCGTAGTAAAAAGAATTCACATACTCCGATGTAGACAGCGACGCCAGATGTGCGTCACTTTCGATTTGACCCCACCGACATCGCACCTGCGATGTGGTAGTGTGCAAAGTACCCCCAACACTAAAGGATCATGCCATCTCAGTTCCACTTTCCTTCCTCCATTTGCCACAAGACACCCACTACATATAGCCTCGATGACCTACAGACTATACGTCCATACTTAGCACACACTGGGGCTTCACTATCTTTTCTAGAATGAAGTCTTTTTCCCTATCAACCAACCCCTCCCATTGTGGGCTAGTCCCAACACTTAACCACTTAACTATTACTGATTCTATAGTCTGGTAACTTCCTATACATTAACTTGCCATACATTACACATAACACACTATCAGCACGATGTGAAGCCCCACAGGTGTTGTGTCGGTGCATTACCTTCAGGGACTCCACTCGGCTGGATCTTGTCACAGGTAGGAGATCTTCTATTTGTCGTGACGCCACTCTCAGTATTGCGGTCAGTGGGGACCGCCACTGCAGATTAAGGGATGCCTGGGGCTGATGGTGGGTGCAGTCGGGTGTAGTAGCCTCCTGAGAGTGAGGCAAGCCCCAGGGCCCTGTGTAGGTGCGTGGAACCACAAGGCGCAGAATAACTCCACACACGCAGAATGTCTTTCAGGGGTTTTACTCACTTTAGATGGCAGGGTGAGTAACCCGGGCGTAGCTGGGATGAACCAGGCTGGAACCAGGTATCCTTCAGGCTGACTTCTGATGGTGACTACCAACTCGCCTTCCTTAGCCCTTGGTGGTTTGGGGTAACCCCGACTTTTAGTCCCTATGGGGTCACCCAGGGAAGTTGCTGAAGCCTCTCTCCCCTTCGTTTGCCGTTTGCTTGTTGCCTGGGCCAGATCACTCCAGCTACTTGCCTCCTGTGAACTGTGGGCCCTAACTGTGGCTACGTGGCTGCGGCTTTTGGGTGTTGTGGTGTGGGCTTTGAGGGCCCCACACCGGCAGGTTTAGCAAGGAAAGGTGGATCTATCCCCGCTCCGGGATCTGCCGCCCGTTTGGGCCTGGTTCTCCCTAGCAGTCTCCTTACTTCCCACTCCGTGCTCTCTCTTTAGCTGAAGATGGATTTCGGGTAGCACTCCTAGGTGACCGTTCTCCCCCGTCGGTAGTCACTGCGCGGACGCTGTCAGACTACAGCAGCCCAGGGGAAGGGGTCAGCTCTCCTCGGAGCTCCCTGGACTCTGCTCTGAACCGGCTCACATCTGGGACCTTCACTGCTGCTCCTGTCAGAGCTTCACTTTCCTGCTCCTCACTCCTCCACACTCTGCTGCAGACTGTTTACTCCTCCTTCTCTTTTCCCTTTTGTGCCTGCCTACGCCACCTAGCAACCAGGCTCTCTTACCACACCCCTTGAGAGGAGATGGAGGCTTTTGGCCCCCTCCACTATTCCAGTGGAGGTGAAGGCTTTTCCCCCTCCTGGGATCCCCAGGGGTCCTCTCATACGTACATGTGTGAGACCTGATCACTATGCGCCTGTGTAGTCACACCTCGGTCAGCCTTCTGGATTACCTGTTTGTACTGTCCCCAGCATGGGTGCAGTACCTCAGTGGTGCCTGACCAGGTCAAGGGGCGCCACATTCCCCCTTAGTTATCACCAGCACGTCCTCGGGCTGCAAGACAACATTTTAAATGCATAAAACATTAAAACATGTAAAACATTTTTAAAAGCACCAGGTACCATACATCACCACCCTCCACCCACAAGTCCGTTAACCCACCCAAAACCCTTTCACGTTGGCCGCGCCTTCAGCCACTTCTGGCAGGATGTAGAGGCGGCTTTCATGGGCTGGTGGTTTCAGAGTATACCTGGCCTGGTGGATCCGCGCCTTCAGCCTCTTCTGGCAGGATGTAGAGGCGGCCTCCACAGTTGGTGCTGACCAGGTACCCTCTCTGTGGTGGAGAGCCAGGCCCCATAAACAGGCATGCTCTCTGGTTGCAGGTGAGCCAAGGCCCTATATACGGACGTGCTCCCTGGTTGCAGACGAGCCAAGCCCCTAAACAGGCTGACTCTGGTGGTGGTGGTGCCCTCTGGTGTAACTATTTACACTGCGAGAGTTTGTGGCTATAGCCAGTTCATAGCCTTAAGGTTCATTTCTCACATTAGTTTATGTGGGCACATACTTAAACTTTAAAACGTTGCAAAACAAACTTTTTCAAACTGGTAACTTCTATGCTTCTTTCTGTACTTTATGTGGATTCCTCCTCACCAGGGCTTGGGCCTGTAGGGCTGCGGCACCTGTTGCTTCCTTGACCTTTTTCCTCATCTGTGGTAGTCTCGTCAGTAGGTTCTTTGTCTTTTCTTCCTTTATCTCTGTCTTTCCTTTCTTCTTCTGTTTCTTTAGGGCATGGCATTACATCTAGCGCGTACCAGCCTCTTTCGCCTTGATGCATGGTAAATTGCACTGTATCTCCCATCTTTAAGTTTCTGCCAGGGTGTCCTCTGGGCAAATTAGCTCTGACGTCTCTCCTATTGACAAAAATACCTTCTTTGATACCGGGTGCAATGATGAATCCGTATCCTGACTTCAGGCTAAAATCTTCTACTACTCCTCTACAAAGGGGTCCTCTGACCTGGGCTTTGGCTCTTCTCAGGAACCGTTTTTCTTCGAGGTCTCTGGCCGTGACTTCTCTCTGCTCTGGGGATGGCGGAGCAGGTGACAACTGGTTTCTGCTGCGGCGCCGTGTCTTGCGGGCTGGATTCTGCGATGTGCAGCTTACAAGCTCCCAGGTGAGGCTTTGGGGCAGATCTTCCTCAGCAGAAGGTGTCAGGTCTTCTTCATCCCACCGGGAATATGGCAACATCTCCGGCTCTGGGCATGGATCCGCTGCTGGTATCTCCTGAGTCAGCTCCTCAGCTTCCTGGCCTCCCCTCCCCCTTAGTTCTTCTTGGCACTCCTTTGGTGGCGGTGCTGGGGGGTGAACTCCCTTCAGCAGGCCCAGGCGGGGGACTCTTTGGCGTGATCGCTGCAGGGGTTGCCGGAATCCTCTTGGGGGTGTGCGGAGGGAGCATGTACCGGTCCACCATCCATTGTGGAAACTTGGCCTCCATGTCAGCCTTCAGCTGCCAGTATGCGGGGTCCTCCCCCAGTGTGGGCTTTCCAGCAGGGACCTCTTTGGACTGGGGAGCGGTGTCTGCTCTGGCCTTACAGGCCGGGGAAAATGGGTGATGCAATCTCTTGGCGGGCCGCGCCTGGCATGGCGGCGGCCTGGTCTTGGCGGGCCGCGCCCTGTATGGTGGCGGCCTGGTCTTGGCGGGCCGCGCCTGGCATGGCGGCGGCCTGGTCTTGGCGGGCCGCGCCTGGCATGGCGGCGGCCTGGATTGGCGTTTCTGTCGTAGCCGGAGCCTCAGCGGGCATCGCTACCGTAGCCGGTGCTTGGCGGGACGGACTGGGCGTTGCTGCCGCGGTCTGGGCTTGGCGGGCCGGGCCTAGCATGGCGGCGGCCTGGGTCAGCGTTACGCCTGCGGCGTGGATTAGGGTCGCGGCGGCAGCCGGATCTTTGCGGGCCGGGCTGGGCATCGCTGCAGGGACCGGGTCTTGGTGGGCCGAGCAGGGCATCGCTGCGGCGGCCTGGGCTTGGCAGGCCGCGCCTGGCGTGGCTGCGGCCTGGCACAGCGTCGCCGCGCCGGGCGCCTCTTCAGGGACCGCGGGCGTGGCAGCAGGGGTCGGGGCACTCGCGCTGGCAGGGGCATCACTGGACTCACCCATCGGTGGCAGCATCGGGGTCGGAGTCGTTGCCACTCGGTCTGGCGCTCGGCGCGCGGCTCTCCCTTCATAGGCCTGAACCGCGGCAGCCATCTCCAGAAGTTCCATGCGTTCTTCTCTGATCTGCTCCACGACCCGGGTCTCCAGTCGGTCGCAGAACTGGGCCAGCTCCCGATACCACCAGGCAGCGGAGCCCGGTTCTGGGTTTCTGCGGTCAGACGCCATTTCTTCTGCGCCCTCTTCCGCACGATTTCCCAGCAGTGGACTCGTCGTTGCCTCTAGTAGCAAGCTGTTCAGTTTCCGCTCTGCCTCTCTCAGCAGCTCCTCTCCCAGCAGCAGGCTTCTGGCTCCCTTTCTGTCCCGACGTCTCTGGACGCCTCCGCTCTCTTCACAAGCGAGGTCAGAACTCTGCAGGGGATCTCTGGGTAGCCACACCTCTTCGTGGGCGGTAACTTCTCCCAGCGCGGGCTGCTGTTGTTTTTCAGCGCGCTTTTCATGGTGGCAATATGGCGGCGCTTCCAATTTTTCAAGCGGACCGCCCAGGCACATGGTCACCTGTCTGAACAGGTCTAGTCCTTATCCTGTTCGTGACGCCAGATGTGAAGCCCCACAGGTGTTGTGTCGGTGCATTACCTTCAGGGACTCCACTCGGCTGGATCTTGTCACAGGTAGGAGATCTTCTATTTGTCGTGACGCCACTCTCAGTATTGCGGTCAGTGGGGACCGCCACTGCAGATTAAGGGATGCCTGGGGCTGATGGTGGGTGCAGTCGGGTGTAGTAGCCTCCTGAGAGTGAGGCAAGCCCCAGGGCCCTGTGTAGGTGCGTGGAACCACAAGGCGCAGAATAACTCCACACACGCAGAATGTCTTTCAGGGGTTTTACTCACTTTAGATGGCAGGGTGAGTAACCCGGGCGTAGCTGGGATGAACCAGGCTGGAACCAGGTATCCTTCAGGCTGACTTCTGATGGTGACTACCAACTCGCCTTCCTTAGCCCTTGGTGGTTTGGGGTAACCCCGACTTTTAGTCCCTATGGGGTCACCCAGGGAAGTTGCTGAAGCCTCTCTCCCCTTCGTTTGCCGTTTGCTTGTTGCCTGGGCCAGATCACTCCAGCTACTTGCCTCCTGTGAACTGTGGGCCCTAACTGTGGCTACGTGGCTGCGGCTTTTGGGTGTTGTGGTGTGGGCTTTGAGGGCCCCACACCGGCAGGTTTAGCAAGGAAAGGTGGATCTATCCCCGCTCCGGGATCTGCCGCCCGTTTGGGCCTGGTTCTCCCTAGCAGTCTCCTTACTTCCCACTCCGTGCTCTCTCTTTAGCTGAAGATGGATTTCGGGTAGCACTCCTAGGTGACCGTTCTCCCCCGTCGGTAGTCACTGCGCGGACGCTGTCAGACTACAGCAGCCCAGGGGAAGGGGTCAGCTCTCCTCGGAGCTCCCTGGACTCTGCTCTGAACCGGCTCACATCTGGGACCTTCACTGCTGCTCCTGTCAGAGCTTCACTTTCCTGCTCCTCACTCCTCCACACTCTGCTGCAGACTGTTTACTCCTCCTTCTCTTTTCCCTTTTGTGCCTGCCTACGCCACCTAGCAACCAGGCTCTCTTACCACACCCCTTGAGAGGAGATGGAGGCTTTTGGCCCCCTCCACTATTCCAGTGGAGGTGAAGGCTTTTCCCCCTCCTGGGATCCCCAGGGGTCCTCTCATAGGTACATGTGTGAGACCTGATCACTATGCGCCTGTGTAGTCACACCTCGGTCAGCCTTCTGGATTACCTGTTTGTACTGTCCCCAGCATGGGTGCAGTACTCAGTGGTGCCTGACCAGGTCAGGGGCGCCACAACTACATATCACAGGCTACACTATACATTACACAAGAACACATTGAAATACATCATATTACATTACAATGCACGAGACACAAAATTTACAGAAGATGCAAGACATTATTCATATATACACAACGCGATTGGTGTCTTAGGGGCAGGAACGCTACAGCTACAGTCCACCACTCTTAGATGTACATGGCATCATTTAGATGCCAGATTTTCCCAGGTGAAGTGCCTAGATGTCTACCCATTGACTTTTAAGTATTGCGTTTCATCCTAGTGGAAAATGCCTAAAGAATGCACGTCAGGGTATATTCACACTGCATCTTTGTCCACCATTTTTTTTGAGTGGAAAATGCCTAAAAAATGCTCAAAAGCATAAACATATTAGTTTCTATGCAAAAATGACTTTGCTGTATATATTATGTTATATGTTCAGGCTTTTGAGCTTCTGTTAAAACACTTCAGGCTTTTGAAAGAAGCCTAGTGATTAAACAAGGCCACATTACCACAGAATGTATTTGTTGCGGACCACTGGCAGCAGAGGTCCGGTAGTGATACCCATATCGAGTTATACTGCTATAAAGGTGCGGGGAAGCTGAACATTTCATCTTTTTCATGGCAAAGGGTTAAATTCGCTACTATATCTGCAGCATACGTTTACATATTGTGGATCTATACTCGATATTTTTCAAAACTTCTTTAAAAAAAAATAAAATAATAATAACTCCCGGAAAAACTTCATATGAACAGCAAGGTAAGTTCCCATAGAAATCAATTGGAAGAAAATTCAAGCATTTTGTGTGTGTGTGTTTTTTTATTACTTTTTTTGTTGCTGTGGTTTTTGCTTCTTTTTGGTTTTTCATGTTTTAAATAAAGCTGCTTTGTTTTTCAAACTTCCTGGTATTTGGGTTTGACAAATCTTTATTGATACAGTCATGTGTGGATTACATGTGCTTTTAGCGGAAAGCAGGGACGGCCATATCAATGGTGCAGCTGCTCAGGGGCCGAGAGGATGGGGGCCCCACTTTCACCTCGAAAGTAGCTGTAATTGTCCATTTTGATGAGCTCTTGGGCTACATATATTGTTCTTGCACAGGGGCCCTTTTCTGTCTTTGTCCACCAGTGGTGGGAACACACTGAAAACTTCTGTGTGTTTTAGTACCTTTGGATTTTCCTGTATGTAATGCAATTCTATGGGGAAATCCAAAAAATGAAGTTGTTCCACTATAATGCTTATGTGGCGCCCCTGAGGCTTCAGTCGCCACAGAGTATTGCACCCAACAATGGGTGTAATGCTAAACCCGGTTTCTGAGGAGGGCAGTCCCGGTTTCACCACATTACACACTCAATACACATCAGGTTGCCCTGTTCCCACTGGGGACTGGGCTAGGATAGGATAATAAAGGGGTTGCCGACAGAGAGCATTTACAGGATGCCCTCAACAGGGGCCTCAGTCCCACTAGCTTAGGACTTGGGAGGGAGGAGGAGCAGCCAGCAGGGGGAGTCAGGAGCCAACACAACAGTTAGGGAGTTCTCCAGCAGGAGAGCAATGGAGCAGACGTGCCTTACAGGTGCTCCGGTGGAAAGGAGAAGAAAGTTCACATGGTTGCCATGGGGAGAGTAAACCTGCTCCCCTCGGAATCGACGCCACACAGGGCGGCAGGACCCTAGGGAAGATCTTACTTCATGTTGGTTTTCCAGAATCTGCCTGGACGGGGAAAGTTTCAAGCTTCCCTGACCACACAGCACCCGACAGCACAGTGCCATATAGGATCCGGGACCCCACATCGGCAACGCGGCACCTGCAGATAGGGACAAGAGTACATCTTGTGAAACCCAGGGTCCCCTCATAGCTTCAAGCCAGGGGATCCACAGACAGGCGTTACAAGGAGAAACCCACAGAACACCAAACCGGACTGATCTCTAAAGGGATTCGGGTTCGACGGAGCCCATCATAGCAAGTGACCGGTATTACCTGGGTGAGGGCCATTGTACAAAAGTGAGTAAAACAACCTGGAATAGCAGCCATAGACTCTGACTC
Source organism: Anomaloglossus baeobatrachus (assembly GCF_048569485.1). Taxonomy (NCBI): domain Eukaryota; kingdom Metazoa; phylum Chordata; class Amphibia; order Anura; family Aromobatidae; genus Anomaloglossus; species Anomaloglossus baeobatrachus. Next base: position 376,289,135 of record NC_134357.1, on the reverse strand, counting down.
TTTATTATCCGCTCTGTCGATCCACGCCGCCATTACAACTCTCCTCATCATCCTCCCCGGGGCCCGCTCTACCTGTGGAAAGCGATACCATCCCTGGCTGCTATGACCATCTGCCCCAGAGGACAGCGACAGGAGCAGCGGCCGATTCCCTGGCCGCATACCACAGGTGGCATCACGACAAACACCTCACTACTACTACCCCTATCATCTCTCCCCTGCCATCTTCTGTACGCTTCGGGACAACAGAGCCAGGCTAGGCCGCCCATGACCACGACAGTCGATGGTCCGGCGACAAGTAAGTTAGTTGCACCTGCCCCGTGGGGCGCTACACTTATGTATTCTGTGATATGCAAATAGCCTCTTCAAAATGAAGAGGACTTGATCTCTGGTGCCACCTATTTGTTGTAGCAATTCTAAAATTCAAATTTGACCCTTTAACGAGCCTTGCCAGATGACGTGGGATAAGAAGTCAAACCAGAGACGTCATTTGAAACACGTTTGAACACGTTTGCAAATAGAGTTTCAGGTTTGGCTTCTAATCCTAAGTCATGTGGCAAGGGTCATTAAAGGGTCGATATTGAATTTTAGGATTGCTACAACCAACAGGTGCCTCCAGACATTACGTTTTCTTCCTTCTGAAGAGGTTATTTGAATGTTTACATTCCCAGATGAGCATTGCATAGGCTAGTTTCACACATCCGGCATTTTGCCGTATTGCCGGATCCGGTACACTCCAGTACAGTGTTAATACTGTACAATGGCATCGCAGCAAGCTACGGTCACATGCTCCGATCATATTACAGCATGTGACCGTAGATGCCGCGATGTCATTGTACTGTATTACACTGTACTGGAGTGTGCCGAATCCAGCAATCCGGCGAATTGCTGGATGTGTGAAACTAGCCATAGTCTCTAAATCTCCTTACACCAGTCTAGCACTCTCTGGAAGGAGAAACCTTCGACCTTAGACCTTCTACGTATATTGAAAAACACCATAGACATGAGACAAAGGTCTGCCAGCAGATGTATTCAAAAATAGCAGTTGCACTCAAGTAAAGGGAAGGAGAAAAAAACAAGGATGTAGATAGTGAATATTGTAATGTGAATACGTATTACTGCTAAGAAAACATGAAAAAAAAATGTGAATATTGTATGTCATGTTCAGTTTGCACCAGTTCAGACTATGAGATTAGGAAGTGCCGGCAATTTTTCTAGTTTGTATTATGGAGTCATGTCCTTTGTCTGCGCACTCCTCCCAGTTATTTCAGATATTTTTAATTTTCCTTTTGCAGGTTCTATTCTAGCCCATATAAAAGTTCAATTTGGACAAGAGAGGCATAGCATTTAGAGTAGGACCCAGATGAGAGTTACACCTTGACATGGTATCTTGGCACAAGTAAATTTGGCCACCTTTATTTGCTAAGTAACTCAGATTTTTCAAAGATATTTTCCATAGAAAAAAATGTCTTCATGTTTTCTTGGCAGTAATGCGTATTCGCATTCCAATATTCACCATCTACATGTTTTTTTCTCCTTTTTACTTGAGTGCAACTGTTTTTTTAGATATTGTATGTCATGTTCAGTATGCACCAGTTCAGACTATGAGATTAGAAAGTACCGGCAATTTTTCTAGCTTGTATTATAGATTCTTGGTAGCAGATGTAGGCATTTGGCTGAACGAACGACTCAAGTATTGTCCTACTACCCTACACACATTTCTGACTATACATCAAAAAGCTTTGCTAGACTCAAATATTAAAATTAAATAGACCTTGCATATTATCAACAAACGTAGCAATATATGGCAATATATCTAAAATAGTAAAATATTCAGCTCCATTGGAAACCTATGTAAGCACATTGGCGGGATGAACAAGAAACAATGAGTGAATGCTGTAAGAATCCTTCCAACTGCTGGTCAGTATTGGCCTGAAACCTAAGACTCAATGTTACGTCAGAAGTGTTATTTCAGTGCATGAGACAAGGAGACTGAGTCATGAAGTTATGCAGAGCAATATTCACCAATAATCTAATGTGACCCATCGGCTAGGAATTCTAGACACGTATGGAAGTTTAACGGCAAGTATAAAAAGAGTCCAAAGAAATCTAAGACCCAGAGCTAGTCTAGGAGCTAACGGCATACGTAAATCTGTCTCAATAGAACTATGTTGTGCCTTTATGTTCAGAGGAAACATGATCCATGGAAGTCCTTCGTACAACCTTTATGGCCAGCCTCCTCAGACATCTTTACCAAGATGGAGGAGGACATGATACGAACAATTGAGGAGATAAAAGGCAACATGAGACGTATGGAACTGTTCCACCAGCAGTTGATGGAGGAGATGGTCTTTGAAGATAATAAGCCTCAACCACTGATGCCTTCTGGTGATATAATTTCCAGTGATGGTGGTTTTACACTTTCCTTGTGTGTTCAGGACTTTTCTCCCCATGAGCTCACAGTTAAACTGTTTGGAAGAAAACTTTTGGTTACTGGAGCCAACGAAACAAAAGCAGATGATGGGAACGGTTCCTTTTCCTTCAAGTGCCAGATCTTTAGGAAAGAGGCAGATCTTCCTCAAGATGTACGAGCAGAAGATATGAGATGCATTTTAACCTCTGATGGCCAACTGAAAATAGAGGCTCCGTGGCAGAATGCTCCAGCTCTGAAGGAGAGGAATGTGCCCATCCAACTTACAACTGTACAAGCAAAACAACAAAAAACAGAGGATGGCAAAGACACAAGGAATAACCAAAACTCCAAAACTTAATCATTGACTTTTATACTTTCCTAGATGTATGTTTGTCTGGTTTTACAAATTATCATCTGCAGCTAAATGGATTGCTGATAAGTATACCACACTGTTTGATATATGGAATATTTTTTATTATGTTAATAAAGTATTGAGATTGTTTATGACTTTTGGGTAATGTGATACAGCTTCCTTTGATATTTTGAGTTCTGGTACAGTGTGTATATATATATATATATATATATATATATATATACAGTGTATATGTATATTTTTTATATATATATATATATATATATATATATATATATATAAAAATATATATATATATACACACACACGCGCACACACACACATACATTTTAGACTTAGATCTCTGTTTACTTTGTCAAATAAATTGCCTATTACGTAAGAGCATATGGTGCAGTATGACAACTTTCATTTATTAAGGTAATTGGGGGGGAGTCTATTTATATAATTACTAATGTTTCAAGTTACTAATATATTAAAAGGGGTTGTCCGGTCATATGATGTTTATGTTCTATCCTTAGCATATTTCTCAACAGCTGTTACTAAGTCTGTCTGAGTGTGGACATTGAGTGGACTCGTTGTGCAGCAGGTGCAAATCTCTTGAACAGTAGCTGATCTGCAGTATGCAGCAGCAATCAGTACACATTAAGCAGAGCTGTGAAGGGTAGCTACTTCAAAAATTTACATCTGGCAACCACTGGAACTAATAACAGCTGATGGATGGATTAGCCCCACTAGCCTGATATTGATTACCTAGCCCTTCTGCAGGAGGCAACCCATTGGTTCCCAGTAATCGAGTTGAACACCCAAGCCAGATTGAGGCACAAAGGCGTCTTCTACTCCTCGAAACCCCCCCCCCCCCTTCTCTCTGGTGCATGTGCTGTTCCAGCAGTGTCAGCACTGGCTCTCTTGGGGATCCCCTTGATGTTCTTTTACACATTTCCTGCTACAAATTAGCGTTGGTTTCACTCTCTTCGCCTCTGGACAAAACACAAACATCCAGCGGAAGTGACAGTAGCAGCTCTCACTTCTTCTGGATGTATGTGATTTGTCTAGAGGTGGGGAGAGTTAACCCTGGGCCGTAATTATCACAAGAAATAACGTTACGCGATCCTTATTAGAGCCAGTGCCAACCACGTGGGCAAACATAGGGTTTGAGAAGGAGTTGTCCAAGTACTGGACAACCCCGTTAGGCTAGTTTCACACTACGTCTTTTTAACATCCGCTGAAAACGTTTTTTTAGCGGAAGTACGGATCCTGCTTTTACAGCAAATAACGTATGCAAACGCATCTGTTATTTTGCAGGATCCTGCACTGGATGTTTAGGGGCGGGCATTGGAGTCATGTGATCGGGAGTGAGGGGAACTAGACTGGGAGGAGGCTTCTGACAGCTGCAGACGCTGGTAACCAAGGTAAACATCGGCCTTGGATACCCGATATTTATCTTGGTTACGAGTGTCTGCAGCTGCTAGGAGCAGGGCTGCCTGCACGCGTAACCAACGTAAACATCGGGTAACTAAGAGAAGTGGTTACGCGATATTTACCTTGGTTACGAGTGTCCGCAGCTCTCAGGTGGGAGAGAGAGGAAGGGGGAAAGACAGAGATAGAGAGAGAGAGGGTGAGGGAGGGAGTAGAGAGATAGACAGATCACGCGAGACTGGTTCTGGGCATGCTCAGTACTTTCTGGGCATGCTCAGTACAAAAGCAGGATCCTGTCTATCAGCACGCCAGCGTTCACCTGCGTTTGCGTGCGTTATAGTCAGGATCCAGCAATTTGCAGTATTTGGACGGAGCTCAAAAACGCTACAAGTAGCGTTTTTGAAACATGTTAAAAAACTGCAAGTCACTGGATCCGCACTATAACGCACGCAAACGCAGGTGAACGGATGTTAACGCGAGTCCATTGCTAATGCATTGAAATGAAAACGCATTTGCACTGGATCCGCTTGTCCACTAAAATAACGTTAAGGACGGATGTTAAAAAGACGTAGTGTGAAACCAGCCTTAACAGTCATTGTGTGCTGACAAAATACAAGTGCTCAGTGCATCATGGCGGGACCAATCATGTAAATACACCATCTCATCTGCTTGTTTAGTCCATCTATCACAAACCTTCTCTGGTGTCTGAGCTGTCAATCCAAGAAGAGGGAAGGGTGTAGATTGAGGGAAAACAAGCAGGTGGGAAGGTATATTTAAATGATTAGCCCTGCCACAATGTTCCTATAACAGGTTACCTGGATGCAACGGCACAGTAAGGCTATGTGCGCACGCTGCATTTTGTTGACGCTGCATTTTTATGCGTTTTTTTGCCGTAAAAATGCACAAAAAACCGCACCTGCGGCAAAAATGCATCGGTAAAATGCATGCGTTTTTGCCACGTTTTGGTGCATTTTTGGCTGCATTTTGCTGCGTTTTTCCAATGCATTGCATAGGTGGAAAACGCAGAAAAACGTAGAAAAGAATTGACATGACCATTTCATTTTTGCGGACAGCAAAAATGAAAATTCATAGGCTTTGCTGGGGAAGCAAAGTCATGCAGTTTTGAGCCCAAAAACGCGCGCGAAAAACGCACTGTGTGCACATAGCCTAAAGGCGACTCAGTGGTGACTCCATAACAGATATTTTTTATTTTACATAGACACAGGAGTAATGGCCATAATGTAAGATTAGGGAACAGCACAAGTGGCAATTGTAAAACGGCTTACCTCCTTAACAACCGGCCAATTTTGCGCTTTCCGGTTTCTTTTTCTGCCTTCCTTCTTCTGAGAGTCGTACCTTTTTTATTTTAAAGTCAATCTGGTCATATGAGGGCTCATTTTTTGCGGGATGAGTTGTACTTTTAAATGAAACCATGAGTTTTACCATATAGTGTACTGGAAAACGGCAAAAAAATTCCAAATGCGGAAAAATTGCAAAAAAAAGTGTGATTACATGATTGTTTTTGAGATATTTTATTCACCGTCTTCACTATATGGTAAAACTAATGGGTTGGTGTGATGCCTGAGGTTGGTGCGAGTTCATAGACTTCAAATATGTATAGGCTTACTTTTATCTAAGTGGGTAAAAAAAAAATCTGAAATTTGTCTGAAAAAAGTGGAGTACAACCCGTAACATTCTAATTTTTCGGGATCTATGGCTCAGTGACGGCTTATTTTTTGTCTCGAGCTAACGTTTTTAACGGTACCATTTTTGCGCAGATGCTACATTTTGGTCGCCTGTTATTGCATTTTGTGCAAAATTTGCGGTGACCAAAAAACGGAATTTCGGCATTTGGAATGTTTTGTCGCTACACCATTTATTGATCAGTTTAAATGCAACCAAATGTATGTATATTTTTTAAATTTTTTAACCCTTTAATTTTCATTGGGGTGAAAGGGGGGTTTATTCATTTATTTTTTTTTTTTTATTTTTTCAAAACTTTTTTTAAACTTTTTTATTTATTTTACTAGTCCCCCAAGGGGGGCTATAAGGATCAGCAGTCTGATCGCTCATTAATTTCTTCCGATCAGAGCAGCACAGCTGAGATCGGGAGAAATGATTATGTCTTGTAATCTGCAGTACTCGGCTGCTGGTTACAGGACCTGAGTCATATGAGCTACAGGAGTCATCACATGACCCTATGCTACCATGAGAATCATCAGATCCTCGTGACTTCCGGTGGCGGCCTGTGAGTATGTGATTACCGCGATCGCCGTTAAAATGACGCTGTCACATCTTGACAGCGCCATTTAAGGGGTTAACAGGTACGCGTGGATAGGCACACATATCAGCTGTACAAATCAGCTGACAGGTGCGCGGATTCCTGCCTGCAGCCTGCAGCAGCAGGTGGGGATTAACACTATGACTGCAGGAATGTAATATTACTGCCCGTGGTCGTTGAGGAGTTAATACACAATAAGAGATATCCAAATATGAATATTGTATATAAATGCAATATTATTACATTTTGTTACTTGTAACACTAAATAAGAGGTATTACTAAGTTATACCAGTTCCGGTCTGTCAGGGAGGCATTAGCGTCACCCAACCTTCTGTCACAATTACACTTATTAACACACAGGTCACCGTGGGGCTATGACACAATACACTAGTCTGCAAGTCCAGTTCTAGTGATTGGCCACCCTTAATCCACACGCCAGCCACCTTTGATAACTGAAGAGCGACCCCAGTATCCACCTAATGGCATATGCTTGAACATGACGCAGCAGCCCACAGGAACAATTCTTCAACGCAACCGGATCTCCTCCAGCCCTGCACTTTAATATTCTTGGGGGTCGGCCCAATGTTGCCAGTAATTGAGCACATTCCTGGGTCTTTTGTACCTGCCAAATAAAGTTGCCCTTAGTGCATCTCGTAGGTGGAACACCAGCATTGTGTGCTCAAGTCTGCGGGCTGCTGTAGAGGTGGCACTTCCAGAGTGCTTGGAACTTCTAGCACTCCTCTGGCAGGCTCAACCGCTGAGTCAGCAGCGCTAACCATTTTTCTGTTTCACCTGAAGGTGGGGGCACTGTTTCTCTGTGCTCAGTAGGTACTGCAAACCACTCATCTTCACTGTCAGCAATCCCCCTTGACACAGCATTCCCTTATTCTTTCGGGAGTCTAGATGCATGCTCTTCTTCAGAGATGTAGGGGCAGAGCATATTACAACATAGCATCATACCAGATGCTCCTAACTCTCCCTCTGGTCAGACTTCATACACCAGGTTTTCAGGATGAACCCACCACATCACTCGATGGTGAATTGCCTCCCATGTCTGTAGTCCAAATTGCCCTTATGTACCAACACCTGATCTCCCACGTGTAGGGACACCTCCGGCACTGGGGTTACATCTGGATGATTCTTTTCTGTCTCTTCCTGGTAGCAATGAATCCAACCGCTCTAATTATCAATCCCTTAGATAATTGTATGATTTTACTCACTCTACCGGCTTCCACAGATAGTGTTAACTCAGCCCAACGATGACTTGTAGGAAGACCAGGAGAAACCGTGTAGTTTTCTTCTAGACTCTTGTATTAAGTACAAAGTAAAGGCAGGTGAAAAGGAATAATCTGTACAGGGTTGCAGACATGTCTCTTCAGTAATGGTTCCTCTAGACTAAACTGAAGGAGAAGGGAGGAACATTCTATACAGAAGCCAACTAAGGGAGGAACATAGGGACAAACTTCATACAGTCTACTTTACCTAGTAACAATAAAGGAATTTCCTGATAGGAGGAAAAATATGCAATGCAAGAATTATATACAACAGGTTGTTCCCATTCATGGGACACAACAGTTTCAGCTTCCAAAATGTTTGTTCTACAAGCCACCTCAGTGTCTGCAGTCGATGCCGGTGCTCCCACACCCAGGTGGTTATACTGCCTCTCTTCAATTGTCCTCTGGGTCGAGCTCCAGTTTAGTGATCTCACGGCCAAACAACAGCATGTATGGCTTGTACCCAGTATGTTTTGTTATACACCCATATCAGCTCTGGAAGAAATTCAGTGCACATCATCTTCTTATCACCTTCTAATGTCCTTAGCATCTGCATGAAAGTGTCGCGGGCGGCGGGGCGCCGCGCTCGCCAACGCTCGGGTCCGGCGCTGCTGCTGCTGCTGCTCGGTGGCTCGAGCGGTGGGCCGGATCCGGGGACTCGAGCGGCGCTCCTCGCCCGTGAGTGGAAGCGGAATAGTTTTTGGGGTTTGGGAAGTCGGTCCGTGACGCCACCCACGGTTGTGGTGAGGTTGGGACACCACCACTGCTCTGGACAGGGATCCCGGGAGCGATGACAGGGAGCAGCCGAGATGTTTCTCTCCCCTCCGCGGGTAGGGGGGTTTTGGTGGTCCCGGGGCCCGGTGATGGTGACTGGAAAGTGGATGACGGGGTTTGGCGAGGTGCAGGGTTGCGGGGGCAGCGCAGTGCCAGACGGCACGGTAGTACTCACTCAGCCAATAACGTACACGGAGTCTCTGGTAAAACAAACGGCTAAATGGACGGGTCCCGCAGGCGGCTGCGGTGGTCACTCCCGGTAGGTTGGCGGTGACTGCCTCTCCCTGCTCCTGTAGTGTGTTTTCGGCCCCAATGGCTTCCCACCGGTAGCCCGCTCCCCAGCGGTGTGTTTGCCAGAGGAGCCCCTTTTTGCCCGCAGGCTCTGGCCCTGGGAACTCTAGCTGTGGCGGTAGCTGTATTTCCCTTCACGGTTAAGCGGTTGCCTTCAGTCGGGTCTTTGCTGCTGGGAAACCCCGGAGGTTCCCGTCACTGACGGATTTGACCGGTTTAACGGCGACTTCAAGCCTGGTCGGGGTCCGTAGGCCCTGCCGAATGGTGCTGGCTTCTCTTCGCTCCCCGGTTCGGTACCGGAGGGCCACCGCCTGTCCCCGGTCCTTACGGTTATGCGTCAATCGGCCTCTCCTGCAGACGGTCACCACCATCTGCCAACCTTGCTCTTAGGTGCCCGGGCCACGTACCCGGACACGGTCAGTCTGCTCCACTACCACTTCACTCATCTCCTCTCACTCTCCCTCACCGTTCACTAACTGCCTTCTTCCTGCCTCCAGGACTGTGAACTCCTCGGTGGGTGGAGCCAACCGCCTGGCTCCACCCCACCTGGTGTGGACATCAGCCCCTGGAGGGAGGCAACAGGGATTTGTGTGTGTGACTGATTTGCCTAACCGGGGTGTGGGGTGTGTTTTTGTAGTACCTGTGGCGACCTGGCTTCTCCAGGGCGCCACATTCCCCCTTGGTTAAACGCAGACCGTCCGCGGGCTGCCCATCCATCACCATTTTTCTTTTTCTTTTCTTTATTTTTTTTAACTGAAAAGGTAGAAAAAGGCATTTAAAACATTAACATAAGCATTACTTTATAAACTTCCCTTAACGGGAGGCACGGTTCTTAAACGTTACTAAACGGTAGTCAATTTTTATTAACGGTAACGGCTTCCGCTCTCCCCCCGCCCAAACAACCTGGCCCTGATGCTGCCCCTAAGAAGTGGGCAGCACCCCTTGCCCCAGTCCATCATCAGGCTGCCTCAGCGGGTACGGTTCCTTTCAGGGAACCCACGTCCATGGGGGACCCCTGACCCCCGGAGGATGGCCACCGGTCCAGGTGGTGGCCGGGCCCCAGCCTACTCCACTGCGGGCCCTTCCTCCAATCTGCCTCTCCAGAGGCGGTAACGGATATATGCCAACAATTATTTACATGCCACTAGTTTGTGGTTGCCCTGCAAGTTCTCGGGCGTGTCCGTAAGCAGTTCCTTACGCAAACGGTGCAGAAAGTCCCAACGGGGACTAGTTGCCGGCAACGGCCGGTTCAATCACGGTTGCAAATCGGATAACATCTTCGGCTGATTTAATATTATCATTCAAACTCTTATTCATACAGTCAACAGATAACGGTACTGGTGGTCCCAACGGGGACAACTTGCGGCGGAGGGACCGCTGACATCACTGCTGGTCCACCAAAGCGGCCGGAGGAGGGGGCTGGGCCGGTGCTTGGGCCTCCTGACTGCCCCTCAATTTGGCGTCCAGGGCAAACCATCCCCTCTCTCCACAGTGCCGCGTGTATTGTACCAGGTCCCCTGGGAGCAGGTTACGGTCCGGGTGGTCCTCCGGTAAGTGTTCATTGACGTCCTGGCGGGCCACGAAAACTTCGGCCTCCAGGCCCGGCTCAAAGATAAACCCGTATCCCCGACGGACATCGAATCTCCTCACTTGCCCCTCATGGATCGGGCCCCGTACCCGGAAGGTGGCTCTGCGGAGGCTCTCTTTTTCTCTGATGGTGCGGGCTATCATCTCAGCTCTCAGCCTCTCCCTCTCCGCAGTTTCTCGGCCCAGCGGGGTCGGTTCCCTGTCCAAGTAAGGGGCTACTACTTGCCCCTGCGCGCGGGTCGGGCCCCGCGAGACTTCCACCACGCTGCCTACCATTGGTGCCCTCTGTGGAAGATCCCGCGGTGTCGTGGCCTGGGGTGCTGCCTCACAGCAACGACCCAGCGCAGCCTCAGCCGAGGCGTGGGGGATGGGTACAGGGTTCCTCTCCCGCTTGACCTCCGCCTCCTCCTGCACGGGACAGGCTGCCAGAGTCGGTACGGGACCAGGCACGGTCACTGCATGTGCCTCCGGTACATCTCCGCCGACGGGCTCGGTCTTCGGCAGCTTCCAGGGGAGTGGGTCAAGACGGTTATAGGCTTCGGCTGCAGGTCGGTCGGCTTGGGCGGACGGGCAGGGTACCGCTACCGGTTGGGCAGGTAGCGGGTCTAGTGGCGGGGTGGTAGCAACCAATACGGGTAGCGGGGGAGGCAGCAGGGGGAGCGGGTGCAGGCCGGGCCCCTCAGCCGCTACGGCCGATCCCTTCGGACTACAGGGGCGTGGGTCGCTTACCCGCCTCTCCATCTCTTCCTCCACTTCGCATCTCCGCATAGCCGCCACCACGTCCGCCATGTCGGCCTCCCACTCCTCCAGGAGGAGCTGCACACGGACCTGCAGACGGCTGCTTAGCTGGACGGTCCGGGCTTCCACCCACGCCGCGGTACCAGGCGCGGGCGCGGGGACTACGGTGTTGCTGGCAGGACGGTGCATCGCTGCAGCGGCCTCTTCCAGGAACCAAAGATGGCCGCAGGGTCCTGGTGTCCCTGCATTTATAGCCGCGGCTTACATGCGGCCAGACGCCATCCGTCCCCCCCTTGGTTTCTCTCCGGCACCTCCTCTTCAGGGGTGGAGCTTCGGCTTTTGTGCCTCCACTGCTCGGGAAGACGCTCGAGCGGGGAACTTTTCGCGCCCAAGATGGCGGCTTCCGAAAATTTTCGGCCGGACACCTCCGGCGGGACACAAGGCGCACTTCTACCAGGCGGTAGAACGGTAAGATCCTGTTCGTGACGCCAAGTTGTCGCGGGCGGCGGGGCGCTGCGCTCGCCAACGTTCGGGCCTGGCGCTGCTGCTGCTGCTCGGTGGCTCGAGCAGTGGGCCGGATCCGGGAACTCGAGCGGCGCTCCTCGCCCGTGAGTGAAAGGGGAATAGTTTTTGGGGTTTGGGAAGTCGGTCCGTGACGCCACCCACGGTTGTGGTGAGGTTGGGACACCACCGCTGCTCTGGACAGGGATCCCGGGAGCGATGACAGGGAGCAGCCGAGATGTTTCTCTCCCCTCCGTGGGTAGGGGGGTTTTGGTGGTCCCGGGGCCCGGTGATGGTGACTGGAAAGTGGATGACGGGGTTTGGCGAGGTGCAGAGTTGCGGGGGCAGCGCAGTGCCAGACGGCACGGTAGTACTCACTCAGCCAATAACGTACACGGAGTCTCTGGTAAAACAAACGGCTGGATGGACGGGTCCGGCAGGCGGCTGCGGTGGTCACTCCCAGTAGGTTGGCGGTGACTGCCTCTCCCTGCACCTGTAGTGTATTTTCGGCCCCGATGGCTTCCCACCGGTAGCCCGCTCCCCAGTGGTGTGTTTGCCAGAGGAGCCCCTTTTTGCCCACAGGCTCTGGCCCTGGGAACTTTAGCTGTGGCGGTAGCTGTATTTCCCTTCACGGTTAAGCGGTTGCCTTCAGTCGGGTCTTTGCTGCTGGGAAACCCCGGAGGTTCCCGTCGCTGACGGATTTGACCGGTTTAACGGCGACTCCAAGCCTGGTCGGGGTCCGTAGGCCCTGCCGAATGGTGCTGGCTTTTCTTCGCTCCCCGGTTCGGTACCGGCGGGCCACCGCCTGTCCCTGGTCCTTACGGTTATGCGTCAATCGGCCTCTCCTGCAGACGGTCACCACCGTCTGCCAACCTTGCTCTTAGGTGCCCGGGCCACGTACCCGGACACGGTCAGTCTGCTCCACTACCACTTCACTCATCTCCTCTCACTCTCCCTCACCGTTCACTAACTGCCTTCTTCCTGCCTCCAGGACTGTGAACTCCTCGGTGGGAGGAGCCAACCGCCTGGCTCCACCCCACCTGGTGTGGACATCAGCCCCTGGAGGGAGGCAACAAGGATTTGTGTGTGTGACTGATGTGCCTAACCGGGGTGTGGGGTGTGTTGTTGTAGTACCTGTGACGACCTGGCTTGTCAAGGGAGCCACAAAAGTGCTATCAAATCACTCACAGGCTCCATTCTCTTGAGGATTATTAGGTGTCATTCGAGATTTCTCAATGTCAGAGTCGATTCAATTCTTCCATGACTTCTCCTGGAAGCAGGATCCCTAGCCAGAGTGGATCGTCTTTAGGCACCCATACACATGGAAGAAGTCTCAATGGATAGCCTGGGCTACTGACTCGGCGGTCTGGTCCCTGGTTGGGTCATAATTGCAAATTTTGTGAAGTGATCAGTCACCACTAAGCAGTATTTTCAACCGTTATGAGACATACCAATCATGAGGTCATTAACCATTAAGACTTTCAGCGGCTCAGATGCAATCCACTGATCGACAAGGCTCCCCTTTCTTCCCTACTAGGCTTCTGGCCAAGGCTCACCCGCTTTTGCAACTCTGGGAGGTCTGGATCAGACTGTTCTAATTGCAAACATTCATGTCTGGGAAGCCCCAATGCTTGGTTCGGGCGAGGCCCTTCTCCAAACTTTTGAGAGGCTACAACAGTTGTCGTGAAAAGCAGTCTGGGGTCTCATCCCCCTTCAAGTCTTCATCCACATTTTAAGTTGGTCGCTCTAAGCAATGGGCCCGCATACTTAATCTCAGCCTCTGATCTGTAGGATATCTTATATCAGTACTTGCACATTCTTGTGACCCATTCTTGTTCCAGTGCCAACTTTGTATTCTCAAGCTGGGTAAGCGGATTGTTGTTAGTCTGCACATGAACTTTTGACCACGACAGGTACTCCGCAAGCTTCTCAGACTTTTAGTCTGAATAAGCTGTAGTTGTCGGAACTCCTCTTAGAGTCCCATAAGAACTCGCTGGTGTAGGTGATTACCCGTTCACATCTTTTCTGAACCTGGGTCAATACCGCCACCAGATCATAGAAGGGATGCCAATCTTATGGCCGCAGACCAAATCCTCCCCACCACATCACTTGATGTGGCCCACAAGCTGTGGTGTCAATTAACCCAGGTGCTCTTCTCTGCCATCCATTTTTTTTTTGGGGGGGGGGTGCGATGTGGGCGGATACCTGTGGTGGGATTGTGTGGTTCTATGATGCTGCGGGTATTCCAGCGGTGGAATTTTGAGGGTCTATGATGCCTGTGGTGGGATTTGGGGTATGGGCAATGTGCAGGGAGGGAAGACGCCTGTGATGGGATTTTGTGGGGTCTGCAATGCTGGGGGATAACTGTGGTGGGAGTTTGAAGGGGTGTGCATTGGTGGGGGGGATGCTTGTGGCGGAATTATGGGAAGTGTGGGATGTTGGGGGGGAATGCCTGCGGTGGGATATGAAGGTCTATAATGCTGGGAAATTCCTGTGGTGGGAGTTTGGGGAGGGTCTATAATACTGAGAAATTCCTGTGGTGGAGTTTGGGGGTGTGTGATGCTGGGGGGAGGGGACCATGTTTTTGATTTGGGGTGTAGAATGCTGGGGTAATACCTGTGATGGGATTTGAGGGGCTCTATAATTCTGGAAAATTCCTGTGGTGGGAGTTTGGGGGTGTGCGATGCATGGGGAGGTGACACTTATGTGGGATTTGGGGGTGGGGTGTGCAATGCTGGGAAAATGCCCGTGGTGGGATTTGGGGGGTATATAATGCTGTGCGGGAGCATGATATGGGATATAGGGTGTGTGCAATGCTGGGGAGGGAACTTGTGGTGAGAATTATGCTGCAGGGACAGAGCCCTTAGCTCTACAACCGTTGGGCAGAGCTCTTAGCAATACAACCCACAAAGAGCGCCCTTAGCCCTGCAACCCAGGGACAGCACCCTTAGCCCTACAACCTAGAGACAGCTCTTGGACATAGTCATACTAGCCAAAGACAGCTTTTGTATAGCCCTATTACCCAGGGACAGATCTTGTATAGCTCTACAACCCAGGGACAGCTCTCATAGACCCCTGGTCAGTTTCTGCATTGCAGTAAATGTGTGTACTGTGTTGCATGGAGATCTGCATGAGCCCTTACCATTACAAGCGGCCCTTTGAAGGCAACCATTAGGCTGATGCGGCCCTTGGTGAAAATGAGTTTGGACAGCCCTGCCCTAGAAGCTCCCATCCTTCTATAGCACAAAGGGTTGGGAGAAGTCAGTAGAAGCCAGAATGGGGGCATTTGTCTGTGCGAGTTTCAAGACCAGGAAGGACTCTTCCTGTCTTTGTCTCCAGTGGATTGGGCGACGCTTGACACCTCTTGCTGCTCCCATTAATAGCTCATGCAATGGTGCCACAGTCTTCGCAAAGTCCTTAATGAACCTTCTGTAGTACCCTGACAGGCCCTGAAATGCTCTTAATTCTCTCAAGGTTGTAGGCAAAGGTCATTTTTGTACAGCAGCCACTTTCTCCTTTCTCGGGTATACACTTTTGCTAAAGATTGTATGTCCCAGGTACTCAATTTTGCTTCAGGAACAGATGACACTTTAGGGGTTTTATCTTCTGTCTGTGCTTCTGAAGCCGTTCGAGCACCAGCCCGAGTCTGGTAAGGTGTTCCTCAAATATAGCGGAATAGATAATGATGTCATCAAGTTATATTAGTGTCGTCTCTAGTTCAAGTCTCCAAGACACACTTACATCAAACGGAATGTCCCCAGAGCATTGGTTAGCCCAAACGGCATCTGAATGACCTGCACTCCTTCCAAGGGCAGCCCAGAATGGCATCGTAAGCAATGTCTATGTGGCAGAGTCAAGGCAATCTTAGAGACTGCCCATACTTAGGGGTTAAAATACATTGGGCAACCTCTGGATTTGGCTAACCCAGATCAGTTGTTGACACTCTTCTACTCAAGCAATGTCAAGTTCCCATGTTCAGTCACTTCCTCGCCAGCTGTCTGCTTGAACCTGCCCCACTTCCTTCAGAATATTCATGTACAGGCTCACAATGGGTCCACCCCCAATTGGGCCTTTCATTAATACTATCCCCTTTTCCCCAGGATTCTTTACAAAGACAAGTATCTCCATCCATAACATGCACGCTACTGAGATGTGCAACTGGTTGGCAGCTATCAGCCGTATAGTTATACCCTCTCTGGAGTGAGAAATGTTGTTGAAAGTATACTTCGGCCATGGTTGTCACCTGGTACCCTGGGTCCATTAAGCAGCGAATTCTTCATCCTTTTAATTTGGCCCACATTGTGGATCTCTCAAAAACATCTTTGGAGTTTTCGTCCCTCTCTCTAGTACTAAGCCTCATGATGTACTCCTCAAGCACAGAGTACATCAGTTTAACAGCTATCATCACTGTTGATTTCCTCAAGTGTCTCAATTCCTGGATGTGTCCTCTACCTCCACAGGTCCAACATTCACTTATACACTATTCAGAAGGTACAATGACACCAGTACTGCTAGTCTCTAGGTGGATGATACCCCCCGTTCTAGTCTCTCTTCATACTAAAGTACATTGTTTGGCTCTGCAACATCTGTTACATTTGTTTTGGGGCAATATTTATACAGTATATGTGACAGTCGGGACTATTCATTTTTGCTTGTACTGTTTTTCTTACCTCTGCTCTCTTTCACTCATTGTACAGTCATGGCCAAAAGTTCTGAGAATGACACCAAAATTATATTTTCACATGATCTGTTGTCCTCTGGTTTTTAATTGTGTTTGTCTGATGTTTACATCACATACAGAAATATAATTGCAATCATATTATGAGTACCAAAAGGTTATATTGACAGTTAGAATGAGTTAATGCAGCAAGTCAATATTTGCAGTGTTGACCCTTCTTCTTCATGACCTCTGCAATTCTCCCTGGCATGCTCTCAATCAACTTCTGGAACAAATCCTGACTGATAGCTGTCCATTCTTGCATAAGCAATGCTTGCATTTTGCCAGAATTTGTTGGTTTTTGTTTGTCCACCCGTCTCTTGATGATTGCCCACAAGTTCTCAATGGGATTAAGATCTGGGGAGTTTCCAGGCCATGGACCCAAAATCTCTGTTTTGTTCCATGAGCCATTTAGTGATCACCTTTGCTTTATGGCAAGGTGCTCCATCATGCTGGAAAAGGCATTGTTGGGCGCCAAACTGCTCTTGGACAGTTGGAAGAAGTTGCTCTTGGAGGACATTCTGGTACCATTCTTTATTCATGGCTGTATTTTTAGGCAAGACTGTGAGTGAGCCGATTCCCTTGGCTGAGAAGCAACCCCACACATGAATCGTTTCAGGATGCTTAACCGTTGGCATGAGACAAGACTGGTGGTAGCGCTCACCTCTTCTCCTAATAAGCTGTTTTCCAGATGTCCCAAACAATCGAAAAGGGGATTCATCTGAGAAAATGACTTTACCCCAGTCCTCAGCAGTCCACTCCCTGTACCTTTTGCAGAATATCAGTCGGTCCCTGATGTTTTTTCTGGAGAGAAGTGGCTTCTTTGCTGCCCTCCTTGAAACCAGGCCTTGCTCAAAGAGTCTCCGCCTCACAGTGCGTGCAGAATCACTCACACCAGCTTGCTGCCATTGCTGAGCTAGCTCGGCACTGCTGGTAGTCCGATCCCGCAGCTGAAACAGTTTTAAGATACGGTCCTGGCGTTTGCTGGTCCTTCTTGGGCGCCCAGGAGCCTTTTTGGCAACAATGGAAGTTCTCTCCTTGAAGTTCTTGATGATGCGATAGATTGTTGACTGAGATGCAATCTTTGTAGCTGCGATACTCTTCCCTGTTAGGCCATTTTTGTGCAGAGCAATGATGGCTGCACGTGTTTCTTTAGAGATAACCATGGTTAACTGAAGAGAAACAATGATACCAAGCACCAGCCTCCTTTTAAAGTGCCCAGTGATGTCATACATTCTTAATCATGACTAATTGATCGCCAGCCCTGTCCTCATCAACACCCACACCTGTGTTAATGGAACAATCACTAAAACAATGTTAGCTACTCCTTTTAAGGCAGGAATGCAATGCTGTTGAAATGTGTTTTGGGGGTTAAAGTTCATTTTCTTAGCCAATATTGACTTTGCAAGTAATTGCTGTTAAGCTGATCACTCTTTATGACATTCTGGAGTATATGCAAATTGCCATTAGAAAAACTTAAGCATTAGACTTTGTAAAAATTAATATTTGTAGCATTCTCAAAACTTTTGGCCATGACTGTAGTTGCTGTAAATTCAGCGATTATACATGAGGGGATTTCTTTTGAGGTCATTTATTGACACTTGGTATGCACTTAAGCACTTTTTTGTCCCAAATATTGTTCAGTAATTGTGTGTATGGGAAATATCTGATTTTAATAGAACTAATAAAATTGACTTTTTAAGGGTTTTTTTTTTTTCTGTTAATCACCCCTGATAACCATTTTTTTATGGTAGTGAGAAGACACCTCAGGAGTAGTGATGGGCAAGACCCAGACTGTAAAAGTCCTGATCAGAGCGGTTTCAAAGTTGCCCAGGTTCTGGGCCCAGGATTCCGGGTGTTTGATCTAGATCAGGGGTCTCAAACACGCGGCCCTTCAGGTGGCTTCTTGCGGCCCGCTGGCCCGTGGACCCGGTAAAGATGGCGACCAGTGCAAGAGGCCGCAGCCTCCAGCTATCTATTTCAGTTTACAGTTTTGCCTTTGCCGGGCACAGTAAAGTTCTCGCTGCAGAACACAATAACAGCCGCCTGCCAATCAGAGGCAAGCACCTGCTCCATATGACCTCAGATGCTTACCTGTGATTGGCCAGTGGCTGTTGTGCAGTGAGAACTGCTCTGAGTGCTCTGCATGCGCCGGCAGAAAGTTCAGCAGTGACAGGCAGGAGCTGTGATCATTATCGGGTCCACATGCCTGCGTGCTGCTGAGCCGACGGAGGATAGGTGAGCAGAATGTTTTTGTGTGTTTCTGCCACTGGCTGACCCTGCACAGGGTGTGTGTGTGGGTGTGTGTGTGTGTGTGTGTCAGCTGAGGCTGCACAGGGTGTGTGTGTGTGTGTGTGTGTGTGTGTGTGTTTCTGCTGCTGGCTGAGGCTGCACAGAGTGGGTGTGTGTGTGTGTGTGTGTGTGTGTGTCAGCTGAGGCTGCACAGGGTGTGTGTGTGTGTGTGTGTCTGTCAGCTGAGGCTGCACAGGGTGTGTGTGTGTGTGTGTGTGTCTGTTAGCTGAGACTGCACAGGGTGTGTGTGTGTGTGTGTGTGTGTGTGTCTGTTAGCTGAGGCTGCACAGGGTTTGTGTGTGTGTGTCTGTTAGCTGAGGCTGCACAGGGTGTGTGTGTGTGTGTGTGTGTGTGTGTCAGCTGAGGCTGCACAGGGTGTGTGTCTGTTAGCTGAGGCTGCACAGGGTGTGTGTGTGTCTGTTAGCGGAGGCTGCACAGGGTGTGTGTGTGTCTGTTAGCTGAGGCTGCACAGGGTTTGTGTGTGTGTGTCTGTTAGCTGAGGCTCCACAGGGTGGGTGGGTGTGTGTGTGTGTGTGTGTGTCTGTTAGCTGAGGCTGCACAGGGTTTGTGTGTGTGTGTGTGTCTGTTAGCTGAGGCTGCACAGGGTTTGTGTGTGTGTGTGTCTGTTAGCTGAGGCTGCACAGGGTTTGTGTGTGTGTGTGTCTGTTAGCTGAGGCTGCACAGGGTTTGTGTGTGTGTCTGTTAGCTGAGGCTGCACAGGGTGTGTGTGTGTGTGTGTGTGTGTGTGTGTGTGTGTCAGCTGAGGCTGCACAGGGTGTGTGTGTGTGTGTGTGTGTCTGTTAGCTGAGGCTGCACAGGGTGTGTGTGTGTGTGTGTGTGTGTCTGTTAGCTGAGGCTGCACAGGGTGTGTGTGTGTGTGTGTCTGTTAGCTGAGGCTGCACAGGGTGTGTGTGTGTGTGTGTGTTAGCTGAGGCTGCACAGGGTTTGTGTGTGTGTCTGTTAGCTGAGGCTGCACAGGGTTTGTGTGTGTGTGTGTGTGTCAGCTGAGTATGCACAGGGTGTGTGTGTGTGTGTGTGTGTTAGCTGAGGCTGCACAGGGTTTGTGTGTTTGTGTGTGTGTTTCTGCTGCTGGCTGAGGCTGCACAGGGTGTGTGTGTGTGTGTGTTAGCTGAGGCTGCACAGGGTGTGTGTGTGAGTGTGTTGAGGCTGCACAGGTTGTGTGTGTGTCTGTTAGCTGAGGCTGCACAGGGTGTGTGTGTGTGTGTGTCTGTAAGCTGAGGCTGCACAGGGTGTTTGTGTGTGTGTGTGTGTGTCTGTTAGCTGAGACTGCACAGGGTTTGTGTGTGTGTGTGTGTTAGCTGAGGCTGCACAGGGTTTGTGTGTGTGTGTGTCTGTTAGCTGAGGCTGCACAGGGGGTGTGTGTGTGTGTGTGTGTGTGTGTGTGTGATTACTACAAGAAGACATGCATGGGGCACATTAATACAAGAAAGGGACCTGCATGAAGCACATTACTATAGGAAGGGGACCTGCATATGGGGCACATTACCACAAGAAGGGGACCTGCATGGGGGCACATTATTATAAGAAGGGGACCTACAAGGGGGCAAGGATGCGCACATTTTTACAGAATGGGGAACAGGATGGGGCACGTTACTACAAGATGTTGGCCAAAATTACTATGCAGTGCTTATTGTAAATAAAACTGTATTACTTACAAAAAAAATGTGTACGTGTATATATATATATATATATATATATATATATATATATATATATATATATATATATGGTACCACTACCAATGTCACTTTGTCCTGAAAGGAATGCGGCCCCTCAAATTATTTTTTTCTCTGTGTGCGGCCCATACACCCAGCTGAGTTTGAGACCCCTGATCTAGATCCAGCACTCGAGAAATTAAAATTAAAAATGGGGAAAAAAAAATAAAGAAAATAAGAATGAAGTGAGCGCTTCATACTTACCAAGGCTGTCGCAGCTGTACACTGCTCCCGAGGCCTCCCTGGGCTGCTTATCATTGCTCATACATATACACTGTTTTCCCCACCCACCGGCCAGCCTGGCCTTTGGGATTTGTTGCAGTCAGACACATCCCCAGCCTGTGTGACAGCGTCTGACTGCAACAAGTCATAGCTCAATGCGGCTCATTCATTCTCTCCCTGGAGCTCACGACGGGCAGACATGCTCTATGGCTGCTCGCTGTGACTGAGATCTAGCAGAGCTGGAATCGCCGTGGGACCTCATGTGGATTACGTCAGACCTGCAGGGGTGTTTAGGGTGTTAATAAAGCGGTGAAAGAGGGTATTTTTTTTGTATTTTATTCCAAATAAAGGCTTTTGCGAGGTCTGTGTTTATTTACTTTCACTTACAGATTAGTGATTGGGGGGGTTTCAGACACCTGCCATCACTAATCTAGGGCTTAGTATCAGCTGTGGGCTGTTATTAACCCCTTATTTCCCCAATTGCCACCACATCAGCTCAACGGGAAGAGCCAGGTAAAGTGCCAGGCTTGTTACAACTAATGGATGCGACAATCCTGAGGAGCAGCAGTTGCTATTTTTAGACTGGGGAGACGGCCAATAACCATTGCCTTCCCCAGGCTGAGAGTACCAGCCTCCAGCTGCTGGGCTTTATCTTGGCTGGGTATCAAAATTGGGGGGCCTGCACGTTTTTTTAATTATTTAAATAAAAATAAAAACCACATGCAGTTCCTCTTATTTTGATACACAGCCAAGGTAAGCGCAAAGCTGGGGCTGCAGTCTGTGGCCATAGGCTTTATCTGTGCTGCTATAATATGGTGGACCCTACGCCAATTTATTTATTTATATTTACTGTACGGGTAGAATCACACTGACGTATGAGTCGAACAAGTGCAGTGAGATAATCTCGCATTGCACTCAGCCCCATGTTAGACAATGCTGCAGCTCACATCTGTGGTTTTCCTCAGCCCTAATCGGACTCCGGAAAAAAATCACAGCATGCTGTGATTGTCTGCGAGACTCCTATCACTCGTACCCATGCAAGTCTATACATGCGAGAGAAACATCGGACGGTACTCGGATGTTATCCAAGTTTAGTGCGATATACGCACAGGCTGACAATGGAGGAGATGGGGAATCCCTCCCTCTCCTCTGCGACTGTCATCTGATTGCAGGATGGGGTCACAGTCATGACACTCGGGCCATACTCACAGAAGAGCCTGAGCCGAGGGTCATTAGCATATCGCATCCGATGCCTTATATAACCCAGGCTTACGATATAGACGAGCATAGTGCTAATGAATAGAAGCAGTCAGCTGACATGCAGACACACTGGCACTCAGCTTGGGGGCGCAGCTGACTGCAACAAATCACAGGTGCCGGTGGGCGGGAAAAGCAGTGCATATCCATTGGAGGTTAATTAGCTGTTCCGGAAGTGAATGTGCGACCTGGAAGCAGCTTACCACCATGACAGATCCTTGGTAAGTAGATTGCACACTCCTATCTCCTTATCCCTTCTACCAACATTTTTAATCTCTGGTCTCTGATCCCATAGACTTATACGGGGCCCAGATTCTAAATCAGAATCAGGGTTTCATGGCAATCAGGGTTTTTTTTTTTTTTTATAAAATAAAAACAAAACAAAAACAACAACAGGGACCCGCCAGAACTGGTTATCTGTGAGTCTGCCCATCTCAACTCAGGAGCCTTCGAGCTTGGAGATCACCATTAGTTTTGACCTGCCTCGATTCCCCAGCAAGGTTTGGATGATCAACAGCTCGTACAAAAAAAAAAAAAAACCTCATCTACGTGCAGCTTCTACTTTCTCTTGTCTGCAACGAAGTCCATACACATACACATACACATATATATATATATATATATATATATATATATATATATATATATATATATATATATATATATATATATATAAAAAATCCTTTTGCTAATGGGTTAAAAACCAATATTAACTGCAAGTGTCTTCCTACAAGCAGCAGAGTGCATGAGGCTGAATTGATCGCTAGGCTCCACACTTTCTGCAGAACAAGCTTTCTGTAATGAGGCTTGAGCTCCAAAGTGTGAATGATTTTCATGGCCGGGAGGTAGACGCGCTCAGAGCCCCTGACTCCACGCTATTTTTTTATAACACGCCAGCTGCCCCCTATGCCACTGCATAGATCACAATTTTCCTCGGAAGCTAAATGTTGTGGGTCTTATTTCACAAAATGCCGCAATAGCTATTACAATGAAACAACTTCTGCTGTGGAGAGAAGCGTTACAGGCTAGATCAATAATTAATAAAGACATTGCCGAATTGGAAGCTGGCACCAGCTGGGCTCAACCGACAACGGCCAAATTCCTTATGTTTAACTGGAGTGGTTTTCATCATCACAAATAGAATCTGTGCAGCCAATGGCACTATGGAACAGCTGGTGGTCCACATATTAAGAAAGCTTAAGGGGGTATTCTAGTCTACAAAACCGATCCCCTAGCCATGTACTAATTTTTAGATCAGTGTGACTTCCAAAGCCAAGATATCCACCCCTATAATTACCCTACACCTGACACAATTCTAGACATTTTTCGTGCCAAATGTTACTTTAGCATCCATTTTACAGAACCCCACCAACAGTCATGAGAAATATAGTCTATAAACTGCATTAACATACCGCTTGTACACTTACAGCCTATTTTTTGAATTTGAGTGGGGTGCTGGCCAATTGCGCCATCCTAATGCCGGCCTTGATTTGCTCCATCGCTAATTATACATTATATTTCACATGACTTGTACATTAGGCTCTACAAGCAAAAAAAAAAGTATTTTTAGTGGGAAACGATAATCTATACAGCCATACCGCTACATCCATATAGAAATATGTGTTGATAGCTTTACTGTACACCACTCCTCCACCTCCGTGCTAACTTATGGCTTCTCTCCACCAATCAATCCAAATACAAGAGTCCAGAGTTATTCTTCAGTGGGAATCTTTATTAATCACATATCAGACAAAAGTGGCCACGGCTTAGCCTCAAAGGGACCTTTTTCAAACCAGATTGACATAAATCAACAGGTTCTTTCTTTAAATCTGGCTTAATAAAGGCAGTTTCCGGTCGAAATGTTGTAGTTTTTACCCAATATGTTAAGTGAATACCTGTTGGCCAATAGACATTTCTATTTACGCTTCCTTTAAACCACATGAGGACTTTATGAATCACATTTTGTAATATGAAATGCAGCACAAAATGCATTAGCCAAAAAAGACCTAAGTCGCCCCCCCCCCCTAAAAAAAAAAAAAAAAAAAAAGACAAAAAAACCCAAAACAAAATGCCAATATTCCCATAGTGCTAAAAAAATTTGCTGTTTGCATGAAGAACTGGGTGGACACCAAAGCCTAAAAAAAATTTTTGTTCCCATTTTTTTTTTTTTGTTCTCCCGCTCATTGTTTGGAAAGCGGAGTCCTGGCAGGATATCCATAGTTGCCAATGTATGTAAAGTGCTATGGAATTAATAGCGCTATATAAATGAATAAAATTATTATGTTATCGCACGTGACGCAACTATGGTGTTGGAGGTCATAGTGTCACCACATCTTGTGGCAGGGGATTAGCTGTCACTTGTGTGACAGGACCAGGAAAAGAAAAAGAATTGGTAGGTGACTGTTTATTTTACATCAGTAAGGACATCAAAGATTATATACACAGCATAACAGATACAATCAGTTTTTGGAACAACTGTTTCAGCCAAAGCCAGGAGTGGATTCAAGTGCATGGCAAACTATTTTATATTGAGAGGGTAAAGATGACTCTGTGATACCAATGAATCATAGTGTAGGTGATTAGGGTCACTTGTGGGGGTTTGGGAGGCTAGATACTCCGACTGCAATAAGTCAAACAGCTTTATTTTCTGTGTGACTTACCGGTCATAGTATCCATTCACCCACACTATAAAAATCGATCAAAAATAACCATAACCTATACTCTTTGTTTTTTTTATTTTTTTTTAGCAGAACCGCTTAAAAAATAAAAAAATAAAAAGAAAGCCTGTTTACTTAGCCTTAATCTATCAAACAAGAGTCACTCAATAAGTGGATGATCCAAAAGAAAGATCATCCATGAGCTTTGCTAGAACACCCCATTCAACGCAGATATACCTGCCGTAATCATACATACCAGTGATGTAAGACAAATGAGTGACTGGTACATTACTACCTTGATGCACTCATGATACATAGTCCATGTTTTGTAAATTCCAAACTCTTAAAGGGAATCCGTCGCCAGGTTTTGCTCCCCCATCTGAGAGCAGCATAATGTAGAGACAGAGACCCTGATTCCAGCGATGTGTCACTTACTGAGATGTTTGCTGTCATTTTGATAAAATAAAGCTTTCGTTACTGCAGATCTAGCAGTTATACAGAGCTCATGAATATGCTGGACTACCTGGCAGCACGCCAAGAAGTCCTGTAATGATAATCTACTGCTGATTAAAAAGTGATATTTATAAAAACTACACTAAGCTGCCCAGTAAGTGACATCGCTCGAATCAGGATCTCTGCACCTACATTGTACGGCAGCAAAAACATGCTGAGAGGTTCCCTTTAATTTTAGTCTCAATGATTATTCTTATAGCAAAGAACTAACCCTTTACATACAGAAAAGGAAGAAACCAGGTATGTGTTGGGTACGTACTGTATTATCAAGATTTACTGATTTGAGTACATATTGCAGAGAACATTCAATACAAAATACAGAAAAGAAAAATATAGAAGTTCCCACCATCCCCTTAATACTCATAACTGTTATATGGTCAACTGACTGTGCTGAAATAGAAAGACCCCTCAGGTCGCCTTACGACGTCACAAATTTGTGTTTCACAGCTTCCTCTTTACCCTCCAAAATTACTAAAACTGAATGGGTGACCCAGCGTCAGACACCGGTGGGCCAGCCCGGAGTCATTGTCTTACTGGTCAGTGCTCAAGCAGGGCGATATCATGCTCTCTATAGTGCGTTATTAAACATATCAGCTTGGTCTGATCCAAGCTGGACCTCTACCTGCCCTTGTGCAAATGGTGCCCACAAGGGTTAAACCACTTAGGCTTACAGAACCAATCCATTTTCTGATATGTAGCTTCATGATTCTCCCCCCCCCCCCCACAGAAGAGTCAAAAAAAAAAATCCCTTTAAGTCAGGCCAAACAGTGCTATGTCACATCACAAACCTCGGCTAAACAGGTGTCCATGTTATGTACAGCGCACCTTCGCCCCGTAAAGAGCGGAGCACACCAAACACGTGAATTACTATGTAGGGTAAGGCGCTCCATCCATATAGGCATACTTCTTAGAGATGTTAAACAGGGACAGTATTATAGCAGGCAAACATGGCAACATTTTCTTTAAAAAATTCTTTACATTTTGATAATCCGGAAGAACAGGATATAGTGGAATACTACATATTCACTCCCACCAGATTGGAAAACCTCCTGAAAAGTGAGAGAAGAGTCTTCTGGTGAGTTATTAGGAATATCGGCCGTTTAACAGTGTGCGCCCCCCCCCCCCCCCAAAAAAAAAAAAAGACGGTATTCCCCCACATAATACAAAAATGGTCACATATTAGTAAAAAGGATATTGGACAGCCAAACATTTTTCACGCCTTTGCCATAGCCAACATTTCCATCCCTTTTTCATGTACAGTTTAAATTACATTTTGTAGTCACATGAACTTCATCAGTAGCCGAGAAGCACATTACACCCCCCCACCACAAAAAAAAAAAAAAATGTAAGTAGATCATTTCATAGATAATGCTCCTAAGGGAATTAAAGAGGACCAACCACCAGAATTTTCATATCACAACTAAAGCCAGTGCTATACGGACGCCATCATGCTGATTCTATACATACCTTTAGTTGTGAGATCAGATGTATACTTTCTGAAATATAGACAAGTGAAGTTTGTGCAATGCATTGCTACTTTATTAATAGGTGCAACGGAATACCTAATAGGTGGGCCGGATTTTGCTAGTTATTCCCACCCCTCTTTGCCTGCCTGTCCTTCCTACCCATCTTTTATTACAGGGGGAAGGAAGGACCGGTGGAGGGGGTGAATAACTAGCAAAACTCGACCCACCTATTAGATATTCCGTTGCACCTGTCAATCAAGTAAGAGCACTTTACTTATATTTCAGAAACTATACCTCCGATCTCACAACTAAAAGGTAAGGATAGAATCAGCATGATAGTGCCAGTATAGTGCTGGCTTTAGTTTTTATATGAAAATCCTGGTGGTTGGTCCTCTTTAAAAAAGTAAAATGTTTAGTCATTTCTTTCAGGCACTGTTAACACTTTAATATTTTTTTTTTTTACTTTACTTTCAAGGGGTTTCAGTAATAGACAAAGATTAGGAAATAGAAAATATTTGACTTCGACCAGGGTTGAAAACAGACCTATTTCGCGGTCCGTATACGGACAACAATGCCGGATTACACAGTCTTTCAACTTGAATGTACAGTCTAGGATCCTGTAAGTTGAGGTCAGTCTGGCCACTGCGGTCCTTGTACAGACCATGACATATGCCCATCTCAATCAATAGTGAACACTCCCTTCTTCCAGTTTACTAATATGTGGTCATTTCTACTTTATTCTGCTTCTATTTAGCTGCATAAGAAAGGAATACGAGCAAGCTGCATTATAAAACATGATGCAAGGGGTTGAAGTAACTCTCCGCCATCCCATTCCAGTAGGATCCATCCCACTTTTATTTTACAAAAGGCCTTTAGATTAACATAACTTAAGAAAGGCATCCAGTATTAAGGGGATTAAACATTTTAAGAAAGAAAAAAAAAAATATATATTCATATACACTCCATACATATATGCATGTCAATGTACACAGCGTTCCGTCCTTACAATATACGGCTTAAGAATGATTTCATGAACAAGGAGCTCATCAGACATGATTAGAAGCGTCACACATTTCCCGGAGCTTTAGAGCTGAAGCTTCTCTTCTCACGGCCGCCCGGAGGAGGGGTAAGAGGAGGGAAATCGGAGTAGGTTAATCAGATCATAGTACAGTTTTCTTTATTTATAATATATATATTAAAAGTGACTTAAGACTTAAAAATTGAATTAGTATTTATACAAGGGGAAAAAAAAGTGCAGGTGGAATGGGATATCCGTTAGGACGCCGATCAATCAGAAGCTGGAGTGGTGGTATAGGTGATAAAATACAAGTCACAGCGCCCGTCTTATCCCCTCCAGAACCAGGGTGGTCATTCTAATTCTGCAGGGGCCTAAGAACTGATTAGGCTTTAGGTGGATTTCCAGTCTCATCTCTGTTGGTTTTAATGATGGTATTTTTGTTTTTTTTTTAACTTATTTTATTTTTTTTAAACTTTTTTTCTTTTTTAATTGTAAATCTTTATGGTTTTGTTCCTCTCTGCCCACCACCACGTGATGAGTGACGAGGAAGTACACGGTGGAGGAAAGGGATGCGCACAACTCAGTTGCTGCAGCACTGGCTCCTTGCAGGTGGGTTATTTTCTTGGAGGTCCACTCCCCTATTTCTTCCAGGGGCGCCTTGTGCACTTTGTGGCTCATTCTTCGGCAGTTTCTTGGCTGCAAAAAATTATACAAGTAAAAGAAGTTTACAGCAGAACATGAGCTTTGTATGGACAGCACAAAACGATTGACTCGAAATCCAAATTTACAGTCATATTGGCACCTTGATCACGTCTGCATATTTTTTGTAGCGCGCAATGATGCAGCATATGCTCCAATCCAGGATCTGCATTATAATACACACACACACACACACACCTCGGTTTACGAGTAACTTGGTGTGCGAGTATTTCGCTATACGAGCAAGGCTTGCTGTAAATTTGTAACTCAGTTTACGAGCAATCTTTGCTGTACAAGTAAATACTCACCACACACTTCCGGTTCTGTACTTTCACCGCGCTCTGACCCGCTCTTGCAGTCCACCCACACGCACAACCCCACATTATGCTACCCCTTACCTTCCGTTCCCTCGCCGGCCTTCTGGTTCTTGTAGTTCGCAGATACAGGATGTGTATTGGGTAACCATCGCAACGATGGAGGAACTTCTGCTGTCAGTCGCTTCTCAAAGGCAGCGCACTGGCCAATCAGAGGTAAGTGGCTCCTGCCTTTGACGTCAGCGCTCTGGCAGCGGAAGCTCTGGCATCAGTTGCGATGATTACCCGATACACATCCTGTACCGACGGACTACGAGAACCATGAGGCCGGCGATGGAACGGAAGGTAAGGTGAGCATAGTGCGTGCGGGCTTGTGGAATGGAACAATAGGGAACCAGGATGGGACATTGAACAAGTTGTGGAATGAATAGTCTGAGCTTCCCTTATTTCCTATGGGAAATCTTGCTTTGCTGGACGAGTAACTTTGTTTACAAGCACACTCCCAGAATGGATTGTTCTTGTAAACCAAGGTTCAACTGTAGTTCTCTTGGATGACAATGTGCAATACTACAATTCAACTGTAGAGGGCGCTCCACTTAATACTAAGTGAAAGGAGCTGCCTTGGTGTCTAACAATATATTAAAAAAGGTTATCTACTTTTAAAGTAGGAATTATTTTTTTTTCTCTTCAAAGGTTTTTTTTGGCAGGGTGGGGGGTGCATTCTGGCAGTACAATCAGAAAGTGTCTCTCTGCTCAATCTCCTCTCAGCTGATTTATACTCCCTCAAAAAAACCTGTAAAACCCAGTCAGCCAAATTGCAAAAACAAAATTTAGCTTTAAATACATGCATTGAAGAAAAATTAAAAATGTCCCCAAAGTTCCATTTAAGGCAAAGGTAGCAAACAGCTTGAACAACACTACCAATCATGAGAGCTGCACTCAGCCTGATTTTGAGCCCCTTTTTAAACTACACCAATGGTTACGTGGCTTAACCTGTAGATTCATTTGAAGCACTAAAAAGGGGTGGTCCGACACCTAAAGTGAATTTTCTAACTTCCTTTACCCCTAGCCACTTTTGTAATTATCTTTACTTGTCCAATTCCCCCATCTAATGCCTAAAGGTGTTTTTTTTTTTTTTTTAACTGCACTTTGTGTGATGTTTGAGACTCCTCAAATGAGACGAGACGTCACATCACAGGAGGCTGGGGCTGCAGTCACTCCCCACAGTGTCCATCGCCCCTCCTGTAACAGGACATCACCGGGTGGCGGTGCTGCAGATACTTACTAGTTTCTTGTTTTGCTGCCCCCTGTCCTGGAGCCTGGATGAAGTGGGATAAACACTGTGGCCAGGGTTAGTGCAGCAACAGAATGTGAGAGGTGCCAATAGGGTGAGGTGGGTGGGGGGGGATGGGCGTGAGGGGCGTGCTGGATGCAGTCAGTGACACCAGCGTCACTCCACAGTCTCTAGCAACACCCTTAAATGAAGTCATTATCAGGCAGCGCTGTCTTACTACTTCATAACACAGCCCCCTTATGAAAATGAGGGCGGTGCTAGAAGCTGTGGGGCAGCGCTGGTGTCACTCATTGCTTCTAGCACCGCCCCAAGCAGACTGCAAATTGGGTGAACATCTCTGGGAGATCTTGGAACGTTCGGTGCTGGCAGAGATTTCCCTGCACTTGCAGTAAATCAGTTTTGTGCAGTCTGGGTGTGGGAGTGCATGTCAGCAGAGACTGACCGCAATCAGATTCCGCAGCACAGAGTATTTCAGGACAGGATTGCCCTGATCTTGCGTGAGGCCAGAGTGAAGTTGCATAGGTCTCCCAGGAGCACAAACTATTTTAGAAAGGCAATGTGCTAATCTTTTGAGAGGCCACAGGCAAAGAGTGCAGGTACCTCCAGTAGCAAACAGTATTTCAGGAAAGGAGTGTGCTAACCATGTGGGAGGCCACAAATTGAGATTTTCTAGTAGAGCAAAGTCGCTCAGGAGCGCAGAGAATTTTAGAAGGGCAGTGTGCTGACTGTGGGCGTTCATACTGTAAACTGAGCATTACATAGTGGAAGGAGCAGTTATAAAGAAGCACAGAGTATTTCAGGGAAGGAGTACATTGATCCTGAAGGCATAGTCTGATTTTAATGGAATGCAATTAGATTGTTGTGACGTAGAAGGGCTTGGGATGATGGGTTTATGCTGAGACTTGTAGTCTCACCCCTCTCCTGAAATTCTCTGTGCTGCTGGAGGAACCTGCTTGCCAACTCCCAGCCTGTGACCTCTCAGAAGATCAGCTCACTGCCCCCCTAAAATACGCTGTGCTCCTATGAGACTCTGCAACAGTCACTCTGGCCTCAAGCAAGATCAAGGAGGTCATGTCATGAAATGCTCAGATACTGAATCAGATTATGGCCCGTCCCTGCTCATACACACTCCCACAGAGATTACACCATGCTATCTAATTAAAGATTATTTACTACAAGTGGAAAGAAATCTCCGCTGGCAGAATGTTGCAAGAACTCCTAGACATCTTCAGCCACTTTGCCATCAGCTGGGGGCAGTGCTGGATGCAGTGAGTGACACCAGCGCTGCCCCACAGCTTCTAGCATCGCCCTCAAATGAAACGCCATAAGGGAATGGTGCTAGAAGCAGGGAGACACGCGTGCCATCTCCTGATGACGCTACATTTCAGGGGGGTTGCTAGAGGCAGTAAGTGACATCAGTGCTGATGACGCTTCATTTGAGGGCAGAGCTAGAGGCTGTGGGAGGCACTGGTGTCACTCACTGCATCTAGCACCGACCCCAGTTGACTACTTTCACAGAAGCAATGGAAGTGGCCACATAGAGATGAGTAACATGCTGGTGTTGCACTAATCCTCAGCCACAGCATCCATCACACATCATCCAGGACATCCTCAGGGGGGTGGCGATGCAGAAACTAGTAACTTCAGCACCACCTCCTGGTGATGTCCTGCCCTAATTGGGGCGATGGCTGCTGTGGGGAGTGAGCTCCAGTCTCCTGTGGCATCACGTTTGAGACGTCTTGCACACGAAACATCACAGAAAGATCAGAGAGAAAAAAAAAACAAAACAAAAAACACCTTTCAGGACTAGAGAGCTAGGGAAGAAATGTAGGGTATTGTATAATGAAGATAATTGCAAATGTAGTTGGGGGTGGTAAAAGATAGAAAAATTTTAGGTGTCAGACCACCCCTTTAGGCCAAGTACACTGCGTTTTTTTTGCGTTTTTGCTGCAGAAATTTCTTGAGAAAATGGTTGTACCTTTCTGCAGACATTCCCCAGTAAAATCTATGGCAAAATAATTAGTTGTGCGCACACTGCGTTTTTTTCTTAAGTAAATTCTTTCAGTAGATTTTCTTGAGAAAAAGAATGGAGCATGTCACTTTTCTGCAGATAACTGCGTTATTCACTCTATTGACTGTAATGTAATTATGAAATAGCGCAGGAATAACGCAGGTAGCAAGTTATGTGCGTTTCATTGCGTTTTCCTGTGTTATTCCAGCGTTATTTCATGTTTTTTCGGGACATAATGTTCATCACTGCCCTGCGTTTTGCAGGGAAGTGATGTCATTATGACAGGAAGAGGAAGCTGAGCAGAGAGTAAACACACAGTGTGACCTCCGTCGGGTGCCCGTGCAGTCTGTGTCCCGCTCCCAAACAGCCCCGCGGCTGCCCGTACTGCAGTATCAGCAGCTTCTCACACTGCAGTGCGGGCAGCCACAGGGATGACAAGCGCTGCTGTCAGGAGGTTAGATGAGATCATTACCTGCTGTGATGATCTCCTGCACTCCTGATGTCAGCGCTGTCACTGCCTTCCAATGCCTGCCGCGTTCTCACGTCATGTCTCGTGGGCGGCCAGAGACTGTCACTAGCGGTGACGTCACGGGCTCCCGCGATACTGCTGAGAACGCAGTGGGCAATGGAAGGCAAAGACCGCGCTGACGTCAGGAGTGCAAGAGATCGTCACAGCAGGTAATGATCTCATCTAACCTCCTGACAGCAGCGCTAGTCATCCCCCTGCAGTGACCTGGGCTGATCCATTGATGTTAGCTCAGGTCACTGCACTGCTCTCCCAGGCAATGGGGAATGTTCTGTTCTTCAATGACTGGGACAGTGACTATGGTATGGATCGTCGTGGGACCCCCTTATTGGATTACGCCGGACCCGGATTTGATTGTGCTTTTCAATAAAATGGTGAAAGAGGGAATGTTTTGGGGAGTGTTTTTTCAAATTAAACTTTGTCTATTTATTTTTTTTCCCCTTACTGACTGGGTTGGTGACGTCGGGTATCCGATAGACACGCAACATCACTAACCCCAGGGCTTGATGCCAGGTGACATTACACATCTGGTATCAACCCCATATATTACCCAGTTTGCCACCGCACCAGGGCAACAAGATGGGTTGGGGCAAAGTGCCAGGATTGGCATGTCTAATGGATGCGCCACTTCTGGGGCGGTTGTGGCCTGCTATTTTTAGGCTGGGGAGTGTCCAATAACGGACCTCCCTAGTCTGAGAATACCAGACCACAGCTGTCCGCTTTACCTTGGCTGGTGATCCAATTTGGGCGGGACCTCATGTTTTTTGTTTTAAATTAATGTATAACAGCATGGGTTGCCCTCTGTTTTGGATTACCAGCCAAGGTAAAGCTGCCAGCTGTGGTCTGAAGGTGCAGCCGTCTGCATTACCCTAGCTGGCTTCAAAAGATATGGGGAACCCCATGTCTATTTTTTTTTATGTCCATCCATATTATTTATTGCTGTTAAAGCATTAAAAAAAAAAAAAAAGCACCAAAAGGCGGTAAAAATGCATGCGTTTTTCGGTGCGTTTTTTTAACGCAGGTGCGCTAATCCTTCACTCAAGAAATTTGAGAAAAATCCGTTTTCTAGTCCACACAGCCTTAATGCTCCGGGGCAAGGAAAGAAGCTAAACATGAGCTGTATTGGTGCACTGTGACAGAGATGAAGGATATGTAGTGAGAAGTGACAGATGGTAGAACCATACCTATGGCCATAAAGATTTCATTCACATTCATGGCGGTTTTAGCGGATGTCTCCATGAACAGCAAACTGTTGTCATCGGCATACGCTTGTGCTTCCTGCAGATGAAAAGTAAGATCATGAATACAGGTAAAATGATTTCTGTGTTTTACCATGAGCGATGTTAGGCTGCTTTCACACATCAGTTTTTTGGCATCAGGCATGATCCGGCGAAAAAAAAAACCAAACGGATCAGTTTTTTCCCATCCGTTCCTTCAGTTTGACAGATCCACTGTGATTCTGAGCATGCTCAGTTAAAAAAAAAAAAAACAGATCCAGCTTCCAGATCAGTTTTTTGCCGCATTACACCGGAACTGGCATCCATAGGCTTCCATTATAAAACATGCCGTACCGCTCGATCAGTTTTTTTTTTTTTTTTTGCCGGACACAAAAACGTTCACTTCAACGTTTCATCTGGCCGCCGGACAAGTAAATTTTGCCAGATCCAGCAAAAAAAACGGATGAAACGCAAGGCCATCCGGCGCTAATGAAAGTCTATGGGGAAAAAAACGGATCCGGCAGCAACAGACGCCGGATCAGTTTTTTTTTTTTTTAGTTTTTGCCGGATTGTGCCTGATGGCAAAAAACCTGGTGTGAAAGCAGCCTTATCCCCTAACGGCACCAGGATTAGTGTATCATTCTCACCTGGAAGTCCACTGCTCTTTTACTGGAAAGGTCGGCCTTATTTCCAGACAAGGCGATTACAATATTTGGGCTTGCTTGTCTCTGAAGTTCTTTCACCCAATTCTTTGCTCTGGTGAATGTTTCCTAAGTGAAGACAAATCTGATTAGCTTCGCTGCATAAAAAACAATCCACATTAACTGGGCAAGAGATGCTTATTTCTCAGCAAGCCTTCTGTGTTACGGCTCATACAATACCCCATATTACAAAGCCCTCGGGATAGTCTCCCCTAGAAGCTGCCAGTAGATAATAGCTCAGTAGTGTGGCGATGTACAGTGGCACCATACGCAGCATTGCTTACCTTCTACCTCGTGCCAGACCTCCAGCCATGATTGGACACAGGCGTGACCTCAGTGGTCTGTTACTGACAGCGATTGGCTGCAGCGGACAATACTGAGGTCACATTTCGAACAGTCAGAACTGTAGGACAGGACACGCAGACCGACAAGTAGCAGCAAATGGGCAAGTTTGTACAGCAATCCAAGGGTTAACTAAAACAGCTTGTATACTTTATGCTAGAAAGGAACAGTGACAGGCATACAAGACTAGGATCCCATACATGTCAGAAATCGGGGATTGACAAGCCTAGCAATATCCAAGACCTCTGGTTCTAAGCAATGGATTCTGTGCTTTATTCTTATTTAAAAAGGGAACCGGTCACCAGATTTGTGCCCTATAAGCTGTGGCCACTACCACTGAGCTCTTATATACAGCATTCCAGAATACTGTATATAAAAGCCCAAGCCACTGTGTAGAATGTAAAAAACACTTTTATAATACTCACCTAGGGGGCAGTCCGGTCCGATGGATGTCGCTGCTCTCCGACGACTCCTTGTCCTCCTCCTTCTGAGGCCCGTGTGCATGACACGTCCTACAGTCTGATAGAACTTGTCGCTTATCCATGTTATGTAAATAAAAGCTTATAACCTGACTTTAAATTCATCCATTGGTTTTATTAATTACTCTTGAAAGCTGAAACCCTCCCAACTTTGGTTTAGGTTATGAAAATAAAGTTGTTGCAAAGCTGAAATATTGATCATTTAATGAACACAGAAAGGTCAGATTTTGGCAAGACAAAAGTTTTGTCGCCCACAGAAAGTAATGTGAAATTCAAACAAATAATTAACTTCTAATACAAAGATATGTTGCATAACATTGGTGAATGACGTTGTGGTGCTATTAGCGCCATATTTAATATTTTGTGTGACTTCCATGAGCTTGAAGGACTGCATCCATGCAGTTCAACAATGATTCATACAATTTACTGATGAAGTCATCAGGAATAGCAAAGAATGCAGTCTTACATGCCTATCTAGATCTAATCTAATCTA
The DNA here is from genome assembly GCF_048569485.1 of Anomaloglossus baeobatrachus. Lineage (NCBI taxonomy): Eukaryota > Metazoa > Chordata > Amphibia > Anura > Aromobatidae > Anomaloglossus > Anomaloglossus baeobatrachus. The sequence continues at coordinate 376,253,536 of NC_134357.1, read as the reverse complement.
GATTCTTTGGTTTGGTCTTCCAAGCTTCTGCTTTCATCCTACCCCAAACATGCTCAATGATGTTCATGTCTGGTGACTGGGCTGACCAGTCCTTGAGCACCTTGATCTTCTTTGCCAGGAGACACTTTGTTGTAGAGATGGATGTATGAGATGGAACACCATCCTGCTGCAGAATTTGACCCCTTTTATGATTGGGAACGTAAGAGGTAGCTAATACTTAATATTTTAGGCTATTGATATTGCCTTCCACCTTGCAAATGTTTCGCACACCCTCATACTGAATGTAACCCCAGACCATGATCTTTCCACGACCAAACTTAACTGTTTTCTGAGTGTATTTTGGATCCATACGGGCTCCAGTGGGTCTCCTGCAGTATTTGTGGCGGATGTGGTGTAATTCAACTGCAGATTCATCAGAGAAATCCACCTTCTGCCACTTTTCCAGCGCCCATCTGTTTAGCAGGCTGTGGGACTTGGCAAATGCCACATGGTTTTGGACCATGGAGGCCATTACGAGACAGAATACTACAAACTGTTCTAGTTGACACAGGGACTTGAGGTGACCAGGCCCGTTGGAGCTCTGCTGCAGTGGAAGAGGGGCTGGCGTTGGATTTTCTAATCAACAAATGTTCCTCCTGAGCAGTTGTCTTGCAGGGTCTGCCAGACCTGGGCTTGTCAAAAACATCTCCAGTCTCTTCAAATTTTTTTTTTTTTTTTTAAATTCTTTGTACTTTATGCTGAGGCACATTAAAAGGTGCCAGCCACCTCTGAAGTGGATCTGGTCTTCAGTCTCTTGATAATCAAGGTTTTGGTTACAGGGTGGATTTTTGGCATGTTGTCAGAGGTCAAGTTGCAGTTGAACTGAAGGTCTGGGGTGCTGGGTTTCTTTCTATACTATACACATCCACTAATTAACTGATCATTTAGTGAGCACGGGTGAGGATGTAAACTAGGATTGGGTGCATTATAGGACAAGGCGACAAAACTTTTGTCTTGCCAAAATCTGACCTTTCTGTGTTCATTAAATGATCAATATTTCAGCTTTGCAGCAACTTTATTTTCATAACCTAAACCAAATTTGGGAGGGTTTCAGCTTTTAAAAGAGTAATTTATAAAACCAATGGATGAATTTAATGTCAGGTTATAAGCTTTATTTACATAACATGGATAAGCGACAGAACTTCTATCAGGGACTGTACATCATATGCACACTAGCTGGCATGGAGTTCCTGCGCAGGCGCACTTTGATCTGGCCTACGGTCTTTAACTTTCTCGGCCATGTACATTACAGTAATTTGGTCTGCTCTCAGTAGGGCAGATCAATGTGCGCCTGCGCAGGACAGCAATGTTGGCTTGTGAGGATAACGTAGACGCGTCTTCCACACTAGGCAGGAAGAGGGAGGACGGCAATCACAGCAGAAAGGAGGCACTGGACCGGAAAGCAGCGACACCCATTGGACCGGACCGCCCCCTAGGGGAGTATAATAAAGGTGTTTATGTTCTACAGCGCATTGTGGGCTCTTGTATACAGTGCTCTGGAATGCTGTATATAAGGCCTAACTGGTGTGGGCCACAGCTTATACATGCCAAATCTGGTGACAGGTTCACTGTAACAAAACAAATATGGCTCACACCTGACAATACAGGGGTGGACAAGCTACGTTAGGAGGCAAAAGTACTGATCACATGGGATTTTCCATCCCTGTTTTATGCCAATATACTACCAGATTATAAAAAGTGTATACAAGTCAGTGGAGTACATACTGTGTTGGTGATGTCATAGACCACAATGGCGGCCTGGGCTCCTCTGTAGTACATGGGGGCCAAGCTGTGGTACCTCTCCTGCCCTGCTGTGTCCCAAATCTCAAATTTCACGGTTGTGTCATCCAGGCACACTGTCTGTGTAAGGAACGCAGCTGTAGACAAAAAGCACAGTTACTTTAGAGACCATGGCTTAAACACACAAGGAAACACACTAACACTAAATAGCTCCTACACTGTGAACACTGATAAGCCAATGCAACAAAACCGCACTACTAACTAGTTTGAATCAGATGAATCATTTTTGTCCACCTTCTAGTTGTTAATGACAATAGCTGAATATTTTGGGCCCTTGTTGTGCTTTAGAATAAATTTGGAGCCAGACAACTCCCTGATAGGAATGGATGATGGATAAGTATCTACCCGTATTTCTCAGCATTGAGGACACCAAGAAATGGGCAATATTGAGGTCTGTAGACCCTGTTATCGGCCAAGGAAACTTGGTGCAGCAGATGAAAGACATCATACTTCTCTTTGAATTCAGATGTCTAGCAGTGCCCTCAGCTCAGAAATGGAAGCAATCAGTGGGACCAGCTACATCCAGCCAGTTTGGAGAGGTCTGGCTAGAAATGGTCTTCATGAAAGAATCTCAGCCAAGAACTACATCTCTAACATAGAAACAAAGCAAAGTGACTCAACCATAGTAGAAAACATAAGAACTGGGGTACAAAAAAAAATGCCAGAAATTGCTCTGTCCTCAGGAGTCAAAATGTGGAATATTTGAGTGTTAAGCCCGCTTTACACGCTACAATTTATCTAACGATGTGACGGCGGGGTCACGTCGTAAGTGACGCACATCCGGCATCATAAGTTACATTGTAGCGTGTGATACCTCCGTGCGGTTGAACGTTAAAACGTTGGTCGCATGCACGTCGTTCAATTACTAAAAATTGAACGTCAGGTTGTTCAATGTTCCCGAGGCAGCACACATCGCAGTGTGTGACAGCCCAGGAACGATGAACACAGCTTACCTGCGTCCCGCGGCTCCCGCCGGCAATGCGGAAGGAAGGAGGTGGGTGGGATGTTTACGTCCCGCTCTTCTCCGCTTCTATTGGCTGGCTGCCGCGTGACGCCGAACGTCCCTCCCACTCCAAGAAGTGGATGTTGGCCGCCCACATCAAGGTCGTATGGAAGGGTAAGTACGTGTGACGGGAAATAATAGTTTGTGCGACACGGTCAACAAATTGAACGTGCCGCACATACAATGGGGACGGTTACGATCGCATACGATATCGTATGCGAAATTGTAAGGTGTAAATCAGCCTTAACATAAGGCAGTTGGTTTGCGGATGGTCTGTGCAGCGTTACAATAATGAGTGTCTGCAGGTAATGGAGGTTCCTTGCAAATCTGGAGCTGCATTTCTGCAAATGGAGTTGGGATTTGGTCAGGGTGGATGGTGTCCTCAATGCTGAGAAATACAAGCAGATACTTATCCATCCATCATGAATACCATCAGAGAGGCATCTGATTGGCTCAAAATGTATTCTACAGCAAGACAATGGCCCCACACATATAGCCACTGTTATTAACCATAAAGAAGAACAAGGCGCCCTGGAAGTGATATGGCACTTTGGCCCCCATAGAAGCCTGATCTCATCATCGAGTCAGTCTGGATTTGCACAAGTCTACAACCACAGAAGGTCTGTGGTTACTTCTCAAAGATGCAGAGCTTCTTCAAAAGCCATGAGCATGTGTACATAGAATTGATGCAGTCTTGAAGGCAAAGGATGGTCACACCAAATATTGGTGTGATTTTATTTCTGAAAAAATTACATTATCTTATGTATTTAAATTATATGCACACACAATCTTCTTACTACACCATCTTTCAGTCCTCATAGGGGACGTGTAAACACACACAAATCCCACTTTTTCCCCTCTTGCCAGCTGAAAAATACAATTCTATATTTCACCCATAACCTTTAAAAAAAGGGAAACAAAAAAAACAAAAAAAACCCCAAAAAGTAAAGCCATTGCAACAAAAAAAATAAAATTTAAATGATTCTTGGATGAGGAGGGAAAAAAAATGATCAAATGCACAAAAATGAAAAAATTGGCTGCAGTGGGAAGGGATTAACAAAAAGTGTAATCTTACAGACTTATCACTAGGACAGAAGGAGGGACGGAGTACAGGTACACGGGGTGCCAAGAGATGGATTTGTCGCTTTAGATAACCGTGGTCCCAGCATAAGGTTATAAATTAAAAGTGCATTCACCATGAATCTCTCAGCTCCTTGAAGATCTGACACAGCAGGGGTTAAAGTGAGGTGACCTGGCACTGATATGTACTACTAAGCTAATCAGCTGACACAACAAGATTGACTGAAAACCTGCTGACTCTCCTTCCTGTGCTACTCAGCAAGGAGCGTTTCCTGCCGCCAAGTCCATAGGACTGGAGGAATTCTGCAAAATGTGAGCGGGCGGGGGCCTGAGCGGATCCCCCAGTCATACATATTTAATACGATCACAGCCTCTATGCTGCCGAAGAGAGTTATTCTCCGACGCCGCTGAAAGCTAATTGTTCATGTGTAAATTTAATGAGCTTATAATTGCGGCCCTCTCTGTATTATCTGGGGAGGAAAGATCCAAGTGATTTGTATATCCCAAAGTAGATCTGAGAAAATAGGGGACAGACGTTTAAACTCAGAACGAGAGAAGCTGAATGCTACAAGAAAATCTGTGCCATTGGGTGCGGGGCCTAAACCGGCTGCATTTGTATAGTCCGTACACCATATCACAGGTCTCCATTCATTTCCTTCCCTCCGACCAAAGTCAGAGGCCGCATTATCTTCTAAAGGGAAGTCCTCCTTTTCTTTATTGACCTTATTCTTTATGCTCATTTGACTTGTATATCTGATGCTATATCCTTGCCTTTTGCTCCTAGAGTATGGAATGATTATTTAGTGGATATATGGATTCCTATTATTATGGTTTTGATAGGTTATTTATCCTAGTCTTGGTACAGCTTGTGGATAACTGTGTACAAGCAGGTTTTTGAGCTTAGGGACTCTACCAGGGATTCCTAGGGTGACTCGACGCCAAGTGGGGGCGCCATTTAGGGTACAAACCTCCGTGGACAGGTAGAGTCAGCACTTAGGGGTAGCACTAGGGCCTTGTAGGTGCTGGCTAAAGGGCGCTTTACACGCTACAATATATCTTACGATGTGTCGGCGGGGTCACATCGTAAGTGACGCACATCCGGCATCGTAAGTTACATTGTAGCATGGAATAGCTACGTGCAATTGAACGGTAAAACGTCCATCGCATACATGTCGTTCAATTCCTAAAAATTAAACGTCAGGTTGTTCATCGTACCCGGGGTAGCACACATCGCAGTGTGTGACACCCCGGGAACGATGAACAGATCTTACCTACCTCCTTCGGCTCCCGCCGGATATGCGTAAGGTAGGAGGTGGGCGGGATGTTTACGTCCTGCTCAGCTCTGTCCCTCCGCTTCTATTGGCCGGCTGCCGCGTGACGTCGATGTGACGCCGAACGTCCTTCCCACTCCAGGAAGTGGATGTTCGCCGCCCACATCGAGGTCATACGGTAGGCAAGTATGTGTGACGGGAAGGAAGTGGGGTGGGGTTACTCGTTTGTGCGACAAGTTCAACAAATTGAACGTGCCGCACATACGATGGGGGCGTGTGCGATCGCATACGATATATGCTGGATCATATGATGTAAAGCAGGCTTTAGTATCATAGCAGGCCAATCTATTTACCTTTTTCTTGCCCTCTACAGTAGTACTTTTGTTTTGAGGCTTTTAAGGTACATCCGCTTATAGTGTTTTAATGCATACCTAATAGTACATTTTTACAAAATTTAAATTTGTTACATTTTTTTCTTTGGGATCCTCTTGTCATTGTTATATTTGTTGGCCGACAAGCTTCCTGGTGCTCTACACTTGGGTCAAAATGTCTCTTGTAGAGAGAAAACCTTGTCCAAATTTTCATTAAAACAAAAGCGAATGTGATTCTTCTATCACTGTCGCTGCAGTAAGACTAATATATGTCATAATAACAAATATTCAGGTGGATGGAAGCCTTAATTAATGGTGTATAAAACAGATTGTTTAGGCAGCGTGGCCCGCTCTGCAAGGACATCTATAGCGAAGACAGGAGCTGTGCAAAGTGGGAGATGGATCACAAGACCCCCTTTATGAAAAATGAAGTGCAGCATTCAGTGCAGGCTTAGCAGCATTAACATGTAGCAGAATCATGCGATTAAAGTCCACTTTCTGTACTTAATTATTAATACAACATGTAAGACACGACAGGATTACAGATTAACCAACCTCCAATAGTGCTCTCTTGGTATTCATGGAACTGGCCCTTGACAAAACGAAGGACAAGACTAGACTTCCCCACCGCAGACTCCCCTAGTAAAACCAGTTTGAACTGACAAATTTTATTGCCGGCAGCCGGCCCATTTGGTCGAGCGTTTCCGCCTCGACCGGCCATTTCTCTGTGTTTTTACAAAGGGGAAGCGAGGAGCCAGCGATGAAGGCACAGGAGGTGAGGACTCTTCTCAGATGGATGACAGTCTTGTTAAAAAGGCACGTAGGGCCCTAAAAGAGGGAGACAAACAAACATGTAATACAAAACTTTTAGCAATGAACATAACTGAACAAAACCCAACATCACATCAGGTTAAGTCACCATGCTAGGCCGGATCTAAGGCCTGAGTCACCCTTGCGAGTGTCTCGCCTAGCATCGCATCACCCGGCACGACCGCACACTCTCCGGACAGGAGTGTGTCAGCTGCGTAGAAATACATGCAACCGACCTGCTCCTGTTCAGAGAGTGTGAGGCTCTGTCGGGTGATGCGATGCGAGTCACTTGCAAGTGTGACTCCAGCCTAAAAGTTGGCTTTACACACTGTTTGCATCGCAAACGACATCGTAACGTCACCGGTTTTGTGACGTTATAGCGACCTCCCCAGCGACATTGCAGTGTGTGAAACACATCAGCGACCTGGCCCCTGCTGTGAAGTTGCTGATCGCTACAAATCGTTCAGGACCATTCTTTGGTCCTTTGTTTCCCGCTGTGCAGCAAAGTCTCAGTGTGTAAAGGGGACTTTACAGCGACTTCGTTAGCTACTTCCCTTTCAAAAAGCTGCTTTACAACGTCCCCAATGACTAGCTAGGTCGTTCTGCAGGTCCGAATCGCTGTTGCGTCGTTGGCCAGGTCTGCCTGTTTGAGAGCTCACCAGAGACTTTGTAGCGATCCCGGCCAGGTTGGGATCGCTAGAAAGTTTCAGTGTGTAAAGGGGCCTTAACACCTATCTGGAGCGTTCCTTGGAGACCTGCATTCACTTTCAGAAAGCCAATGTTTACAATATGGGGAAAGAGACTTACCCAAGTTACAAAAGAGTGACGTGTCATCACTTTGGTCAAACACGATACACAAGACAAACATTTGTCAGCTAAAAGTCAAGAGACTTTTCTACTTTGCTCCAATTGGATTTGATCAGTATACAATGCAGATGGGAACACCGGCTTCTCCTGGCTGGATACACAACTGTATATCGGCAGCAACTCTAAGCCCAACCGTGGGGCCTCAACCTGAACAGTCATATGTCTAGTCGAATTAGTCCAGATCTGGAGACCTACAGTAAAGGTTGTATGCACAATGTGTCGCTGCAGGAGATGCTTCAGGAAAACGCTGGTGGCATTTATCCAGAAGCATTTTTGTGTCTCCTCGGCCAGATTTAGCACCATTTTTTTACTGCATGCATGAACTAGCGAATGGCTTTCAAAATGAAGCGGCCAGGAAGAATAGTCAGTTCACTTCTTTTAACCACTTCACATCTTTGAAAACTTGAAGTGGTTAAAAAGGGATATCCAGGGCTTTCTAATTAAAAAAAAATTATATTTGCCCAAGCAGTAACAGGTATGTAGTTGCCAACTACATGCCTTTTGTACTCGGCGATGTTCTACTCCAACAAAGTAGTCAGACCGCTCCCGACGGCGATTCAGCAGATGTCACATCAGAGCGGCGGCTTTAACGCTCTGCAGACGGGGTGGGACTGCTGACATTGTGCTGATTCACAACCGCTCCACACACAAGATTTGCAGTGGGCACAACAGGCAGGTACCATTTTTTTTTTTGTACAAAGTCTCAGATATGCGCTTTAAAAGCTGCTGAGAAGACTGAGCATGTGGACACCAAATAGTCTTTACATTGTAGTGCAGCGAGTCACTCTTTGTAGCTTTTATTAAATGAGTTTTCAGACAAACTCCAAAAATGTTTAAGCTAATACGTGCTGTATTGTCATAAAACATCCCTACATTATTTTTTTTTTTGTTTTTTAACTTTTGTTCCTCTTAAATTATCCCTTTGTTCTCTGCAGCTGTTTACATGCAGCTCAACTAAACATGACATTTTCCTGTGCCAAACCTCACAGTCAGATCTGGCACTGCCCAGCTTCACTGTCCAGCCCCTTCCCCTGCACACTTATTGGCTTTCAGTATTCTACCCCAGCACCCGATAGATAAATGAATACTATGTAATGAGAATTATGTATAGCCCCCAATGTGAGTATATAGGAGAGATTTTTTTTTTTTTACACACACACACACACACACACACACACACACACACACACACAGAAATCTATAAAATATAGTCCCCACTCTGTCTCCTCTGCTCCCCCTCCCCGCTCTGTCTCTCACCCCGTGCACTGTCTTCTCACCCCGTGCACTTTTCTCTGCCCCCCCTCTCTCACCCATGCTTTATCTTCTCTTCAGTGTTGTGATGGGTGCAGCCTGCTTACAGCTAGGTGATGCAGAGCTCAGTGCTGTTCGCTGGAGTCAGGTGACCCCCTGCTCCTGGCTGTATTCAAAAGCCAAGAACGCCAGAGGCTGCATTCATCACAGTGTGAGGAGAGAGACACAGTTACCCGGGCCCATACATCACAATGAGCTGTGGCAAACAGCGCTGACAATATCCTAGACAGAGAGGGCAACCCTGTTTGTCCAGGACCTAGGCACATACATGGCACAGAAAGCAGGGCACAGGGGGCGGAGGAGAGTAGATGTCAGCTATGATGCCCGTCAACAAGGTCCAGCCGCTGATGACATATCACAGGAAGCAGCAAAAACACGGCAGGAGCAGTCACATGACCGCTCTGTGCCGGGGGAGAAGGGCTGACTGCAGGGCAGGTAGGTAGATGCTATCTACTTACCTGCCCCTATATAGCTTAATAGTGAAATAACAAAAAATAAAGTAAAATAAGCCAGATAACCCATTTAAGCGCTTTTTAAAGAGGTGGATCATGGCATGTACCCTTCTGAAAAAGCCATCGGGTGCATATACCCTTAAGTAGGGCGTTATGTAACAGACCGTACAATACATATTGTGAATCTAGCCTGCAACTGGGGAAGAAATTAGTAGGATTCACACAAGAGCCCCAATCGCCACACACAAAGACGAATAAACTCTGTGTGACAGTAAAACAAGTACCACATGGGTGAAACGGCCAATGCACTATGTGCTGCACCCTGAATAACTTTACAGCATATGAGGACCATGCCTTCACATAGACCCTGGGGATCGGTTTATTGCTACGAGCAGAGTTTGTCTAGCCCATGGCAATCAGCTTGTTGAGGATAGGGTCGTTGGTATTTCTTTTAAATGACAGCCATTCAAGTGAATGCCTAACAGTGCAGCCGTCCATCCTGATGGGGTCCTGAGCTGAGGATAATGGGCTGTAAGCACAGTGCTGGCTTTAGTAAAAGCACAGAGTTAGTAATTGTCGCTATGTTTAGTGCCATTTTTGTACATCTTATACATCTATTAAATAGATGGCCTTTACTGCTGCACGGCAGTGAATAAAATTGGGATTTTATGGTTGCCAGTATTCAGCATCTGCACTGCTGGAAACTGCAAACATTACATAAAAGCTGATGAAAGGATCCTACTAATGTCTGAAAAAGCTGCCAACAGCAGAGACGTGAGTGAAGCCTGGCAAAGATATGGCCACGATATGGTTCATTCCTCATTTCACCGAGCAGAATGGTTTTAGAACATTTTAGGTCACATAACCGAGGTGGTGTGAGAAGCTGGAGCCAACAACGATACAACCTGATAGGGATCGCTGGTAAGTTGCTAGGAGGTTGCTGATGAGAGGTCACACAATCAGACGCTCCAGCGATCCCACCAGCAACCTGACCTGGCAGGGATCGCTGGAGCATCGCTACACGGGTTGCTGGTGAGCTCACCAGCAACCAGTGACCAGCCCCCAGCGACGCACTGAAGCGATGCTGCGCTTGGTAACTAAGGTAAATATTGGGTAACCAACCCGATATTTACCTTGGTTACCAGCGCACGCAGCTACACATGCAGAGAGCAGGGAGCAGCGCACACTGCTTAGCGCTGGCTCCCTGCTCTCCTAGTTACAGCACACATGGGGTTAATTACCCGATGTGTGCTGCAGCTACACGTGCAAGGAGCAGGAGCCAGCACTGACAGTGAGAGCGGCGGAGGCTGGTAATGAAGGTAAATATCGGGTAACCAAGGACAGGGCTTCTTGGTTACCCGATGTTTACTGTGGTTACCTGTGTCCACAGAAGCCGGCTCCTGCTGCCTGCACATTTAAGTCCCCTTTACAGACTGAGACTTTCTAGCGATCATGCTGTACAGCGGGAAACAAAGGACCAAAGAATGGTCCTGAACGATTTGTAGCGATCACAACTTCACAGCAGGGGCCAGGTCGCTGATGTGTTTCACACACTGCAATGTCGCTGGGGAGATCGCTATAACGTCACAAAACCGGTGACGTTACAGCGATGTCGTTTGCGATGTTGCAGTGTGTAAAGCCACCTTTAAGGACAAGAAAATTATGTACTACACTACCTTAGATGAGGTCACCAAAAATCAGTGTGAAAATGGAAGTGTAGCTCTTGGTTTTCACTTTCATTTCTCCAATACAGAGCAATTACCAGAAAACACGTAGTTCTATAGTGGGAGCAGGAAGGTCCAGCTGCGGACACATTTTGTGATGTGCCACATAAGAGCAATATAGGGGCATTGTATCCAAAAACCACCAGGGTGTTGTTTCTGAACAGTTGTAGGGTACCTAGAGTGTTTCAACACCAAAAGGTGTAATACGGGACATCATTCATTATGGTGAGGATGGGTCATCAACGTCAGATTGAGGAGTGCAGATGTTTGCAGCTCATGCGGTGGCCGGATATACAGTGTACACTGCCAGAACAGCACAGCTACGCACCCTGTAATGTGGCCGCTCTCAGATACTGTACCCCTATACACTTCAGCACCAGAGAATGATCCCCTGATTGGTAGGAGTGCCGAGTGACAGACCACCACTGAGCAGACATTGATAAAACTATCCAAAATGTCAAAAAGATGATGTACATACGTCCTAGACAACCCTCTAAGTTCTACTCAGCCCTTACCTGCATTACAGAGGGGTATGCATCTCCTGCTCCCAATACCATAGTAGGCCTTGTGCGCACTAGAAAAAGGAATTTTCTTAAGAAAATTCCGGAGGCTCAGTAAGATTTCCGCACCTGCGGGAAAATACCGCACTGAAATCTGCATCCAAATCCGCATGCGGTTTGTTGCGTTTTGCTGCGGATTTGGTGCGGAAATGCCACAGCCAGCGCCGGACTGGCTACTGGAGGAATCTCCAGTAATTCCAGGCCTGGCTGCGGTTACCTGCATTGAACTTCGGAGTGCAGCCTAGACTAAACTGCGAGCGCCGAGTGATTGATTCCCCAGCGATTGCAGTTTAGTTCAGGCCGTGCTGATCTTCGGAGCTCAGGTGACCGCTCCAGAGTGCAGCCCGGCCTGAACTAAACTGCAATCACTGGGGAATCAATCACTCGGCGCTCGCAGTTTAGTCTACGCTGCACTCAGTTCAGTGCAGGTAACCGCGGCCAGGCCTGGTATTACTGGAGATTCCTCCCGTAGCCAGTCCCGCAGCTACCTGCGGAAAAGAGTTGACATGCAATTGTTTTTGCTGCGGGAATACCGCAGCAAAACATGCAGCTGTCAAAATCCGCCTAGTTCACACAGCATTTTTTTTGCCCATTGGATTTGCTGGTGAATCACTGCAGAGATGGTATGAACATTTTCTGCAGCGAAACATGCAGCAAAACTGTGGGAAATTCCATCTACTGTGCACAAGGCCTTGCACCCTGGACCCAGTATAGATATATAGACACACACACACACACACACACACACACACTACCAATTAGGATTGGTAAACCTACAAATTCGGGGCACCCCCTTTGCTCTTTCCTCTCCAACCTTTCTGCTTTTTCTTCTACATTTTTAGAAGTACTAATCTTGATGTATGGGTCCAGGGCCCTCTTTAGGTGATATATTCCTTTAGGAGACGCTCACAGTATTTTATGATGATTTTGCAGCAGATTCTACCCTGACGTCCACTGTATTTGTGCTGATACTTTGAGATTTGCAACTTTTAATTTTCCTTTCATTGAAATGTGTGAGGGCTATTTATTGTGTGTCGGCCTGCACTTACATTTATGACATAATAGCAAAAAAAAAAAAAAAAAAAAACAAACCATTTTCATTGCTTTTTTTTTTTCTTTTTAAAGAAGTGTGGTGACAGACAGCCTCACATTACTGGATTACAACTTTTTCTGTAACACTGCTGGGTTTTGACATTATATTGTTTTCCCCCCACATTGATCACATTCCAGGTGTCGCTACTTGAAATCTCTCTCAGCCAGACATTATACTGGTCCTGACTATAGCCAGTAAGCTGCCCACCCAAAACCGTCTCTTGTGCAGAAGGGCAGCACTGATAACGTGTGTAACCAAGTCTGCCTTCAGGCTCAATAATCCATCAAGACACAGTGGGCCTCGTTCTGTTCCAATTTTTCCTTCTCACCTTCCTAGAACTTGAGTTGTATAAGGCTATGTGCCCACGGGAGTTTGCAGATATGTCCGCAGGTTTCCTGCAGCTGATCCCCGGAATCTGCAGCTATCCATATCTGCGGGATTCCAGCGAAATATCTGAGGTAAACTTGCGGACATTCATGCCTCTATCTCCATAGTGGAGGGCCGGGAAACCCGCAGGTAACTCCACAGGAATAATTCACATGCAGTTACGTGTGGCTGTGGGACATCCGCAGCATATTCCACAGCCGCGCATACTGCAGCATGGACACAGCACTCCCCGTGTCCCATAGGATAACATGGGGAGTGTCTGTACTTGCTAAAACCTGCGGATTTATCTAGAAAATGCAGATAAATTTGCAGGTTTTCGGCAACAAATTCCTCGGGTACAGAGTCCAGTGGGCACATAGCCTAAGGGTTTCTTTCTTGCGGTACAATGTGTAGTTTACCATTTTAAGGTTCATACAACTTTTTTTTGGGAGGGGACAAAATTGTTAAAAAAAAAAAAAATTTTAGATTTTACTTCCTTTATGGTAGAAGGGTATATTATACATACATACACAGTATTTTTTGGTTCTCCTTTGGGGCTTGAACCTGCAGTCACCTGCCCACAACAATTAAGACATGGAGGGCTTCATAGGTGTACAGACATGGGCCTACTGTTGGTCTTCCGACCACTATGACAACGCCATTGTCACACTGCAGTCATGTTGCGCAGGTCCGACGGGTGTCAGAAGGGATACTGGCCCACCATTTACAGAAGAGGTTAAAACTATGACTGGAGCTATCCCCAAAACATCCATGTAATGCATATCTGCCTTGCATTGACGTCAGTGGTGACAAATTTTAAAGTGAGCTCTCCGCTGCCCCCGAAAGGTTCCCGAGTTCACTAGATACTGGTGCTCATTCTGGGCATGAATCAATACCAATATCAAACATGGAAGGGCAACAGCTATGTACTTAAAAATGGCTTGTCAATGTGCAATGGCACCCCTACTAACATGGGAAAATGCTTGGATGGACCATATACTGCCCACCTATTGATCAACAAGGAGTGCTGCTGGAGAAAAAACCCTCAGGGATGGTGAACCCTTAGTTTGGGAACCTTTCCTTTAGGATCAAGATTACTTCTCAACAGAACATTTAAAAGATGGGTTTATGTGGTGTGAACCTTTACATTACACTAAAATGAACACCTCCGATGGATCTGTGTTACTATGAGGGAGCACTTCACCCCAAATTACAACAAAGCTGACAAGATCCAGAACTATTTATTCATGCCCAGGGTCAGCACCTGCATCCAGTGAACCCAGGAAAGTTTTGGGACCACTAGAAGGCCCACTTTGCAATTTGTGACCACTGATGCTAAAGCACTGCAGATATGTGCACTACATGGATGGAAGGTCAGGGCCGGGTGGAAGACAAGTACATGAAGCCATATTTTGGGACTGTCCAGCTCTGTCATAGATAAACGTAGTTTCAATATCAGAGCACAGATCGCACGCAGGTTTCTTCCTGGGATTGTGGACAGTAAATAGTCATTACTTCCTCTACCCGTAAGGAAGTGAAGTTGAGCAAAATTACCCAAGTCACTTAGGCTAAAAAAAATATAGCAGAAATTGTACTTAAGCCTATAATGAAGAGGGGGTTTCCAGGATAAAGATGGCCTTTCCCTAGATCACTTTCACCATTTACCAGAAAACTTTGCACACTAATTTTTGGGACTGCAACTCGCTCCCGTTTACCACAATGTAATCGAGCTGCAGCACTGAGCACAGCCACTACGGAACATTTGGCACTTCCCCAGCTAATGGCAGGTGCGCAGAAAGCCGGCACCCACCCACCCATCACCAATAGCCTAAACACTGATAAGGAAATGGCCAACGCCACACGTAATTCAGGAGCATTTGAGCAGAAATATTAAAGGGAACCAATCACCAGGATTTTCGCATATAACCTAAAGCCAGTGTTACACTGGCACTATCAGGCTGAGTCTATACATACCTGTAGTGGTCAGCTCAGATGTATAGGTTTTGAAATCCAAGAAAGTAAAGTTTATAAAATGAGCAGCTTCTTAAGTGACAGCAGCTGAGGATCAGATAATTATGAATACCCCTCAGATATTATCTCCTACCCCTGTTAGCATTAGCAATATACAATCGATTTAACTTTTCTCTAGCAGGACATGTGAGGTCATACCCATGTGACAGAAGGGGCGGGGCCTCAGCCAACAGAGAAATGTTGCTTCCTGGTATCAGCTTTGTTGGCTGAGGCCCCGCCCCTTCTAATCACATGGGTATGACGTCTCACAGGTCTTGCTAGAGAAAAGTTTGTATAATACTTATGCTAATCCTAAGTATTATACAAACTTTTCTCTAGCAAGACCTGTGTGATGTAATACCCATGTGATTAGAAGGGGCAGAGCCTTAGCCAACAAAGCTGATACCAGGAAGCAACATTTCTCTGTTGGCTGAGGCCCCGCCCCTTCTGTCACATGGGTATGACCTCACACGTCCTGCTAGAGAAAAGTTAAATCGATTGTATAATACTCATGCTAATGCTAACAGGGGTAGGAGATAATATCTGAGGGGTATTCATAATTATCTGATCCTCAGCTGCTGTCAATCAAGAAGCTGCCAATTTTATAAACTTTACTTTTTTGGATTTCAAAACCTATTGTGATAACACGCTTGGGCTTCTCCCTTCCAGCTAAACCATACAAACATCAAGCACTGCTCCCACTCACAAGTATCTCCTACAGTACACAGACAGGCTGTGTTCCCAGATGCAGAGCCTCTCCCAACTTCCCAGCCTCCTTTTACATCCATCCTTCACCTCCCATTAATCCAGTAGTAGCCAGGTGATCCTGACCAGGCTAAGTCACATAGGACTGATCCGGAGGTGAGATATATCTGCCCTCATCCAGTAATCCCACATGAGTCTCACATATCTCCCCCCTCTGCTCAGACCACTGCAGCTGAGCAACGGAACTCAAAAAACAGTGCACACGAGACAGGGCATCAGCATTCCCCATCTGCACCCCAGGGCGGTGCTCCACTGTAAAACGGTAGGCCACCGGGTCACTCGGCCATTCTGTTCCCTATTCAAGTGCATCCACTTGAGGGGCATGGTCAGTGATCAGACAGAACCTCCTTCCTACAAAGTAATATTTGAGGGACTCTAGAGCCCAATTAATGGCTAAGCATTCTTTTTCCACTATTGCATACTTCCGTTCATGCTTAGTTTCCGACTGAGATCAAGGACCGGATGTTGCTCTACGTCCTTCAGTTGTGACAATACGGCCCCTATACCGATGTCGGAAGCGTCCGTTTGGTCCATGAACTCGCTGCGGAAGTCAGAAGTCACTAGCATAAGTTGAGAGACTAGAGCTAGTTTTAAGTTATGGAAGGCTTCTTCGGCTGCAGAGGTCCATTTGATCATGACAGAGTCTTTCCCTTTGGTAAAATCTGTCAGGGGGAACAGCGATGGCAGCAAAATTGGGAATGAACCGTCGGTAATAGCCGGCTATTCCCAAAAAAGCTCTCACCTGCTTCTTGTTGACTGGTTGCGGCCAGTTCTGAATGGCTTGTATCTTGTCAAACTGGGGCTTAACGATTGCCCTCCCTTGCTTTTTAACGGGGTGACCTGTCCCTCCCAAATTTCCTTAGCGACATCTAACAGTCCACGGGGACGTCGGGCGTCCAGAAGCTCGAAAGGCGAGAACCCGGTGGAAGACTGTGGCACCTCCTGGATGGCAAAACGCAAATACGAGAGTAAGTAGTCCCAGTACTTCCCGTCCTTGTCTATCACCTTTCGAGCATCTGTTTCAAGGTTTTGTTAAACCGTTCAACCAGTCCGTCCGTTTGAGGGTGATACACGAAGGTGCGCAACTGTGCCATTTGTAACATCCTGCAGAGCTCTTTCATTACTTTGGACATGGTCACTGGGTCCTTCTCCCATATCACACGATCAACAGAGCGAGAGATGGTTGTACAATCCAAAGAGCATTTATTCCAAGCAAATCAAATGGTTCATAACAATCCACAAAACACAGGGAAAAATTAGTCCAAAAATATGAATATAATCCAATAAGCGATAAATAAAATGTCCAGTTTCTCTCTGGGAAGCCATAGCTTCTCCCAGAGGTTCAGTCTTCCTGTTTCATACTTGAAGTTCTCCAACAGACTGCCTGAATCTCCCAGGTAAGCAGAGAGTTTACAGTAGGTGGATCTCACGCCCCCTCCCCCGACTTAGGAACAAAAGGCTGGCAGGGGAGGAATTGAACCTGCAAATGGGACAATGTACACAGAAGCAGCACAAACAAGACAGTGAACCATGCCCAAACACCAACCCACACAAAACGGTACACAATCCACAATATTCCACCATCACAGGCATAAAGGGGGTCCCTTGGTCTGAATATTTGTTTTGTTTCGAGTAGTCTCGAAGTAGTCTCGAAAGCTTGCAATTATTACCATCTTTTCGGTTAGCCATTAAAAGGTATCAACCACTGAGCACTCTCCGTTCTTTTAAACAATTTTTTAATTTGTTTTGGGACATCGACCCGACTAAAGACATGGACCAGCACCTTGGCAATGGTCTGGTGGCCGTGTTACGCAAAGGGTTGGCCTTGGGGGTAACGTGTGGCATAATCCAAGATGACAAGGATGTGCTGGTGGCCTCGTGCAGACTTGGGGAGGGGTCCAACTAAATTCATCCCAATCCTCTCAAACGGGATCTTAATGATAGGCAGAGATACTAAGGGGCTACAAAAACGGGGCCTAGGCACAGAGATTTGGCAGTCGGGACAAGACTCGCAATAGGTGCGAATATTGTGATGCATGCCTGGCCAAACAAAACAGTGTAATATCCTTTTGGTGTTTTTTTGGACACCCCCCCTGGGGTACTAATTGGTTCTCCCACGACGGCCAAAAGTTGGGAAAATCCCTGCCCAAAATGATATCATGATCATGCAATAACGCTGGGACTAGTCCCACCTTATTATGCACAGACCCATAGGGCGTAGTAATGCAGGAGACCGTTGTGAGGTACGAGCAGGTGTTTCCATGCACACGTCACATAACATTTGCCACCAGACTGGCCTTTACCAGAGTCACCACACTCCCCGAGTAACAGCGCAACAACAGTATTGCCATCAATGGACACTTCACACAGGTGTTTTTTCATATCGCCTCGACATGCAGCAATACACACTACCCGTACAACCATAGCCATGCATTTTTCAAAGTCTGTGACATCGCACTGCATTGGTTCTGTAGTTACTGGACAGTTTGCAGTAATGTGGCCCACCTCCTGACAGCGGAAACAAAATGTGGCCCCTTGCTAAGACCATAGTTTGGCACCTTAGGCCTCAGAGGGCCAGCAGTCCTGTTTTCCTCCTCCACTGCCTTAGAACATTTTCCTCCTCCTCCCCTAGACCCTGGAACAGTCTTAACAGACCCTTATCTAGAAGGGGAAGAGGGAGGATGTGTAGCGTCATCCATAAGTCCTTCTGCCAAGGAATAACACTCCACTAGCTGATCCGCTGTCGTGGGGTTTCCATGGCTTACCCATTTTCTCAGAGCTGGCGGTAGAGCTTAGGTACTTACCGAGGATGATTCTTTGTATCATCTCTGGCGCCGTCAAAACCTCAGGCTGTAGCCATTTCTTGGTCAAGTGAATAAGGTCCAACATCTGTGACCACGGTGGGTTATTGGGCTGATAAGTCCATTGATGATCCAATATAAGAAGAAACGGCACTCACCAGGTCTTTGCTGTGCAGGGTACGGTTTATTTCAAACGTGGAGGTTACATGTGCGGAGAGGGCTGGTGGGGAGGGAGAGCACGCCGGACTGTTCAAACGTGGTCAGGTAAGCTTCCACATCGTTCTCTGTGGTCAGTTTCTGCCAGTACCGACTCACATGAATCACCCTCTGGTCGGCCTCCGCATTACCCTCAGGTACGGTCGCCAGACGCTGCACCACCTGCTGCAAAAGTTGGCGGTCTCTAACCGTCGTTTCCATGAGTTCCTTCAACTGTGCCGACATCAAGCGATTTAGCTTGTTGCTGCACAGCTGTGGATTGTACCAGCGCTTTTACCACATCATCCGTTATGATGAGTTTTAACGTGCTGCCCGCATTCACCACAATGTGATAACACGCTCGGGGATCGCCTTTGCAGGTTCAAAGGGCACGTAGATTCGGTATTCACTTCAGGTAGACAGCGAAATTCCAGGTGTAATGGACGCTTGGTCTGGTTTATTGCGGTCAAGCACAGAAAAAAAAAAAAAAAAAAAAAAAAAACACACAAGACACCAACAAAATAAATCCTTGCCTGTCCGGCACTAACTATACAGGATGATATCCTAACTACAGACTGGAGGGCTTCTCACTTCCAGCTAAGGCTACTTTCACACATCCGGTTTGAGCACTGCGGCTCAATCCAGCTGTGAAATCTATGCAACGGATGCGGCGAAAACACCGCATCCTTTGCATAAGTTTTTACATGCGGCCCGTCCGTTTTTTTCCGATTGTGGCACGCTACTGAGCATGCGCAGTGGAAGAAACCGCATGCGGCAGCCGGATGCGTTTTTTCCGCATCGCGCCGCCCATAGGCTTGCATTGAAAAATGTGCCGCAGCGGGTGGATGCGTTTTTTTTGGCGGACAAAAAAAGTTACACGATACGTTGCCTCCGGCCGCCGCTTTACTTAATTTTGCCGCATCCGGAAAAAAACGGATGCAACGCAAAGCCATCAGGCACAATCCGGTAACAATGCAAATCTATGGGGATAAAACGGATGCGGTACCGTAACAGTTTTACCCGTTTTTTTCCGGATTGTGCCTGATGGAAAAAACCTGATGTGTGAAAGTAGCCTAAACCATACAAACAAACATCGAGCACTGCTCCCACTCACAAGTGTCTCCTATACAGACAGGCTGTGTTCCCAGATGGAGACCCTCCCCCAACTTCCCAGCCTCCTTTTACATCCATCCTTCACCTCCCATTATTCCATTAGTAGCCAGGTGATCCTGACCAGGCTAAGTAACATAGGACCGATAGCGGGGCAAGATATACCTGCCCTCATCCACTAATCCCACAGGAGTCTCACACTATACATCAGAGCTGACCACTACAGGTATGTATAGAATCAGCCTGATAGTGCCAGTATAGCACTGGCTTTAGTTTATACACAAAAATCCTGGTGATTGGTTCCCTTTAAGGCTGGAGGTTTAGGCCTGATCAGGGTCTATGAAAGGTGTCAGTTCGCGTCATTACAACCTACTCAGGCCAAGAATTGGCAAATATGTAACTACCGTATATTACCAGGATAATCAATCTACACTCACTTCTGCATTGCGAGTGAGTAGGCATCTGTAGAAAAGTCCCCGTTCCTGCTCACCACCTGATATGGACGCGAGTGGTGCCGGATAGCCCCTTTATTCTAGGGTGAAACTGAAATTACATTTTATCAACTGTTCTATTCATATGAATGGGGCTTGCAGAAATCCACGAAGTTGCCACCGAAAATAACTCATTCCTTCCAATCATTTGAACGGGGTTTAGTCACAAAGTTTTGTAATTAAAACTGTTCACCCTTATCTTCAAAATTCTGCTTTTAAAGCACCACTCCAGCATATTTTTTATTTCGTCACTGGAGTGGTGCCTTAGATCCAAGTCCCCTGCCCCCAGTCTTATACTCACCCTCCGCCATCTTCATCCGTTTGCACCACTACTGACTGTCTATGGCAGTTTGTGACCTGCCGGCGGCACTACCGTTTCATGAAGCGTGCAAGAGGTCACAACTCGATACAAGTCTAGGAGAGCCTTGTTCTGGCTCGCAGAGATGCACCGAGACCCTGTGATATAACTTCTAACCAGTCAGTAGTTACAGTCACAAGATGGCACCACAAGATTGGAGCAATGACAAAAGAAAGATGAAGCTGCCGGAGGGCAAGTAGAGGATCAAGGGTAGGAGACTTAGATTTAAAATCACCACTCCAGCGGTGAAATAAGACAAAAAAAAAAAAATAAATAAAAAAATGCTGGAGAGGCGATTTTAAAAGGAACCTGTCCCCTATGCCCTCCAATCCAGCAGCAGTCACATCTGTATAACTGAATCCCCTGCCCAACCAGCCCTGCATAATGTTACTTAACTCCATGATTAAAAAAAGGATTTATGAGCTCTGCTTTTCTTATGCTAATTAGGACTTAAACTAGTCGATGAGCCGTTAGTTTCCCGGACTAGTAGGCCCTCTTTGCGTGATATCACACGCACACAGACTTGACAACAATTTCCAGAGATATATATCTCTCTATATCTATATATCTATATCTAGAGCGTCCCGACTTCAGAGTGGCACAATGCACTTGATCAGAACAAAAGCTTCTGCACTTCGGGTCGCCTCTCAGAATCTTGGACGTGTACACCTGGCTTCAGAGGCGCAGTGACTCTGCCGAAATGAGCCACTCGTGTGCACAGGATTTCCAGGAGCCGACTGCGACGCTGGCTCGTGGAAACCAAGTTATACCCACAGGGGACTGGAATACAATAACCCAAACGACATCCTACAGTCACCCTGCCTAGGTGGCTGCTATTCTGGGGAAACTTGTAGTGGCAGAGCAATTTTCTCAAGATGAGTGACAATAGCCCCAAAATGTGGGTTAAATTTACTTTGGCAATGCATTTTATGGAGGAAAAATTACTACAAATAGGTCACTAAAAATCCCCAGTGCTGCATCTACTTCTTGTCTATTGAAGTATATGGACATCACAGGCGGGTTCCTTCACTCGCATCCCCTTTTATTAGCCAGACACCCTGACTATTTGCTACATGGTCACCACTGTCTGCAATATGTTGGAAAGTTTAGGATGAGATTGCCAAGGCCTTTATTTCTGAAGAGCCTTCTTTAATTTATAAAGGAAAACCTCAAAAAGTCAACATTACCGTCTTGTACAGTCAGTAATTAGGCAGTGCAGTGTCCTAGCGTATGTACACTTACAGAAGGCGATAAATCAACTACCAAGTGTAATTTCTTAGAAAACACAAGAGCAGAAAGATGCACTCCTGCTTTGCAAACAAGTGTGGCCATAGTTATATCCTGCTACAGAGGCCCGGGACCTCCAATCCAGCCATCACATCCTACTGCAGCACTCCGTGACTATGGCTGGGTTGGGGTTCCCGTCCTACTACAGCTGCCCAGGACCCCCGACTCTGCCATTGTCACATCCTACTACAAAGGCCGGGGAACCCAGACGTAGTCATGTTCTGCTATAGTGGCCCGGGACCACCAACCCAGCCAAAGTCACATCTTACTATAGAGGGCAGAGACCCCCAACTTGTTCATTGTCACATCCTTCTACAGAAGCCCGGGACCTCCAATCCAGCCATCATCCCATGAGCCCCAACCCAGCCATAATCACGACCTACTAGAGCGGCTCAGGATCCCCTACCTGGACATCGTCACATCCTACAACAGTGGCCCCGGGACCCAGACAAGGCCAGAGCCATGTCCTACTACCAGAGAGCTGCTCTGTACTTTAGGCCTCACAACAGACCTGGGGATCTAAGTTTCTAAAGTACAAACAGATGGTCCCTTTTCCATATTTCACAAAAGATCAGCAAAAGGAAATCTGTAGTTGTCATATTGTGTTCAGTCATCAGTCTGCATGGGGCTAGTAATCTAGAGGTTAGACGTTCCACCAGGTTCTGAGTCATCCATTAAAGTCTCCTTAGTAAAGTCTTGCGTCAACGGATGGGGAAAACCTTGGCCAGCTACTAACACATGCAGCCATGTTCAAAGGTTCTCCTGACAGCAGACCGGTGTAACATTACAGTAACAAGGAAGCACGTAGAAAAATATCAACAATCTCACTCTAGAAACCAGAGAACACCTAAGAGACTGAGCCAAAGCCTACAAACAGGAAGGTCAGATTTGGCCAATATTAATAGGAGGCCAAGGTAAAGTAGCTCAGGACTGATGAGATGCACTACAAATCTCAGCACTATGAAGATACAGCAGAGAAAAGACCTGGCTCACTCTTCGTATTCTTTGCAGGGTCTTATGAGCTGGAGTGGAAGCCCATTAGGGCTGCTTACCACTATGGACCCCCATTCGATGGATCTAACCGAAGGGCTTAACATGCAGAATAAGTGTATAATCAACATGTCCTTCTTTTGGAAGATTTTTTGCAAGACAAAGACTTTTTGTGGAGTGGCTGAATGAGGTTATAAAGATTTCTAAGAATTAGAGGGAAATATTAGATTCCTGTAATGTGAACAGGTTGACCGAATGCGTCCGCATGCTCCAGGTGATCCATTGCCTGTTCCTGCAGCAGGAGTCCCTAGGATCACCCCCATAACAACACCCTAATCTACTAATGGACAGTAAAGGTACCGTCACACATAACGAGATCGCTAGCGAGATCGCAGCTGAGGCACGGTTTCTGTGATGCAGTAGCGATCCCGTTAGTGATCTTGTTATGTGTGGCACCTACCAGCGATCAGGCCCCTGCTGTGAGATCTCTAGTCGTTGCAGAATGGTCCAGGTCATTTTCTTCAAAGGCGATGTCTTGCTGGGCAGGACACATCGCTGTGTTTGACACTGTGTGACAGGGTCACAGTGACTGCTGAGATCGTTATACAGATCGCTACTGCGACCTGTATCATTCCTGCATCGCTGGTAAGGTCTGACTGTGTGACATCTCACCTGCGACCTCCCAGCGGCTTACCTGCGATCCCTATCAGGTCGCATCGTTTTCGGGATCGATGGTAAGTAGTTGTGTGTGACTGCGCCTTGAGTTGTAGAATGTACTAAATGCAGATTATGGCTGTGCACTTTAGGAGGCGGTTATCGACCCCCTGTCAGGCCACATATCTGTGAATGTAGGGGGGTCACCTGCATCTGCCTAGTTATACTGCTACTTAAAGTGCAGCAGAGTAATGTGCATCTAATTTACTATGTGGCCCTAGGGTGGATGCTCGGTACAG
The DNA here is from genome assembly GCF_048569485.1 of Anomaloglossus baeobatrachus. Lineage (NCBI taxonomy): Eukaryota > Metazoa > Chordata > Amphibia > Anura > Aromobatidae > Anomaloglossus > Anomaloglossus baeobatrachus. The sequence continues at coordinate 376,229,829 of NC_134357.1, read as the reverse complement.
CATTGACAAACACGGTGCCATCGGCAGACGTCTATCAAACGAGCCTATGAGCTGTGCCCTTAGCCTGACTGCCCACAGAGGTCACTGAGCCTTTAATTACAAGGATGTTGGAGATCTATTCCAGTAACTTCAGGGATATAAAGGTGAATCCTTCCAACATGGCCTCAGGGCACTAACAGGTGAACACACAAGTGCAGTAATGCTAGAGGTGCGCGAGCAACGGGATTTATCTGACCAACATCCACTGGCTTTCATAAGTGGACGCCGGACACCCAGTCAGGTGGCCCATGGCAGAACTAAAACAAAACACTTACCTGTCAGACCCCAGCTGATCCTCCACACCTACACTTATGTCCCCAGCCCGTCCCCTTGCCTTCTCATCCAGTGTGAGACATCAGGTGACCACTGCAGGCAATCAGCGGCCACTGTTTTCCTGCTGCAGTAATGTTTCGTATCAGCTACAAGTTGAGTGTCTACGGCCCGCTTCACACATCCAGCATTTTGCCGGATTGTCGGACCCGGCACACTCCAGTACAGTGCAATACAGTACAATGGCATTGCGGCAAGTAATCTCCGGTCACATGCTGTTATATGACCGGAGCTTGCTGCAATGCCATTGTACAGTATTAGGCTGCTTTCACACATCTGGTTTTTGCAGTGCGGCACAATACGGCACTTTGCAGAAAAAAAACGCAACCTTTTTTTGCCGTTGGTTGCGGTTTTTCCGCATAGACTTGCATTAGCGCCGTATCGTGCCGCATGGTCTTGCGTTGTGTCCGATTTTTGCCGGATGCGGCACATTTAGCCCATGCAGCGGCCGGATGGAACGTTGCCTGGCACGTTTTTGTGCGGCGAAAAAAACGCATCGATGCGGCACGATTTACAATGCAAGCCTATGGATGCCAGAAGAGGCATCCTGCGACAAACCGCATCCGTCCGCCGCATGCGTTTTTTTGCACTGCGCATGCTCAGCATCAAGCCGCATCCGTCAAAAAATGGACGGGCTGCATGGAAAAACTTATGCAACGGATCCGTTTTTTTCGCCGCATCCGTTGCATAGGTTTTTGAGCCGGATTGAGCCGCACTGCAAGAACCGGATGTGTGAAAGCAGCCTTAACACTGTACTGGAGAGTGCCAGATCCGGCGAAATGCCGGATGTGTGAAACGGCCCTTAGCTCTCTTCTGGATGATGTCACCACTGCAGCCAATCAGTGGCTGCAGGTCAACTGCAACCTTCACATTACATCACCACTGGAAGAGGAAGTCAAGAATCAGAGATTATGAGTAGCAATACAGAACAATTTGAGGTCCTCTGTGTTTTTACTTTTAAAGCTGCGTATTTGTAGTTGACTATTAAAAGGTAATCCCGCAGTCTCAAGAAGAAAAAAAAAAAAAAAAAAAAGTCTGTTAACCGTCTTTACCCTCCGCTTACAGATTCCATAGTTACCAGGGCCGTGAATGTTATGGGGTCTCTACACCCATGTAACCGTTGGCACTGATGAGAAGTCAGATATGACGTGACTGTGCTGCTCTGAGCATCCACCGTGAACCCGACATAACTGGCTCATTCATAGCGGTAGTCTCTGATCTCAGGTGAAACCTCTTACTTGCATCTTCCAGAATGAGCAGGTTTAGAAGGTAGAGGACCCGGTGCTGCTACATGTACACTCCGGATATGCGACTCCCTCAGACAGTACCACTGACTGCATATAGAATGGAGGAAAGACCTGCAGGTGAGGAGAATAAAGGGGAACTCGATGCCCAACATTATGCTTAGTGCAGGGGTTGAGTGGTGACAGAGACCACCAGTGGGAGAATCTATGATGTGCCCCTTCCCCCTGTTACTAACAAAGCAAAGTGACTGCTCCTATGGCCAGTGAACCGTCCGATAAACTGATCTCATTTCGTAATGAGCCAAGTAGAAAATCTGCAAATCCCTTTCTTGGCCACCAGGAGCCCCCCTCTATAAATTGCTGTGAAATGTAATCCACCTCCAGGACGGATTACAGGAGGGCTGTAATAATGGATAAGGTCATAACAGGCCGGGCAAACCGGGAAGGAAGCTCCTGCACCTATAGTACTGGCAGAATTGTGATAATGAAAAACCAGCCACTCCAAAAGAGCATGGACATGGGGTCAGTACCTCGATATACTGGACAGTTGTAATGTGTTGCAGCGATTGTGGTCAGTAAGATGGCGCTTTTTTTCATGTTTTGTAGGAGAGGACTGGTGGGCTGTAAACACTACGTGGTGATAAGTCTGGAGCCAATAAGGGGGCGATTGCAGAGATCCCAAAGACAGTCAGCAGGGCCATGACCCTGGGCACAGTGGACAGGGGGGCGCCAGCCTCCAGATGGGCACAGTGGACAGGGGGGCGCCAGCCTCCAGATGGGCACAGTGGACAGGGGGGCGCCAGCCTCCAGATGGGCACAGTGGACAGGGGGGCGCCAGCCTCCAGATGGGCACAGTGGACAGGGGGGCGCCAGCCTCCAGATGGGCACAGTGGACAGGGGGGCGCCAGCCTCCAGAAGGGCACAGTGGACAGGGGGGCGCCTGCCTCCAGAAGGGCACAGTGGACAGGGGGGCGCCTGCCTCCAGAAGGGCACAGTGGACAGGGGGGCGCCTGCCTCCAGAAGGGCACAGTGGACAGGGGGGCGCCTGCCTCCAGAAGGGCACAGTGGACAGGGGGGCGCCTGCCTCCAGAAGGGCACAGTGGACAGAGGGCAGACTGCCTCCAGAAGGGCACAGAGGACAGAGGGCAGACTGCCTCCAGAAGGGCACAGTGGACAGGGGGGCGCCTGCCTCCAGATGGGCACGGATGCCCGGATCCGTGGGATGATCACTAGTGGGGCCTCCTGTCCTGCAGATTATCACTCAGACATGTGCAGCCATCACAGAAGGACATCACAGCTGGTAGCCCGTCTGCTGCTCCAGAGGCCGGACATGGCACCAGAGAATGCAGTGAAGGCTGGGACTTGTAGTCCCACAGCAGGTTTGGCGGTAGTAAAGCCCATGGCCGGCTCCTACTCACTATCCCGGTATAGCTAGTCACCTCTATCCGCTGCCTCACACACAGGCGCCCCTTTGCACGGAGCTAACACCCCAGACCCACCTGTCCGCTCGTATCCGCCTCCTCACTCCCGCCGGGAGACCCTTCTCTTCTTCCTTCTCCTCCGGCCTCAACTTCCGCCTTTCCTGTGCCACTTCCGGGTACACCCCACTGTCATCCGCTGTGATTAGTGTGTTCTGTAAACTGACAGCAGAATAAGCCAATCATAACGTCAAGTTGTCAAAGTCACGCCACTTTTTTCGGAAGTGATGTAAGAGACGTGATGGAATGCGGAAACGATGCCGAAATGGATGACGGGAGTTGTAGTTTCTCGTAGAGGAAGTCTAGTGATTGCGCTTGACTGTTTAGGACGAGGGCGTGCAGCAGGCGGGGCCGACACTGACCGGCTCAGCAGCTTTCTCCACGGTTTGGAGTTTTCTTCGATATTGTCATCTTTTCCAAAGCCCGTATGTGTGTACTACTCAAGTCACCCTTGTAACTGATGGTATCAACAAAAGAGTGGAAGGCTGTGTGCAGGAAATCTTGCAACTTTATTTAAAGGGATCCTGTCAGGAGGTTTTTACACATGGAAGTAGCAGCATGGCAGTATACACGCTTGTCACCCTATAAATATGATGTCATTTTTGGTAGAGACCAGATGTGCCAATCCTCAGAAGTCTAGTGTAGCAGCCATATGCAAATCATGCAGGAAGTGCATGGGGGCGTGTCTGTGCACATGTAGGTACTGCTTCCTAGTACACAGACACGTCCCAAGCACATCCAGCTGATTTGCATATGGCTTCTACACTGGATTTCAGGGTCTTATCCGCCCATATGCTCCGACCGTACAGGTGATGGACTTCTCTATTAACCGTACACAACATTGTAAAAAAATCATTCCTCACTTTAAAAAAATACTAAATGTAAGTCCAGTCCAGTAGAATGCCAAGATGTCCAGGCATTGCAACTGTAATCTGGACTCGGAGTTGGTGTCGAGTTGGTGTTACATAGTTACATAGTTACATAGTTACTAAGGTTGAAAAAAGTCCTAGGTCCATCTAGTTCAACCTTCCTCCACCAGTTCTACATTTACTCACTAAGTCATTTATAACCAACAATGTTGTGTACTGAGGAAATCATCCAGCCCTTTTTTGAAAGCTGTTCTAGTATCTGCCATTACTACCTCTTGTGGTAGTGTATTCCACAGTCTGACCGCTCTAACTGTAAAGAACCCTTTCCTATTTAGCTGTTAGAATCGCTTTTCTTCCACTCGCAGTGAGTGCCCCCTGGTCCTTAGTACTGTCTTTGGAAGAAATAAGTCATGTGACAGTCCTTTATATTGACCACACATGTATTTATACATATAAATGAGATCTCCTCTGAGACGTCTTTTTTCTAAGCTAAACATATCTAACTTTTTCACCCTGTCATCATATGGGAGGCCTTCCATTCCTTGTAATAGTCTAGTTGGCCGCCTTTGAACTGACTCTAACTTCTGAATGTCCTTTTTAAAATGTGGAGCCCAAAACTGGATCCCGTATTCCAGATGTGGCCTTACAAGTGATTTATAGAGGGGTAACAATACGTTGGGATCACGGGATCTAATCTCTCTTTTTATACACCCTAAAATCTTGTTTGCTTTTGCAGCTGCTGCTTGACATTGAGTGCTGCTGCTCAGCTTATTTGTAATGGGAATACCCAAGTCCTTCTCCTGTTCTGTAGTCCCGAGTTTACTTCCATTTAATGTATACGCAGCTATAGGATTACTCCGTCCTAGGTGCATTACTTTACATTTATCAACATTAAATCTCATTTGCCAAGTATCTGCCCATTCTGACATCTTATCCAGATCTTTTTGTAATATTATAGTATCAAGGTCAGTTTTTAATATCCTACATAGTTTGGTGTCATCAGCAAAGACTGACACTTTACTATCAATCCCATCCACAAGGTCATTAATAAAGAAATTAAAAAGAATTGGTCCTAGCACAGATCCCTGCGGCACCCCACTGCTGACTATGGCCCATTAGGAGAATGTTCCATTTATGACTACTCTTTGTTTCCTATCTTTTAGCCAATTCCTTACCCAGTTGCATATAGTTTCCCCTAGTCCTTGCTTCTGGAGCTTTAGTATAAGGCTGTTATGTGGTACAGTATCAAATGCCTTTGCAAAGTCCAAATAAATCACATCAGCTGCATTACCAATATCCAGGTTTGCACTTACCCCCTCATAGAACCCCAACAGGTTGGTTAGACACGACTTATCTTTCATGAATCCATGCTGTCTGTCAGTTATTATATTATTTTCTGCAACATTTTTTTTTTTTTTGCATGTCATCCCTTAAAATGCCCTCAAAAACTTTGCATACTACTGATGTCAGGCTTACTGCACGGTAGTTGCCTGGATCTACCCTCTTACCTTTCTTAAATATCGGTACCACATCAGCAATCCTCCAATCCTGAGGCACCAAACCTGTTACAAGTGAGTCTAAAAAGATGAGATACAGCGGTCTGTCAATTACGGAGCTCAATTCCCTCAATATTCGTGGATGAATGCCATCTGGCCCTGGGGATTTGTCAATGTTTAATTTACTCAGACGTAGGCGTACTTCTTGTGTTAAATTAATTATATCGGGTGGTGAACTTTGATTTTTCACTTGTTGAAGGATCCCTGGTACAGTCAGTTCCTTGGTGAACACAGATGAGAAATGCCTATTTAATATCTCAGTCTTTTGTTTGTCCTCTATAACTAACTTGTTATTATATTTTAAGGGGCCGATACTATCCTTTGTTTTCCTTTTGGCATTAATGTATTTATAAAAGATTTTGGGATTTATTCTGTCATTGGCGATTTTTGTTTCAGTAGCTAGTTTTGCTTGTTTGATTTCTTTTTTGCATTGCCTATTGATATCTTTATACTCCTGCAATGCTATTTCTGTATTCTCAGCCTTTAAGATTTTAAATGCCCTTTGTTTTTGTTTTATTATACTTTCTACAGTCTTATTTATCCATAGTGGTTTCTTTTTATTCCGGGACGTTTTATTACCAGAGGGTATAAGTTTTTTACAGGACTCTAGGAGTATATCCTTAAACTTTCCCCATTTATGTTCAGTATCCCCAGTTACCATGTCTTTGTCCCAATCTACACATTTAAGCTCTTCCCTTAATTTGCTGAAATCAGCTTTCCTAAAATTCCAGGTTTTAGCTTTTCCCCTTTGAAATGTTCTATTGAATATTATGTCGAAGCTTACCATATTATGATCGCTGGTGCCCAAGTGCTCCCGAACCTGTAGATCTGAAATTGTATCCGGTCTATTTGACAGGACAAAATCTAGCAAATTATCTCCCCTCGTCGGTTCATCTACCATCTGAGAGAGGAAATGGTCTTGAATGGTAGATAAGAATTTACAGCTTTTACCACAACCAGAAGATTCTATGTCCCACTGTATGTCTGGATAGTTGAAATCCCCCATAATAAGAACCCGATTATTATTATTAGCTGCCTTTTCAATTTGTTCCAGCATTTCACCCTCTATTTGTTCAGGTATGTTAGGAGGCTTATAGCAAACTCCAATTAGCATTTTTCCATTATTCCCCTCCCCATGTACATTTACCCATACTGACTCTACATTGTTGCTGTTCCCCCCAATGTCATCATTCAACACAGGTTTTAGGTTAGATTTGATAAATATACACACCCCACCACCTTTTTGGCCTTTCCTGTCCTTCCTAAATGTACTATAACCCTGTATGTTTGTCACCCAGTCATGGCTTTCATCCAGCCAGGTTTCCGTAATGCCCACCACATCATAATCCATGGTTGACATAAGAGTCTCCAATTCATTCATTTTGTTTGCAAGACTTCTTGCATTTGCCAGTAGACATTTAATCCTATTAACACCTTTATTACTCCTAGCCTCCCTATGTTCCTTGTATGTCCCCCCCCTAATCCTTCATTGACCCCTACCATCTCACTGTCTCTATCTGCTCTATCTGTCCCCTTTTTTGCTCCACTACCCTCCCTCCCCCCAGATCCTAGTTTAAACCTGAGGGGTTGCTTTAACCCCTTCACCCCTGGCGATTTTCTGTGTTTTTTTTCTTTTCATTTTTTTCTCCCTGTCTTCCAAGAGCCGTAACTTTTTTTTATTTTTTCTGTCAATCTTGCCATATGAGGGCTTGTTTTTTGTGGGATGAGTTGCACTTTTGAATGAAATCATTATTTTTTTTCCATATATTGTACTGGAAAATAGAAAAAATTCCAAGTGTGGTAAAATTGCAAAAAAAAGTGCAATTGCACGATTGTTTTCTTTTTTTCCTTTTTATTTTGATTGCCTGTTATTGCATTTTAATGCAATGTTGCAGCAACGAAGAAAAAACTAACCTAATTTTGGCCTTTCGAATTTTTTCTCGCTACGACGTGTACTGATCAGATTAATTGATTTTATATTGTGATAGATCGGGCTTTTCTGAATGTGACGATACCAAATATGTGGGGTTTTTTTAAATTATTTTATTCTTAATGGGGCTAAAGGGTGGTGATTTGAACTTTTAGGCTTTTTTTTTACTGTTTAATAGTTTTTTAAAACTTTTTCTTACTTTTTTTTTTACTAATTTAACTAGTTCCCCTAGGGGACTTTATGACTGCAGTGTGTGATCGCTTCTCCTGATGAGAGTGATGCTTCAGCTTGGCTCTGATAAGAAGAAATGCTGTGTTACTGTGAGTGCTGGCGCTCTGCCAGCATTCACAGGAATCACATCATGGCAGCGCCAGAAGTCATCATCTGACCCCGCGCTTCCATAACAACCCATTGGTGCCTTGTGATTTTGTCACAGGGCCGCCAATGGTGCCCTGAAACGACGCAATCCCCGTCGGAGCGCGTTAGTTGCACTTTCAGAGTTTGACAGCACGATCTAAGGGGTTAACAGGCACTGGTGGATAGCCTGGGTCTCAGCTTCCCATACTTGGTAAGTTTTTTAACTGCATGAGAGGACACACATTAGCTAGGGACCCCAAAAATAAGAGAATACCGTGAAGAGGTTTTGGGGCTCGGTTGCATTGATCAATTCAATAGCTAAATTTCTCTTTATTCATATTTCATGGCAGTAATGCAGATTCCACTCTCTTTTTTTGATTTTTACATGTAGCTATTGTACTTTTCAGGCCAGTATTCACACAGAAGTTTCTGCTATTACATGTATTCCCCTTGCATAGTCACTGGTGTGCATACCTTCTCTCCATATAGCGATCTAAGGGGTTAACAGGCACTGGTGGATCAAAGATCCACCTGTGCCTGCTAGTTGCACATGTTTGCTGATCAGATAGTAACTGGGTGGAGGCAACCTAGGACGTACATATACGTCCTATGTCGTGAAGGGGTTAAAGGGAACCTGTCAGAAACGTTCATGCCCCCCAAACAATTAAAAGGGTTCTGAGAATTGTTCTAAAATAAATAATACACATTTAACTATTCTGTCTGCTATCTGCAGATTAATAGCATTCTGAATCTGCCTAGTGCCTGACCTCAAATCTATCTGCCAGGAGGAAAAAAACTTTATTCCTCACTGCAGCGTTCTAGTTTCAGTCATAGAGGCGGCGCCGGTGTGGGTTCAGTCACTGCTCTGTGTTTTGAGAGGAGCCGCTGTAACGGTCCCCCGCACTGACTGACAGCTGGTTCTAATGCTGAGACGCTGTCAGTCAGTGTGCGGGATGCGATTAGTGCCTCTATGTATCAAAATACATAGTTGCAGAATGAATTAACAGTAAATTGTCTGCATGTAAAAAATGTCTAAAGCATGTCCATATCCTATGTGTCTTTTAAGGGAACCTATCCAGAGTTTTAGGGTAGAAAAATACATTTAAATCTTCCTGACTACAAATGGATTTTCTATTGCTGAAAGTGAGTTATCAGTATACCTGAACAGACATTAATTAGGTCAGCGGAGGTGGCGGTAAGTGTAAACATTGCAAAGGATCGACACACTAGCTGTGAATCAGCCTGCCTTTCTGCACGTGCAGGGAATCGTCCTGCCTCGATGCATGAGCTGGGAATCATCCTGCCTCGATGCGCTAGCTGGGAATCATCCCGCTTTGGTACACTAGCTGAAAATCGTCCCACCTCAATGTGCTAGCTGGGAATCCTCCCGCCTCGATGCACTAGCTGGGAATTGGACTGCTTCAATGCACTATCTGGGAATTGGCCCTCCTCAATGCACTAGCTGGGAATCGGCCCACCTCGATGCACTAGGTGGGAATTGGCCCTCATCAATGTACTAGGTGGGAATCGGCCCACCTCGATGCACTAGCTGGGAACCGACCCCTCTCAATGCATTAGCTGGGAATCGGCCCGCCTCGATGAACTAGTTGGGAATTGGCTCACCTCAATGCATTAGTTGGGAATCGGACCACCTCGATGCATTAGCTGGTAATTGGCCTGCCTCAATGCATTAGCTGGGAATCAGCCCGCCTCGATGCACTTGCTGGGAATTGGACTGCTTCAATGCACTAGCTGGGAATCGGACCTCCTCAATGCACTAGCTGGGAATTGGCCCTCCTCAATGCACTAGCTGGGAATCGGCCCTCCTCAATGCACTAGCTGGGAATTGGCCCTCCTCAATGCACTAGCTGGGAATCAGCCCGCCTCGATGCACTAGCTGGGAATTGGCCCTCCTCAATGCACTAGATGGGAATCGGCCCACCTCGATGTACTAGCTGGGAACCGACCCCTCTCAATGCATTAGCTGGGAATCGTCCCGCCTTAATGAACTAGTTGGGAATCGGCTCACCTCAATGCATTAATTGGGAATCAGACCACCTCGATGCATTAGCTGGTAATTGGCCTGCCTCAATGCATTAGCTGGTAATTGGCCTGCCTCAATGCATTAGCTGGTAATTGGCCTACCTCAATGCATTAGCTGGGAATTGGCCCACCTCAATGCATTAGCCGGGAATCAGCCCGCCTCAATTCATTAGCTGGGAATCAGCCCGCCTCGATGTGCTAGGCGAGAATCGGCCTGCCTCAATGCACTAGTTGGGAATCAACCCGCCTTGACGCATTAGCTGGGAATAGGCCTGCCTCAATGCACTTGCAGCCTCATTTACATAAATATTGTTTATTTTGCCCAGTGATGGAGTATCCATTTGCAGCCCAGACTTTTATTTTTTTTTAACATAAAAAGTAATTAGTTTGTTGACCCTAAAGCTCCAGACAAGTTCTCTCAAAAATATCTGCCTACAGTCATGGCCAAAAGTTTTGAGAATGCCACAAATATTAATTTTTACAAAGTCTACTGCTTAAGTTTTTCTAATGGCAATTTGCATATACTCCAGAATGTCATAAAGAGTGATCAGCTTAACAGCAATTACTTGCAAAGTCAATATTGGCTAAGAAAATGAACTTTAACCCCGAAAACACATTTCAACATCATTGCATTCCTGCCTTAAAGGAGCAGCTAACATTGTTTTAGTGATTGTTCCATTAACACAGGTGTGGGTGTTGATGAGGACAGGGCTGGCGATCAATCAGTCATGATTAAGAAAGAATGACACCACTGGACACTTTAAAAGGAGGCTGGTGCTTGGTATCATTGTTTCTCTTCAGTTAACCATGGTTATCTCTAAAGAAACACGTGCAGCCATCATTGCTCTGCACAAAAATGACCTAACGGGGAAGAGTATCACAGCTACAAAGATTGCACCTCAGTCAACAATATATCGCATCATCAAGAACTTCAAGGAGAGAGCTTCCATTGTTGCTAAAAAGGCTCCTGGGCGCCCAAGAAGGACCAGCAAACGCCAGGACCGTATCTTAAAACTGTTTCAGCTGCGGGATCGGACTACCAGCAGTGCCGAGCTAGCTCAGCAATGGCAGCAGGCTGGTGTGAGTGCTTCTGCACGCACTTTGAGGCGGAGACTCTTTGAGCAAGGCCTGGTTTCAAGGAGGGCAGCAAAGAAGCCACTTGTCTCCAGAAAAAACATCAGGGACCGACTGATATTCTGCAAAAGGTACAGGGAGTGGACTGCTGAGGACTGGGGTAAAGTCATTTTCTCAGATGAATCCCCTTTTTGATTGTTTGGGACATCTGGAAAACAGCTTATTAGGAGAAGAAGAGGTGAGCGCTACCACCAGTCTTGTCTCATGCCAACTGTTAAGCATCCTGAAACGATTCATGTGTGGGGTTGCTTCTCAGCCAAGGGAATCGGCTCACTCACAGTCTTGCCTAAAAACACAGCCATGAATAAAGAATGGTACCAGAATGTCCTCCAAGAGCAACTTCTCCCAACTGTCCAATAGCAGTTTGGCGCCCAACAATGCCTTTTCCAGCATGATGGAGCACCTTACCATAAAGCAAAGGTGATCACTAAATGGCTCATGGAACAAAACATAGAGATTTTGGGTCCATGGCCTGGAAACTCCCCAGATCTTAATCCCATTGAGAACTTGTGGGCAATCATCAAGAGATGGGTGGACAAACAAAAACCAACAAATTCTGGCAAAATGCAAGCATTGCTTATGCAAGAATGGACAGCTATCAGTCAGGATTTGGTCCAGAAGTTGATTGAGAGCATGCCAGGGAGAATTGCAGAGGTCCTGAAGAAGGGTCAACACTGCAAATATTGACTTGCTGCATTAACTCATTCTAACTGTCAATATAACCTTTTGGTTCTCATAATATGATTGCAATTATATTTCTGTATGTGATGTAAACATCAGACAAACACAATTAAAAACCAGAGGGCAACAGATCATGTGAAAATATCATTTTGGTGTCATTCTCAAAACTTTTGTCCATGACTGTACTATTGAAAAACAGCTGAAATTTTCCCTACTATCGCCAGGCTGGCACCACCTTCTGGTCTCCTCTCGGCATTCTACTCGATCAGGGAATTTCACGTAAATACCCCAAAAATGGTATTCTGAGGGTCCCCTGACAGAAATCATGTTTTTAGGGAGGAAGTCAGTCCAAAATTTCAAACTTTAGGCTTTATCTGTCCGCATTAATGGGGGTGTCCTTCTTGCTGGACAAAAAATTGTGGTAGACTACACTTTGATGTCCAGCTAAAAAGACAGTGTCCAAAAGGTGGTCAAAGACGGCTCGTGTCTTTGGCCTGGGTCAATGCCCCCTTGGTTCTGATACTTATCAAACTATCAGAATACATCTGTATAAGTTAGAAATGTTACCGAATGGTAATTCAGCAGTATATCACAGTACCAGCACTCAGGATGTGATTGTACAAATTCGGTAGCACATCAATTTATGCTGCCGATTCTAGTCTCAGAATTCACCATTTGCAATACTAAGGGTAAAATCTGCTGTGAATTTGCAACGAAATATTCACAATTTGGTGCCTGTTCATCCCTGGCAGATTTTGTTGCAGAATACTATTGCGATAAATCTACTTGTGTGAATACTCTGGGTGTCTCAGTGAGTGGCAGACTTTCTTGATAACTATGCTAAACACCACCTTTGCACTGTCATTACACTAACCAGTGAAGTATCACTATCTCCAGGTGCAGAGTCTAATGAAAGAACTACTCCCGTTAATTTTTTTCCACGAATCTGTGTAAACCTTAGTATAATGTCAGTATGTTAATATACTCCCCCATCACAGTCTTCTCCAGTATCCAGTGTCGCTTGGCTCCTCTTCTGAGTTATGTGACGGTGATTAAGACCCTCCAAATCTTACTGCGCTCTGTGCGTGAGCCAGAGGTCTCTTTTACAGTGTAAAGTCTGCTTTAAACATTACAATTAATCATGCGATCACTTTTGCGATCGCACCCGTCCCCATCGTTTGTGCGGCACGGGCAATTTCTTGCCCGTGTCGCACAATGCTGTAGCCCCCCCCGTCACACGTACTTACCTTACAAACGACCTCGCTGTGGGCAGCGAACATCCACTTCCTGAAGGGGGAGGGACGTTCGGCATAACAGTGATGTCACACAGCGACCGCCCAATAGAAGCGGAGGGGCGGAGATGAGCGGGACGTAACATCTTGCCCACCTCCTTCCTTCCGCATTGCCGGCAGGACGCAGATAAGGCTGCAGTTCATCATTCCCGGGGTGTCACACGGAGCGATGTGTGCTGCCTCGGAAACAATGAACAATAGGACGTTTGATTTTTTAAAAATGAGCGACGTGTCATCGTTGAACGAGAAGGTGAGTATTTCTGCTTGTTCATAGCTGTCACACGCTACGATATCACTAACGATGCCGGATGTGCGTCACTTACGACGTGACCCCGCTGACATCTCGTTAGATATATTGTAGCGTGTAAAGCCCGCTTTAGTCTAGGATACCTCATTCTGATGCTCCATAGACTTAAATTGTAAAAGCCACTTCTGGGTCACACAGAGCCCAATGTCATCTGGAGTGATTGCCGTCTGTGACTAAGAAGAGACTTGGAATGGCTCTGGAAACCAAGGAACATAATCAGCGAATACCGTATATGAATACACTGACATTACTGTTTTACACAGGTTTTAGGAGAGAAAAATGTCACTCAAGATAAATGTGAATAGTGGTCATTTATTGAAAAGAACTTGTAGGACCAGCACAAGCACAGACGTTCTGGTCAAAGACACATAGACAGCAGTGGACATCGCGTCATACCTGACTACGCCAGTTGCCAAGTTGCTATACCTTCTGAGGACCTTCTGCACGCACACTGATGAAGGTCTTTGACCGAAACGTCTGTGCTTGTGCTAGTCTTACAAGTTCTTCTCAATAAAAGACCACTCTTCACATTTATCTTGAGTGCCAAGTTTCTACATCTACTTGAGACGGTTTTGGACGCTATTTGAGCACCACCCCAGAAGTGCCGTGTGTATCAACTCATTAGGAGAGAAAAAGACGGAAGTAATTTTTTAAAATGAATACAATGAATTTACATATAGACAATACTGTGAGGATGCTGTACAAGAATTGCCTACAGGACAGAGGTCTATAGGTAAATGTCAGCTGAGGAGAGAAAGTGATGTGGTATCATCTCGGTGGTGCTGTAGATAAATTGGCACAGGATGGCAGTAGGTTTAGGGACTTTATCGGACTACAAATTTTAGGGGCAATCTGTCCCCTTCAGGTACAACGGTAAATGTTGGCCTGGTTGTCCTGTTTGAAAGTCATAATGCACTTTTGTCTGAAAAGATGAAGCTTGAAGGAGATAAATGAGCACTAGGTTCGCTTATCCTGTGATGCCATGCACAAGACCTTTGGCCATCAATGTTAAACAATCAGGAAGGGGCTCCAGAGACAAATCTTCTCTTGTGATGGGTTATAAGGTAGCATCTATCTCTGTGACACAGCAGTTACCACTTGGGATGTGACAGGACAGTGAGTTGTCCCTACACCCCAGTCGCATTGCTGCCTTCTTCAGGTGAGAGTAGGGCAGTGGTAGACAAATGTGGCCTTCGTCAGCGATATTTACGGTATATGATGTAGAGCACATTACAAGTTGCTGTCATATATAGGATGAACAGCAGGGTGCTCCCTTCATCAAGGAACCTATCACTGGATGCACAGTCCCATAGGAAGGACAGGTGTGATATCTTGGTAGTGGTTTTCGTATTACACCCACTACCGAGATTACAGATTGTTGGATCATTATAGCGTGGACTTACAATTAGTGGTCTTTCCGTCTTAGGATCATTTGAAGTAGAAAGTGAACCATTCAGATGTGTGATAGTAAGAGGTACTTGTGATGAATATTGAAAGTACAAAACTGGAGAGAATGGTAGGATCTGTTACCCACACTGGCAAAGATATGAGGAAATAAAAGAGATGCATCCACCTTAGACCCCCACGCATGATAAGGCCCACCCAGATGAGAGGCGAGCAACACTTAAATGAGACCACTCCATTAAATCCAGTAATAGCGATGGGAGCCTATTGTTCTGTTTTCTAAGCAGAAGGCTGCAAAACATTAGTGTTCAAGCATAGGCACCACAATAGCATCATGCACTGTGCCACCTGAACTTGGCAACTAATTACTCAGAAAAGGACTGCAGGGTCCAGTACTGAAGGTTAGCTACAATGGACTGTACACATTTTTTTCTGGGGAATTTTTAAAAACTCATTGGACATTAGTTCTTAATACAGAGGCAATCTTCCCATATTAATACCCAGAATGCTTTCTGGGTATTAATATTGGGAATCTGGGCCTTATTATTCATAAGTGGACAAACTGGACATTAATGGGATACTATTGTCATTATTATTTATTAATGGAGCACTATGGGCATTAGTACTCATAAAGGGGGCACTATAGGCATGTTACTCATTATAGGGCTTCTCTGGGCATTATTGCTCAGAAGGGGGCATTATTAGCAATTACCCCACTCAAGGTGTATTTTTATTTTCTAAGGGGAAGGGCAGCAACAGGCACAAATTAGGGGATATCAACAGGATGAAAAGCTCATGTAGGTGAAAATAGATGGGGACAGTGCTGTAAATGTGAGAAGTGAAAGGTAAAGCCTGCTTTACAGGTTACAATTACACATGCGATCTCGTATGCGATTGCACACGCCCCCATCGTATGTGCGGCACGTTCAATTTGTTGCCCGTATCACACAAACGATTAAATCCCGTCACACGTACTTACCTTCCATACGACCTCGCTGTGGGCGGCGAACATTCTCTTCCTGTAGTGGGAGGGACGTTCGGCGTCACAGCGACATCACGCGGCAGCCGGCCAATAGAAGCGGAGGGGCGGAGATGAGCGGGACATAAACATCCCGCCCACCTCCTTCCTTCCGCATAGCCGGCGGGAGCCGCGGGACGTAGGTAAGATGTGTTCATCGTTCCTGGGGTGTCACACACATCGATGTGTGCTGCCACGGGAACATTGAACAACCGGACATTCAATTTATAGAATTTGAACGACGTGTATGCGATCAACGTGTTTTCGTACAATCGCAATTGCACGTAGGTTTCACATGCTACAACAACACTAACGATGCCGGATGTGCGTCACTTACGACGTGACCCCGCCGACACATCTTTAGATTTATTGTAGCGTGTAAAGCCCGCTTTAGGCTAGAAGAAGTGTTTACGGCGATCTGGGCTAAATGGAAAAGTCGTTAAAGCTAACTGTGAAGTAATCACTTTCATGGTCTGCAGGACCGGTATCTAAGGGGGGCTTTGCACGTTGCAACATCGCTACTGCGATATCGTCGGGGTCAAATCGAAAATGACGCACATCCGGCGCCAGTAACGACGTCGCAACATGTAAAGCCAAGATGCACTGATAAACGATCGCAAAAGCGTCGAAAATCGGTGATCTGTGTAGTGACGGTCAATTCCATAATTTCGCTGCAGCGACAGGTACGATGTTGTTCCTGCGGCAGCACACATCGCTGTGTGTGAAGCCGCAGGAGCGAGGAACATCTCCTTACCTGCCTCCTCCGGCTATGCGGAAGGAAGGAGGTGGGCGGGATGTTTACGTCCTGCTCATCTCCGCCCCTCCGCTTCCATTGGCCGCCTGCCGTGTGACGTCGCTGTGACACCGCACGACCCGCCCCCTTAGGAAGGAGGCGGGTTACCGGCCAGAGGGACGTCGCAGGGCAGGTAAGTGCATGTGAAGCAGCCGTAGCGATAATGTTCGCTACGGCAGCTATCACAAGTTATCGCATGTGCGACGGGGGCAGGTACTATCGCGCTCGGCATTGCTATCATCGGCTTGCGATGTCGCAGCGTGCAAAGTACCCCTAAGACTATAAGGATACTGATGGTAATTTTAGTCTTGGTGTTTGAATATCGTTTTGAAATTAGTAACACCAAGGCTGAGTTGCCCCTACACCCATTATGTTTAGCGTTGGATCCACTGTTGTAAACATGCGTCGCCGTGGTCAGGGGCCCACTCATTTGTACGCTGTCCCTGTGCTGAACCCCTAGCTAATCTAATTAACCACGAAGAGGTAAAGATCCATGCTAATGCCATCTAACAGCGCTCAGTGTTATCAGGACAATGACACTTGTGAGAGGAGAAGATATTCATCATCTGCTGTGATGGATCTTTGCATTTATAGTAGAAATTGGTGATTCTGAGAGGTCCAATAGCAATTTTTCATTATTTTTCATTCCTCTGCATTTAACTCTTTGCCAAAAGTCTGATAATGCATCACTTGTCTTCACGTAGGGCATTATGTTGGTTTTGCCACATTTGCGGGCTTAGGCTATGTGCCCACGCTACAGGATTTACCGCGGATTTTGCGCGGATTTTGCCGCGGATTTGCCGCGGATTTCCCGAAAAACTGCAGCAGCAGCACTTCCAAGCCATTTCAATGGCATTTTGGAAATGCTGTGCCCATGCTGCGGATTTTTCCGCTGCGGATTTGCCGCGGATTTTGATGCGGAACAAACTGCAGCATGTCAATTATTGTTGCGGATTTTGGTGCGGATTTTTCCCATGCAAGTCAATGCAAGGTGTAAAATCCGCAAGAAATCCGCAAGTCTGTTCCCACAGGCTCTTTTTCCTGCGGATTTGGTGCGGATTTCGCAAACAAATCCGCAGGAAGTGATGTAGGATATTTCAGGAAGAGGAAGTTTCACCATTTTGTAGTGTAGTGTAGTGGCAGTGTATTCCTGGCTGTGCTTAGAATGTCTTGGTACGAGCGTATGCGGCTAGATGTTGAGAAGCTCATCCAGTTGGTAAGTATGTCTGTATAGGGTTAAATAAAACTTGTTTTTATTTCCCTACTTGTGTGTTTGTGTGTTTTATTTCATGTGTTTTCCGGACTCTGGATTGCCAGCTAAAAGCAGCTAGTTACAGGCTGCTTGCTTTTAGCTGGCAAAACAGGATCCCAGGTCTTTTTTCACAATTCATTTTAAAAAAAAAAAAATGTGCTCCGCTGTATTTTCACTGTCCAGCCCGATGCAAGCAAGCAACTGAGGGCTGTGCTTCTCAGCGGGATAAGGCTGAAGCATTCTCTGCCCCTCCCGCTGAGAAAAACAGTCCTCAGCTGCCCCTGAAAATGGCGGCTCCGTTGTGGAGCGCCATTCTCAGGTGCTGCACCGAGGCTCATCCAGCCGCCCTGATGCATTTGGCTGGCTGGGTAATCTGAAGGGGTTAATGCCAGTTTTGTGCAAACTGGCACTAAGCCCGAGGTTCATAATGTCATGCCTGTGTAGACACGGCCATTATGAACCTCCGTTTGGTAATAAAGAAAAGAAAAAACACTTTTTAAAATTTTTTATTTGAAAGCAAAACACACACACATCCCTGATTGCCATCTTTATTACTCCCTGATTTCCCCGACGATAATCCATGACGGCTCCGAGCCGGGCTCCGATGTGCACCCGGCTGACCCGGGCACTGACGTCAGAGCCCGGGTCAGCTGACTTAATTCGCGAGCGCGGGCGGGTCAGCTGACGATGTGCAGTCATGTGACCCGGGCACGGACGTCAGCCGGTCCCAGCAGCCATCAGTGTTTGAGATGCTGCAAAGCTCTCATCCGGCTGCTGGTACCGGCTGACGTCCGTGCCCGTGTCACATGAGTTCACATCGGAGCCCGGCACATCAGCTGGTCGGTGTGCAGTCAGCTGACCCGCCCGCGCTCGCGAATTAAGTCAGCTGACCCGGGCTCTGACGTCAGAGCCCGGGTCAGCTGACTTAATTCGCGAGCGCGGGCGGGTCAGCTGACGATGTGCAGTCATGTGACCCGGGCACGGACGTCAGCCGGTCCCAGCAGCCATCAGTGTTTGAGATGCTGCAAAGCTCTCTTCCGTCTGCTGGTACCGGCTGACGTCCGTGCCCGGGTCACATGAGTTCACATCGGAGCCCGGCACATCAGCTGGTCGGTGTGCAGTCAGCTGACCCGCCCGCGCTCGCGAATTAAGTCAGCTGACCCGGGCTCTGACGTCAGAGCCCGGGTCAGCCGGGTGCACATCGGAGCCGTCATGGATTATCGTCGGGGAAATCAGGGAGTAATAAAGATGGCAATCAGGGATGTGTGTGTGTTTTGCTTTCAAATAAAAATTTTTAAAAAATGTTTTTTCTTTTCTTTATTACCAAACGGAGGTTCATAATGGCCGTGTCTACACAGGCATGACATTATGAACCTCGGGCTTAGTGCCAGTTTGCACAAAACTGGCATTAACCCCTTCAGATTACCCAGCCAGCCAAATGCATCAGGGCAGCTGGATGAGCCTCGGTGCAGCACCTGAGAATGGCGCTCCACAACGGAGCCGCCATTTTCAGGGGCAGCTGAGGACTGTTTTTCTCAGCGGGAGGGGCAGAGAATGCTTCAGCCTTATCTCGCTGAGAAGCACAGCCCTCAGTTGCTTGCTTGCATCGGGCTGGACAGTGAAAATACAGCGGAGCACATTTTTTTTTTTTGGGGTAAAAATACCAGTGAAAGGGAACATGGCAACACATTTATTGGCTGTAAGATGCGGCCACCACCACTGGGTTATTATATACAGTCTGTTAAAACGCTGTATATAAGAGCACAGTGGTGTTGCCCGCAGCTTTTTAAAAACAAAAATGGCGACAGGTTCCCTTTAAACATTTCTGCCCCTTTATTAGCCCAGAATCATAGGTCACATAACGTGCCACCCTTGTTTAAAACATTTTAACAAACCAAAAAATCGATAATACTAAATAAATATTAATCTGTGTGGGGAAATCCGTTTCCATCTAAAGAAATGTGCAAAACGTGCCAATATACACTGGTCTGCCAAAAAAGTTATTGATCGTGGGGATGCAGTGGATAATATAGTACCTTAGCCAGTGTACACTGTATATTTTGGATGATGTCTGTTCCTATTGTTGGCATTATTGGAATTTATCTACTTTGCAAAATCATGCACTATAAACATATGTTTCACATTACAGGTTGAGAGTATGCCCGCTATATGGGACCCGATTGACCCCGCATATAGTGATCGGCAATATCGGCATAGGTGCTGGCAGAGAATAGTGAATGAGCTTTTTCCACTTTTTGAAAGTGCCCCGGCCTCCCTCCAGCGGAAAATTGGTAAGTTTGTATACTCCGAACAAGTTCCAAACCAGAAGCAATTTTAGTGAAATTAAAACATGATTGTTGTAAATCCGTGCATGTTCACCCACTAAATCAGTGTTAATAAAGGATCTTGTGGGTTAGAAAAGTAGGAGAGAAGGCAGACAAAACGTAAATTTTGTTTAAATCTTTAAAATAAAAAAAAAAGTGGATTATTACAAACACTGATGTTGAATACTTTTTAGACAAAAAATGGTTGACATGGCCTATGGAGTCATTGGCTCATCTTTTTTATTTGTTTAATTTTTAGAAGAAGATGTTCGCAAACGCTGGCGAACAGTCAAAGACCGTTTCTACAAATTCATACATAACAGTTCCAAGAGTGGTATGTCACCAGCAAAAAAGTGTCTATATTACTATGAATTACAATTCCTGTCCACCAGTCGCAGATTAAGGAGGTAATCTGTTTTTTAAAAAGTTTATATATGTTTTTAAATTTGTTTTTTATTCTATTTATTAAAAATATTTTATTCACTTACAGCACCGAGGGAAATGTGAACCCACTTCCCCAAGCTGAGTGCATGGCTGAAGATCGAGAGGGGCCAGGCAGTGACACAGAGCCAGTGGCACACAGGGACCCTGAAGCAGCTTCCAGTGCCTCAAACAGTTGTTACAGGGCCTCAGAGTCAGCAGAAAACATGCCAACAACTTCTGCGAACTCTGCCATGGAGGAGGGGCAATTGTCAACCAGGTCTGATGAACCGGTGCCATCGACTCGCTTTGCACTTGGTCGTAAAAAGAAAAATAAGAGAAGACTGCTAGCAAAATCTGGTGAAGATGATGTTTCGGATGAGCTGACTCTTGAAACAGTCAATCTTATTAAAAAAAGTGCCTATGAAAGTGACACAGTTAAATTTTTGTCTAGTTTTGCAGGAAGGATGGAGGCAATGAATCCCAAAAAGAAAAACACATTGATGGGAGCAATGTGCTCACTGTTTGAGCATTTTGAACGTGACTCCCCACATCCATCCTTGGCAAGGATAGATAATGGCCTTACAACAATTTGGGATGCAGAGGCTGCCCCTGCAACCCTAGTGCAACGTGCACCGTCCCGGCCTGAACCTATGCCAAATTATTACCAAACACCCCCAACAGCCTACTCTCAACAGAGAATGGTATATCATTCATCTGTGGTTGAGGGGGGTTCTGGTACTCAAACCCAGATCCCTGATCGATCGGGTCAAAGCATGGCTAGGGGTTCTGAGCCAATGTGTGGCTATAGTTATAGCCAAGATTTATTCCACCTTTGATCATTTTCTTTCCAAAAAAATAGCCGGTTCTCAAATTAGCCAAACTCTAATTAAAATAGCCCAAAAAAACCCCAAACCCATAACACTAGGATCAGTTGGCCCCCGATACAGATGTATAGGGTAAGGGCAACGTATTATTTCATCTGTAATACGTTGCCCTTACACTATACCTCTACTGAGGGCTCAACTTATCCTATTGTTATGTGTTTGGGTGTCTTATTTTTTAATGTTGTATTTGAAAAACACAAGGATATTTCACTATCTTTTCCGACACTATACGGAAAAAGTATTATTTTGTGTAATTATTTATATAAAATGTCAATGTTTTCATTGCTACTTTTGCACTTAATTATTTTGTTTGCACAGTTCTAAAATAAAAAATTGTTAACATTTGGTTGTATTGGTGCTTTAACATTACATGGTCCACAGTCAAAGAAACCCAAAATCACCTCGATTGTTATCTAAATTTAGGATATAGCTGCAAACATCGAAAATTGTTCATGGATAGTGTTTGCAAATAACTCTTGTAATATATTTCAAATTGTCTATGAAAATGTAACACAAAAAAATGTACTGAGGCAGCAGTTTACACCAAGTTTTACAGCATTATCAATACATTTCGGACAAATATTAACACAGACAACAGCATGCCATAACAGAAAATTTTATTTTAAAATTGTAGACAAACTTCAAGAAATGATGGACAAAAAATTGCAAACAATAATTTCTTTGTCAACTTCCATCTTAATCAACATGGTTATTGTATCACGCCAAGTTCTGCTGGTCCGGCTGCACATCACCAACACAGGAGTATTGCCAGTGCACGGCACCTTCAGGACTCATGAAATAATCAGTGAAGGTCTCTCTCACCCAGACACCCAAGCTGTTTGGCCGACCAGAAGACACATTCACCACTGGATTGAGTAAGGCCTGCTGTGTATCCTCCACTAATTCATTGCTGTACTTACGCACGTAATTGTGGAGTACACAGCAGGCCTTAATCACCGTGTCCACTGTTCGGACATCCAACTGGATGGCTGTGTGAAAGATCCTCCACTGACTTGTCATTATCCCAAAGGTGCACTCCACATATCTTCGTGCACGGCTCAGCCTATAATTAAAAATCCTCCGCCGGGTATTCAGTCCTCTTCGTGGGTATGGGCGCAGCAGGTTGGGTAGCAAAGGAAATGCCTCATCCGATACCATCACAAAGGGAACTGGATCTGTGGAGCCCGGCAAAGGTCGTGGGGCTGGGAGCGTAGCGCCTTCTTGAAGAATTTGCAGCCCAATCTGAGAAGATCGCAACACCCGAGAATCCCCAGTACTGCCATAAGCACCTACATCAATGGCAACAAATTGGTAATGGGCATCAGCCACCGCCATGAGGATCACGGAAAAATATTTCTTATAATTAAAGAAAACAGATCCTGATCGCGGTGGCTGTTGAACCCTAACATGTTTGCCATCAACGGCACCTATACAGTTTGGGAAATTGGCTACATCGTGAAAGCCTGCTGCGACCTGCAGCCAAGTCTCCTCGGTAGGCGAAGGCATCACGATGGGCTGCAATTTCTGCCAGATAACGCCACATGTGCACCTCACAATTCTGGAAATGGTTGTTTTACCAACCCTGAATTGGAGGTGCAGTGATGTGTAGCTCTCTCCTGTGGCCAAAAATCTGCAAAACAAAAGAGGGAGGGAAAAAAAAAAAAAGGGAAAATTAAAATCAGAACAGAACCAAACTGTTCAAGTTGATTTAACATCATGAATTCACTTTTAGCTTTTATAGCCCACAAACTTTATGTTTCTAAACATGTACCTTTTGAAAGTGATCAAACTGAAGAACAGACAAATGAAATGTGTATATGGGCTACTTTTTTTTTTAGACATACAAAGGCTTGTTGAACAGCTGACATTCAAAGGAAGCCATATCATGGCTTACAAGGCAAGGAAAAAGGGGCCCTGACAGGACATTCAACGTGAAATTAAAATGGCCAGCAGTTATGGCCGTTAGTAAACACCAATTTTTTAAAGATCATGAGGATGTGGCTGTTTCATAGAATGTCGAGCAGAGGTTTGTTTGTAGTACAAATAAAAGTTAAACAGGTACATTTTAAGAACCTGAATAAATAGTCCTTCAAGCCTTTCAATTCCACAGGAGTTGGTGCCCTGCGTTACATGTAATAACCACAGTATGACCAAGAAGAATGGGAAAATATGTCTGTTTTAATATCTACACATATATAGATAGATATATATATATATTACAATATATTTACATATATATATATATTTACAAACATCATGTAACATCCATTTTATATACAAATTTTAATATATATATATATATATATAAAAATATGTATATATATGTGTATTTTTTTTTTTTTAAATGTATAGACAATAGATTTAAACACATCAATTTGAAAGTACACATTGAGTGTGTTTAAAATCATGTATTTCAGTATATATCTTTGTATATATATGTTCGCTGCCTCGGAGTGTTCGCTGCCTCGGAGTGACCTTTGACTCTGCCTTATCCTTCATACCACACATCCAGTCCCTCACCACCTCCTGCCGTCTTCAACTCAAAAATATTTCCAGAATCCGCCCTTTCCTCAATTTGCAATCTACTAAAATGCTAGTGCATGCCCTCATAATCTCCCGCCTCGACTACTGTAACATCCTCCTCTGTGGCCTCCCTGCCAACACGCTCGCCCCTCTCCAGTCCATCCTTAACTCTGCTGCCCGACTTATCCACCTCTCTCCTCAATACCACCCCGCTTCTCCCCTCTGCATGTCCCTCCACTGGCTTCCAATCTTCCACCGTATCCAATTCAAACTTCTAACGCTGACCTACAAAACTGTGCATAATCTTTCCCCTCCGTACATCTCCGAACTACTCTCCCACTACACTCCAACACGTCACCTCCGGTCCTCCCAAGATCTCCTCCTCTCCTCCTCTCTCATTCGCTCCTCACGCAACCGACTCCAAGACTTCTCCCGAGCATCCCCAGTCTCCTGGAACTCGCTGCCTCAACACGTCAGACTATCCCCTACCCTTGCAAACTTCAAACGGAACCTGAAAACGCACCTGTTCAGAAATGCCTACAATCTACAATGAACTCGCTGCCGCCCGACCACCGTGCGGAGCTGCCGCCCGACCACCGTGCGGAGCCGCCGCCTGACCTACACCCCACCTATTGTCTCCTCCCCATAATCCTATAGAATGTAAGCCCGCAAGGGTAGGGCCCTCTTCCCTCTGTACTAGTCTGTCTACTGTAACTTGTATACGTATTTTGTATGTAACCCCCTTCTCATGTACAGCACCATGGAATTAATGGTGCTCTATAAATAAATAAAAATAATAATAATATATATCACATTTTAAAATATGTACGGGACTGCAGACAGTGAGTTGGTGTCATGCCACAGTGTCTATTTTTATTTGACTCTACGTACCGCAAGGTGATGAGCAGCCGTTGTTCAGCAGCAATCGATTTACGCATGATGGTATCCTGCTTCCTCAAATCGTCGCCCACAATGGCAAGGAGGTTATCAAAACTTTGTATTGAAAGCCGGCAAAATTGTTTGAATTTGTCTTCATATCTAATAAAAAATTAAAAAAAATAAATAAAATTTTATTTTTGGGATGAAAAAAACAGATATAAAGTTTAAAAAATACAAACCTTCGCAAGTCTTGATATAATACAGCAAAATGCCCTTTAGAAGTCCTTTCAAGGATAAGGGGGTGCACCCACATCTTCTTAGTACGAATTTGTGCCTAGCATGAAATAAAAACT
This sequence comes from Anomaloglossus baeobatrachus, assembly GCF_048569485.1. Classification (NCBI taxonomy): domain Eukaryota; kingdom Metazoa; phylum Chordata; class Amphibia; order Anura; family Aromobatidae; genus Anomaloglossus; species Anomaloglossus baeobatrachus. Next base: position 376,204,716 of record NC_134357.1, on the reverse strand, counting down.
CTTTCAGTGTCATGGATAACAAGCACATTACATATGTTAAAATGTAGGATACATAAAAAAGCCGTATAAAAAATAGTATACATGGTACATACTCTTCTTCGTCGACGTAGGATACGTAGTGCTGTCAATATCAGCAGATTCCTGTTTACATTGTTCAGCCGTGGTTGTTGTCTTTCACTGGACATTTTGAAATAAGCACACTTTGTGAGACTGCTAACAAAATGGATAATGGAGAAGAAAGGAGAGTTGGGACAGGAAATGACATAAAGAGCCTTTTTTTTTTCCTTCAAAACAGACTAAGCTTTATTCAGAAACACAGTAGAGTACAATGGACAAAATCCGCATCAAAATCCGCATCAAAATCCGCATCGAAATCCGCGTCAAATCCGCGTCAAATCCGCGTCAAATCCGCGTCAAATCCGCGTCAAATCCGCAGGTGCGGATTCTGGGGGAAAGCTGCGGATTTTGAGGCACAAAAATCCGCAGGTACATTCTACGTGGACACATAGCCTTAGACTTCGCAAAGCTGTAGAGTGCAGAAGAGACTAAAGTAATTGTTGGGATGCAATAACACGAAGGGATTTATTCTGATATATTACTGTGACATATGTGGAGTCAGGAAGGATTCAATAAGAGTTTTTCTGTTTTCTCCTGGATCAGCACTAGATGGATTTGTACCTTTTTCAACCTTACGATGTTACTATTTCTATCTGACAGCAGGCTTCCATCTCGTGTACGGCCCACAGTAGTGGTAGCTGTTCACTGACTTCATGTATATGGATTGTATTTGCTATAACTAGATATAGTGTCTGTCACCTTTCTGGTGTCCTATAAGGTGACATGTTGTGCTGAGTACAAAGAGCCTCAGATATCAAATGGAATCCAGACAAAAATGGAGCAATTGCTTCATGCAGACAATCCGGTTCGTGCTTTCCTTTCTCTAGTACAATTAGTCTCTGTTCCCGTTCCCATCATTGCCAAAACATCGGACAACTTGGCAGATCCAGACAGAACCCATGATAATTTAATAGGACTATCAGATGGCTTTTGTGTCTGCCAGATGATGGATTCGGCAATGTAATATTTGGTGTCAGCTTCAAACCATAGCACAGATGAGATGAGAGTCTTGGCTGCTTTGAATAACTGATCACTTTTTCCTGAGAACCAGTTTTTTCTAAATGAAGTCAGTAGACATTCTACTTACATCACCATTCACCCCGGATCCAGCAGCACATTCCTGGCTTTGGTTAGCCGTAGGTCTGCTGAGGTTCCCAACATCAGTTGTGTCTGCTTCTTTAGGATGTGGCCTGCAGCTTCCTGCTCCACCATTCAGTCTGTGTCCAATGCCCCTTCTGAGTGTCGGTGCAGCATATGCAATGATTCCACCAAATTGTGCCTGCTGTGCAGAGCCACACACAGCTCAAGCATGTTAATCTTTTATATCAGGGGAACTGGACTAGTTATTTTTTTAGCAACAAAGGGGGCACTTTGGAGCCCACACAGTGTGTGTGTGTGTGTGCCTTGGGATATCATACTGTGTGTGGGGTACTATGCGGGCATCAGACTGTTTTGGGGGAACCATGGGGGCATCATACTGTGTGTGGGGTACTGTGGGAGCATCATACTGTGTGTGAGACTATGGGGGCATCATACTGTGACGGTTACTGTGGGGGCATCATACTGTCTGTTGGTCACTGTGGGAGCATGATACTTTGTGTGGGGCACTATGGGGGTATCATACTATATGTGAGGACCTATGGTGGCATCATACTGTGTGAAGCACTATGGGGATATTATACTGGTGGGGGCACTATGGGGGCATCATCCTGTGTGGAGGGCACTATGGGGGCATCATTCTGTGTGTGGGGCAGTATCTGGGCATCATCTTATGTGTGGGGCACTATGGGGGCATCATACTGTGTATGGAACACTATGGGTGCATCATCCTGTCTGTGGGGCACTATGGGGGCCTCATCCTGTCTGTGGGACAATATGGGGCATCATATTATTGTCTCTAGGAAACTATGGGAGCATCATACTGTGTGTGGGGAACTATGGGTGCATCATACTGTGCATGGGGAACTATGGGGACATCATACTGTGTGTCGGGCAATATGGGGACATCATGCTGTGTGTCGGACAATATGGGGACATCCTACTGTGTCGGACACTATGGGGGCATCATTCTGTGTGTGACTTTGGGGGGGTTATCATACTATGGGAGGAATATACGGTAATAACTTTATGCTCAGACAAGCTACTTAGCTTGGAGGATCCAGCAATCAAATGGGTTCACTTCCTGGCGTTCAAAAGTCCCAGAAAGATTACTCTTTAACTTGCTGGCCCTCTTTATAAGTGGATAGAATCAGCTTTACCCCCTCCTCATGCTATGAAAAATGTAGAAACCGCGAGCAAAAGTCCACAAGAATAGAACTTCCTTCTTCAAGATATTTATTCTACTTAGTTCCAAGAGATTAATTATGAACAGCTTTAAAACTATGTATCACACCAGACCCGATGAAAATATCCAATAACTTTGCCTCAAATTAATTTCTTTAAAAATAGGGTTACTGCTTTGACAATTTTTATACAATTATTTTATGGTTTGAAACTTCAACCCTATCGGATTTTAACGAGGTACTTTTATAATATCACTGAAACGCTGTGTGTCATTAAACCAATTTTAATATTACAGATACAGTTAGGTCCAGAAATATTTGGACAGTGACACAATTTTGGCGAGTTGGGCTCTGCATGCCACCACATTGGATTTGAAATGAAACCTCTACAACAGAATTCAAGTGCAGATTGTAACAATTAATTTGAAGGTTTGAACAAAAATATCTGATAGAGATTGTAGGAATTGTACACATTTCTTTACAAACACTCCACATTTTAGGAGGTCAAAAGTAATTGCACAAATAAACCAAACCCAAACAAAATATTTTTATTTTCAATATTTTGTTGCGAATCCTTTGGAGGCAATCACTGCCTTAAGTCTGGAACCCATGGACATCACCAAACGCTGGGTTTCCTCCTTCTTAATGCTTTGCCAGGCCTTTACAGCCGCAGCCTTTAGGTCTTGCTTGTTTGTGGGTCTTTCCGTCTTAAGTCTGGATTTGAGCAAGTGAAATGCATGCTCAATTGGGTTAAGATCTGGTGATTGACTTGGCCATTGCAGAATGTTCCACTTTTTTGCACTCATGAACTCCTGGGTAGCTTTGGCTGTATGCTTGGGGTCATTGTCCATCTGTACTATGAAGCGCCGTCCCATCAAGTTTGCGGCATTTGGCTGAATCTGGGCTGAAAGTATATCCCGGTACACTTCAGAATTCATCCGGCTACTCTTGTTTGCTGTTATGTCATCAATAAACACAAGTGACCCAGTGCCATTGAAAGCCATGCATGCCCATGCCATCACGTTGCCTCCACCATGTTTTACAGAGGATGTGGTGTGCCTTGGATCATGTGCCGTTCCCTTTCTTCTCCAAACATTTTTCTTCCCATCATTCTGGTACAGGTTGATCTTTGTCTCATCTGTCCATAGAATACTTTTCCAGAACTGAGCTGGCTTCATGAGGTGTATTTCAGCAAATTTAACTCTGGCCTGTCTATTTTTGGAATTGATGAATGGTTTGCATCTAGATGTGAACCCTTTGTATTTACTTTCATGGAGTCTTCTCTATACTGTTGACTTAGAGACAGATACACCTACTTCACTGAGACTGTTCTGGACTTCAGTTGATGTTGTGAACGGGTTCTTCTTCACCAAAGAAAGTATGCGGCGATCATCCACCACTGCTGTCATCCGTGGACGCCCAGGCCTTTTTGAGTTCCCAAGCTCACCAGTCAATTCCTTTTTTCTCAGAATGTACCCGACTGTTGATTTTGCTACTCCAAGCATGTCTGCTATCTCTCTGATGGATTTTTTCTTTTTTTTCAGCCTCAGGATGTTCTGCTTCACCTCAGTTGAGAGTTCCTTAGACGGCATGTTGTCTGGTCACAGCAACAGCTTCCAAATGCAAAACCACACACCTGTAATCAACCCCAGACCTTTTAACTACTTCATTGATCACAGGTTAACGAGGGAGACGCCTTCAGAGTTAATTGCAGCCCTTAGAGTCCCTTGTCCAATTACTTTTGGTCCCTTGAAAAAGAGGAGGCTATGCATTACAGAGCTATGATTCCTAAACCCTTTCTCCGATTTGGATGTGAAAACTCTCATATTGCAGCTGGGAGTGTGCACTTTCAGCCCATATTATATATATAATTGTATTTCTGAACATGTTTTTGTAACCAGCTAAAATAACAAAACTTGTGTCACTGTCCAAATATTTCTGGACCTAACTGTATACTCTCTAATTCTGGTCTTTAATTTGTGCATAGTTCTTCCTACACACTAAAGGCTACAAGGGCACAACAAGGAATATAGAAACCTGCTGCCTGGTAGTCGTTCCATATTTTTGTTTTTGCACTTTTGTTTTTTTTCCTTCCCTAATTCAAAGAGTCATATTATTATTATTATTATTATTATTATTATTATTATTATTATTATTTTATTTTTCTGTCAATATTGCTATATGTACTTATCTTTTGCAGGATGATTTGCACTTTTCAATGACACCATCCATTTTATTACATAATGTAATGGTAAGCGGCAAAAAGAAACTACAAGTGTTGTGAAATAGCAAAAAAGTGAAATTCTGCAATGTTTTTTTTATTCACAGAGTTCATTTTACCATAAAACTGACCTGGCAGTATGGTTCTCCAGGTCACTACGATTACGTAGATACCAAACTTGTATAGTTTTTTTGTTACTTACTATATTTTTCTGATTATAAGAAGCACTTTTTTTTTACTCCAAAATTGGGGGGGAAAGGGAGAACATCTTACACACGTGGTCAAAATTGTTGCTACCCCTCGTTTAATGAAAGAAAAACCCACTATGATCACAGAATTAACTTGAATCTGACAAAAGTAATAATAAATAAAAAATCTATGAAAATGAACAAATGAAAGTCCGACATTGCTTTTCTGCTTCCACAGAATTTTTAAAACAAATGAAACTGATGAAATCGGCCTGAACAGAAATGATGGTACTCTTAACTAGAGTTGAGTGGATCGGTCATAATCAGAGAGAGAGAGAGAGAGAGAGAAAAAAAAAAAATTATCCCAGATCCGGATCGTGCACCCCGAATCCCGGGTACTGGTCGGACTCGGATCGGACTCTCAAACCGCGCGGATCCGGATTTTGCCGATTCGGGTCCACTCAACACTACTCTTAACTTAATATTTTGTTGCACAACCTCTTGAGGCAATCACTGCAATCAAACGATTCCTGTAACTGTCAATGAGACTTCTGCACCTCTCCACAGGTATTTTGGCCACTCCTCAAGAGAAAACTACTCCACTTGTCTTGTGTTTGAAGGTTGCCTTTTTACAGACGGCATGTTTCAGTTCTTTCCAAATATGCTCAATAGGATTTAGGTCAGGGCTCACAAAAGGCCAGTTTAGAATAGTCCAATGTTTTCCTCTGAGCCATCCTTGGGTGTTTTTAGCTGTGTGTTTTGAGTCATTATCCTGTTGCAAGACCCATGACCGGCGACTGAGACCAAGCTTTCTGGGCAGCACATTTCTCTCTAGAATCCCTTGACAGTCTTGAGATTTCATTGTATCCTGTACAGATTCAAGACACCCTGTGTCAGATGCAGCAAAGCAGCCCAGAACATAACAGAGCCTCCTCAATGTTTCAGAACAGGGACAGTGTTCTTTTCTTGATATACTTAATTTTTCTGTCTATGAAAATAGAGCTGATGTGCCTTGCCAAAAAGTACCATTTTTATCTCATCTGTCCATAGGACAGTCTCCCATAAGTTTTGTGGCTTGTCAACATGTAGTTTGGCATATTGCAGTCTGGCTTTTTTATGATTTTTTTTTTTCAACATTTCAACAATGGTGTCCTCCTTTTTCGTCTCCCATGAAGTCCACTTTGGCTCAAACAACAACAAATGGTGCGATCTGACACTGATATTCCTTGAGCTTGAAGTTCATCTTTAATCTCTTTAGAAGTTTTTCTGGGCTCTTTTGTTACCATTCGTATTATTCGTCTCTTTGATTTGTCATCAATTTTCCTCCTGCGGCCACGTCCAGGAAGGTTGGCTACAGTCCAATGTATCTTAAATTTCTGAATAATATGTGCAACTGTAGTCACAGGGACATCAAACTTCTTGGAGATGGTCTTATAACCTTTACCATTAAGATGCTTGTCTATTATTTTCTTTCTAATCTCCTGAGACAACTCTTTCCTTTGCTTCCACTGGTCCATGTTGAGTTTGGTACACACTATGTCACCAAACAGCACAGTGAGTATCTGTAGCCCTATATACAGGCCTACTGATTTATTACAAGATTCTAGACACCTGTGATGCTAATTATTGGACACACCTTGATTTAACATGTCCCTTTTGTCACATTATTTTCAGGGGTACCATCTTTTCTGTCCAGGCCTATTTCATGAGTTTTATTTTTTTTAAAATTCTGTGGAAGCATGTTTCAAAAGCAATGTCTGACTTTCATGTGTTAATTTTCATAGATTTTTAATTTATTATTACTTTTGTCAGATTCAAGTTATTTCTGTGACCATTGTGGGTTTTTCTTTCATTAAATGAGGGGTACCAACAATTTTTACCACGTGTGTATAAACCGAATATAGCTTACTAGGGGGCATGAGTGCACTACAGCATGGTCGTAGGAAGCCAGTGGCGGAACGACTGGAGCAATACTGCGGACCCTGAGCTGGGTGGAGACGGTGTACTTGTGACACGAGGCAGGCGCCATTAATCTCCTGGCGATGGACTTCAGGAAAATGGTGCTGGAGGTGGCACATGCTCAGATTGAGATCACGGCTCTCTGAGATCTCATTCTGAATATGTGCCACCTCTGGCGCCATTTTTCTGAAGTCCATCGCGTCCGCAGCAGAGAGAGTAATGTCGCCTGCCTTGCACCAAGAGTACACCCCTTGTTCCCAGCCCAGGGCCTGTCGGTTTACTATGATCCTACTCTACCGCCCTCGTAATGCACTGCTATTTGATTGACAGATGCAACAGGAAAGGAATATGTGGGTCAGGTCTTCCTATCTCTTCCTGCGCCTGAATTAACATCTATGAAGGCAACAGGGGGAGAAAGGCCAGACAGGCAGACAGGGGCAGAAATTGATAGCAAGACCCAACCTACATATTCCTTTCCTGTTGCACGTGTCAATCAAATAGCAGTTCATTGCTTGACCTTTTCTTGCACATATTTCTGAACAAAAGGTATGCATAGATTCAGCATCCTAGCGCCAGTATAGCACCGGATTTACTTAATATATGAAAATCCTGCTGGTTGGTTCTCTTTAAGCCCAGAAACACAGTACAGAGAGTCAACTGTGTTCACCACTATGTGTGAACAGGGTTTAAAACCACATATGGTATAGAGGTTCTTTAGGCTTAATGGGAATCGGTCAGCTGGTTTTTCCTACCCTGTATGAGAGCAGCATAATGTAGGGAAAGAGATCCTGAATCCAAGGATTTATCACTTAGATTACTAGCTGCAGCTGTTATGACACAATCAGAATTTTTAGATTTAGCCATGTAGCAGAGTCTAGAGGGCTGTCTCTACCCAGACCAGGCTCTCAGTAGAGATTATGCATTTATTGTGAGGTGTCATTCAGACCGGGGGCCGTGCTGGACTGCTGTGTGCGTGACTTTGTGGTCCTGCAATGATATGGATCCTACTGCTTAAACAAACAGCAAATAAATAACAACTCGGCCTATCACAAGACAGGCATCCCTGAGTTTTCTGTGTTAACCCTTGCAGCATGCTGGCTTCATCTTACATAGAAAAACCTGCTGACAGATTCCTTTTAACTGAAGGGTCAGTATGTCTCCTCCACAAACCCTTGTAGCTTTACCAAGCACAGCGCCACTCTTGATGTTTACTTTGGTCATTGGGATCCTGGAGGTGAGGGCACATCTCCTAGGCCTGTGTCATCAATGTTTACATCAGTACAACCCCTTTCATTTAGATCACAGCTGTAGTTTGATCACAGCGGTAAAGCATTTTCTTGTTGCAGGAATTGGTCAGCCGGTCAAATTATTTATACAGTATGCATGATATATACATATTTTAATTAAAAAACACTGTGAAAATCCACGTTTTTACAATCCTAGTGGGAATAACCCCCTCTGCTAAAACGCTACACTTGCCCCCGGGTACGGTATGTAAATATTAGCCCTCATGGCCTGTTCATTTATCATGCCATGAATACCATGCTGGCATGCAGGTGATGTATGCAGCATATCCGGCGTGGTAAAGAAAGCGCTACTTATATACTGAATACATGTACATAGATGGTAACGTACGGGAGGTGCGAGTATAGAAAATGTCACTGAATACATGTACATAGATGGTAACGTACGGGAGCTGCGAGTATAGAAAATGTCACTGAATACATGTACATAGATTGTAACGTACGGGAGGTGCGAGTATAGAAAATGTCACTGAATACATGTACATAGATGGTAACGTACGGGAGCTGCGAGTATAGAAAATGTCACTGAATACATGTACATAGATTGTAACGTACGGGAGGTGCGAGTATAGAAAATGTCACTGAATACATGTACATAGATGGTAACGTACGGGAGGTGCGAGTATAGGAAATGTCACTGAATACATGTACATAAATGGTAACGTACGGGAGGTGCGAGTATAGAAAATGTCACTGAATACATGTACGTAGATGGTAACGTACGGGAGGTGCGAGTATAGGAAATGTCACTGAATACATGTACATAAATGGTAACGTACGGGAGGTGCGAGTATAGAAAATGTCACTGAATACATGTATGTAGATGGTAACGTACGGGAGGTGCGAGTATAGAAAATGTCACTGAATACATGTACATAGATGGTAACGTACGGGAGGTGCGAGTATAGAAAATGTCACTGAATACATGTACATAGATGGTAACGTACGGGAGGTGCGAGTATAGAAAATGTCACTGAATGCATGTACATAAATGGTAAAGTACGGGAGGTGCGAGTATAGAAAATGTCACTGAATACATGTACATAGATGGTAACGTACGGGAGGTGCGAGTATAGAAAATGTCACTGAATACATGTACATAGATGGTAACGTACGGGAGGTGCGAGTATAGAAAATGTCACTGAATACATGTACGTAGATGGTAACGTACGGGAGGTGCGAGTATAGAAAATGTCACTGAATACATGTACATAGATGGTAACGTACGGGAGGTGCGAGTATAGAAAATGTCACTGAATACATGTACATAGATGGTAACGTACGGGAGGTGCGAGTATAGAAAATGTCACTGAATACATGTACATAAATGGTAACGTACGGGAGGTGCGAGTATAGGAAATGTCACTGAATGCATGTACATAGATGGTAACGTACGGGAGGTGCGAGTATAGAAAATGTCACTGAATACATGTACATAGATGGTAACGTACGGGAGGTGCGAGTATAGAAAATGTCACTGAATACATGTACATAAATGGTAACGTACGGGAGGTGCGAGTATAGAAAATGTCACTGAATACATGTACGTAGATGGTAACGTACGGGAGGTGCGAGTATAGAAAATGTCACTGAATACATGTACATAGATGGTAACGTACGGGAGGTGCGAGTATAGAAAATGTCACTGAATACATGTACATAGATGGTAACGTACGGGAGGTGCGAGTATAGAAAATGTCACTGAATACATGTACATAGATGGTAACGTACGGGAGGTGCGAATATAGAACATGTCACTGAATACATGTACGTAGATGGTAACGTACGGGAGGTGCGAGTATAGAAAATGTCACTGAATACATGTACGTAGATGGTAACGTACGGGAGGTGCGAGTATAGAAAATGTCACTGAATACATGTACGTAGATGGTAACGTACGGGAGGTGCGAGTATAGAAAATGTCACTGAATACATGTACATAAATGGTAACGTACGGGAGGTGCGAGTATAGAAAATGTCACTGAATACATGTACGTAGATGGTAACGTACGGGAGGTGCGAGTATAGAAAATGTCACTGAATACATGTACATAAATGGTAACGTACGGGAGGTGCGAGTATAGAACATGTCACTGAATGCATGTACGTAGATGGTAACGTACGGGAGGTGCGAGTATAGAAAATGTCACTGAATACATGTACGTAGATGGTAACGTACGGGAGGTGCGAGTATAGAAAATGTCACTGAATACATGTACGTAGATGGTAACGTACGGGAGGTGCGAGTATAGAAAATGTCACTGAATACATGTACGTAGATGGTAACGTACCGGAGGTGCGAGTATAGAAAATGTCACTGAATACATGTACATAGATGGTAACGTACGGGAGGTACGAGTATAGAAAATGTCACTGAATACATGTACGTAGATGGTAACGTACGGGAGGTGCGAGTATAGAAAATGTCACTGAATACATGTACGTAGATGGTAACGTACGGGAGGTGCGAGTATAGAAAATGTCACTGAATACATGTACGTAGATTGTAACGTACGGGAGGTGCGAGTATAGAAAATGTCACTGAATACATGTACATAGATGGTAACGTACGGGAGGTGCGAGTATAGAAAATGTCACTGAATACATGTACATAGATGGTAACGTACGGGAGGTGCGAGTATAGAAAATGTCACTGAATACATGTACATAGATGGTAACGTACGGGAGGTGCGAGTATAGAAAATGTCACTGAATACATGTACATAAATGGTAACGTACGGGAGGTGCGAGTATAGAACATGTCACTGAATACATGTACATAGATAGTAACGTACGGGAGGTGCGAGTATAGAACATGTCACTGAATACATGTACATAGATAGTAACGTACGGGAGGTGCGAGTATAGAAAATGTCACTGAATACATGTACATAGATGGTAACGTACGGGAGGTGCGAGTATAGAAAATGTCACTGAATACATGTACATAGATGGTAACGTACGGGAGGTGCGAGTATAGAAAATGTCACTGAATACATGTACATAGATGGTAACGTACGGGAGGTGCGAGTATAGAAAATGTCACTGAATACATGTACATAGATGGTAACGTACGGGAGGTGCAAGTATAGAACATGTCACTGAATACATGTACATAGATGGTAACGTACGGGAGGTGCGAGTATAGAAAATGTCACTGAATAGATGTACATAGATGGTAACGTACGGGAGGTGCGAGTATAGAAAATGTCACTGAATACATGTACATAGATGGTAACGTACGGGAGGTGCGAGTATAGAAAATGTCACTGAATACATGTACATAGATGGTAACGTACGGGAGGTGCGAGTATAGAAAATGTCACTGAATACATGTACGTAGATGGTAACGTACGGGAGGTGCGAGTATAGAAAATGTCACTGAATACATGTACGTAGATGGTAACGTACGCGAGGTGCGAGTATAGAAAATGTCACTGAATACATGTACATAGATGGTAACGTACGGGAGGTGCGAGTATAGAAAATGTCACTGAATACATGTACATAGATGGTAACGTACGGGAGGTGCGAGTATAGAAAATGTCACTGAATACATGTACGTAGATGGTAACGTACGGGAGGTGCGAGTATAGAACATGTCACTGAATACATGTACATAAATGGTAACGTACGGGAGGTGCGAGTATAGAAAATGTCACTGAATACATGTACGTAGATAGTAACGTACGGGAGGTGCGAGTATAGAACATGTCACTGAATACATGTACATAGATAGTAACGTACGGGAGGTGCGAGTATAGAAAATGTCACTGAATACATGTACATAGATGGTAACGTACGGGAGGTGCGAGTATAGAAAATGTCACTGAATACATGTACATAGATGGTAACGTACGGGAGGTGCGAGTATAGAAAATGTCACTGAATACATGTACATAGATGGTAACGTACGGGAGGTGCGAGTATAGAAAATGTCACTGAATACATGTACATAGATGGTAACGTACGGGAGGTGCGAGTATAGAAAATGTCACTGAATACATGTACGTAGATGGTAACGTACGGGAGGTGCGAGTATAGAAAATGTCACTGAATACATGTACGTAGATGGTAACGTACCGGAGGTGCGAGTATAGAAAATGTCACTGAATACATGTACATAGATGGTAACGTACGGGAGGTACGAGTATAGAAAATGTCACTGAATACATGTACGTAGATGGTAACGTACGGGAGGTGCGAGTATAGAAAATGTCACTGAATACATGTACGTAGATGGTAACGTACGGGAGGTGCGAGTATAGAAAATGTCACTGAATACATGTACATAGATGGTAACGTACGGGAGGTGCGAGTATAGAAAATGTCACTGAATACATGTACGTAGATGGTAACGTACGGGAGGTGCGAGTATAGAAAATGTCACTGAATACATGTACATAAATGGTAACGTACGGGAGGTGCGAGTATAGAAAATGTCACTGAATACATGTACATAGATGGTAACGTACGGGAGGTGCGAGTATAGAAAATGTCACTGAATACATGTACATAGATGGTAACGTACGGGAGGTGCGAGTATAGAACATGTCACTGAATACATGTACATAGATAGTAACGTACGGGAGGTGCGAGTATAGAAAATGTCACTGAATACATGTACGTAGATGGTAACGTACGGGAGGTGCGAGTATAGAAAATGTCACTGAATACATGTACGTAGATGGTAACGTACGAGAGGTGCGAGTATAGAACATGTCACTGAATACATGTACATAGATGGTAACGTACGGGAGGTGCGAGTATAGAAAATGTCACTGAATACATGTACATAGATGGTAACGTACGGGAGGTGCGAGTATAGAAAATGTCACTGAATACATGTACATAGATGGTAACGTACCGGAGGTGCGAGTATAGGAAATGTCACTGAATACATGTACGTAGATGGTAACGTACGGGAGGTGCGAGTATAGAAAATGTCACTGAATACATGTACGTAGATGGTAACGTACGGGAGGTGCGAGTATAGAACATGTCACTGAATGCATGTACGTAGATGGTAACGTACGGGAGGTGCGAGTATAGAAAATGTCACTGAATACATGTACATAAATGGTAACGTACGGGAGGTGCGAGTATAGAAAATGTCACTGAATACATGTACGTAGATGGTAACGTACGGGAGGTGCGAGTATAGAACATGTCACTGAATGCATGTACGTAGATGGTAACGTACGGGAGGTGCGAGTATAGAAAATGTCACTGAATACATGTACGTAGATGGTAACGTACGGGAGGTGCGAGTATAGAAAATGTCACTGAATACATGTACATAAATGGTAACGTACGGGAGGTGCGAGTATAGAAAATGTCACTGAATACATGTACATAAATGGTAACGTACGAGAGGTGCGAGTATAGAAAATGTCACTGAATACATGTACGTAGATGGTAACGTACGGGAGGTGCGAGTATAGAAAATGTCACTGAATACATGTACATAGATGGTAACGTACGGGAGGTGCGAGTATAGAAAATGTCACTGAATACATGTACATAGATGGTAACGTACGGGAGGTGCGAGTATAGAAAATGTCACTGAATACATGTACATAGATGGTAACGTACGGGAGGTGCGAGTATAGAAAATGTCACTGAATACATGTACATAGATGGTAACGTACGGGAGGTGCGAGTATAGAAAATGTCACTGAATACATGTACATAGATGGTAACGTACGGGAGGTGCGAGTATAGAAAATGTCACTGAATACATGTACGTAGATGGTAACGTACGGGAGGTGCGAGTATAGAAAATGTCACTGAATACATGTACGTAGATGGTAACGTACGGGAGGTGCGAGTATAGAAAATGTCACTGAATACATGTACGTAGATGGTAACGTACGCGAGGTGCGAGTATAGAAAATGTCACTGAATACATGTACATAGATGGTAACGTACGGGAGGTGCGAGTATAGAAAATGTCACTGAATACATGTACATAGATGGTAACGTACGGGAGGTGCGAGTATAGAAAATGTCACTGAATACATGTACGTAGATGGTAACGTACGGGAGGTGCGAGTATAGAACATGTCACTGAATACATGTACATAAATGGTAACGTACGGGAGGTGCGAGTATAGAAAATGTCACTGAATACATGTACGTAGATAGTAACGTACGGGAGGTGCGAGTATAGAACATGTCACTGAATACATGTACATAGATAGTAACGTACGGGAGGTGCGAGTATAGAAAATGTCACTGAATACATGTACATAGATGGTAACGTACGGGAGGTGCGAGTATAGAAAATGTCACTGAATACATGTACATAGATGGTAACGTACGGGAGGTGCGAGTATAGAAAATGTCACTGAATACATGTACATAGATGGTAACGTACGGGAGGTGCGAGTATAGAAAATGTCACTGAATACATGTACATAGATGGTAACGTACGGGAGGTGCGAGTATAGAAAATGTCACTGAATACATGTACGTAGATGGTAACGTACGGGAGGTGCGAGTATAGAAAATGTCACTGAATACATGTACGTAGATGGTAACGTACCGGAGGTGCGAGTATAGAAAATGTCACTGAATACATGTACATAGATGGTAACGTACGGGAGGTACGAGTATAGAAAATGTCACTGAATACATGTACGTAGATGGTAACGTACGGGAGGTGCGAGTATAGAAAATGTCACTGAATACATGTACGTAGATGGTAACGTACGGGAGGTGCGAGTATAGAAAATGTCACTGAATACATGTACATAGATTGTAACGTACGGGAGGTGCGAGTATAGAAAATGTCACTGAATACATGTACATAGATGGTAACGTACGGGAGGTGCGAGTATAGAAAATGTCACTGAATACATGTACGTAGATGGTAACGTACGGGAGGTGCGAGTATAGAAAATGTCACTGAATAGATGTACATAGATGGTAACGTACGGGAGGTGCGAGTATAGAAAATGTCACTGAATACATGTACATAGATGGTAACGTACGGGAGGTGCGAGTATAGAAAATGTCACTGAATACATGTACATAAATGGTAACGTACGGGAGGTGCGAGTATAGAAAATGTCACTGAATACATGTACATAGATGGTAACGTACGGGAGGTGCGAGTATAGAAAATGTCACTGAATACATGTACATAGATGGTAACGTACGGGAGGTGCGAGTATAGAAAATGTCACTGAATACATGTACATAGATGGTAACGTACGGGAGGTGCGAGTATAGAAAATGTCACTGAATACATGTACATAGATGGTAACGTACGGGAGGTGCGAGTATAGAAAATGTCACTGAATACATGTACATAGATGGTAAAGTATGGGAGGTGCGAGTATAGAAAATGTCACTGAATACATGTACATAGATGGTAACGTACGGGAGGTGCGAGTATAGAAAATGTCACTGAATACATGTACATAAATGGTAACGTACGGGAGGTGCGAGTATAGAAAATGTCACTGAATACATGTACATAGATGGTAACGTACGGGAGGTGCGAGTATAGAAAATGTCACTGAATACATGTACATAGATGGTAACGTACGGGAGGTGCGAGTATAGAACATGTCACTGAATACATGTACATAGATGGTAACGTACGGGAGGTGCGAGTATAGAAAATGTCACTGAATACATGTACATAGATGGTAACGTACGGGAGGTGCGAGTATAGAAAATGTCACTGAATACATGTACATAGATGGTAACGTACGGGAGGTGCGAGTATAGAAAATGTCACTGAATACATGTACGTAGATGGTAACGTACGGGAGGTGCGAGTATAGAAAATGTCACTGAATACATGTACATAGATGGTAACGTACGGGAGGTGCGAGTATAGAAAATTTCACTGAATACATGTACGTAGATGGTAACGTACGGGAGGTGCGAGTATAGAAAATGTCACTGAATACATGTACATAGATGGTAACGTACGGGAGTTGCGAGTATAGAAAATGTCACTGAATACATGTACATAAATGGTAACGTACGGGAGGTGCGAGTATAGAAAATGTCACTGAATACATGTACATAGATGGTAACGTACGGGAGGTGCGAGTATAGAAAATGTCACTGAATACATGTACATAGATGGTAACGTACGGGAGGTGCGAGTATAGAAAATGTCACTGAATACATGTACGTAGATGGTAACGTACCGGAGGTGCGAGTATAGAAAATGTCACTGAATACATGTACATAGATGGTAACGTACGGGAGGTGCGAGTATAGAAAATGTCACTGAATACATGTACGTAGATGGTAACGTACCGGAGGTGCGAGTATAGAAAATGTCACTGAATACATGTACATAGATGGTAACGTACGGGAGGTGCGAGTATAGAAAATGTCACTGAATACATGTACATAGATGGTAACGTACGGGAGGTGCGAGTATAGAAAATGGCACTGAATACATGTACATAGATGGTAACGTACGGGAGGTGCGAGTATAGAACATGTCACTGAATACATGTACATAGATGGTAACGTACGGGAGGTGCGAGTATAGAAAATGTCACTGAATACATGTACATAGATGGTAACGTACGGGAGGTGCGAGTATAGAAAATGTCACTGAATACATGTACATAGATGGTAACGTACGGGAGGTGCGAGTATAGAAAATGTCACTGAATACATGTACATAGATGGTAACGTACGGGAGGTGCGAGTATAGAACATGTCACTGAATACATGTACATAGATGGTAACGTACGGGAGGTGCGAGTATAGAAAATGTCACTGAATACATGTACATAGATGGTAACGTACGGGAGGTGCGAGTATAGAAAATGTCACTGAATACATGTACATAGATGGTAACGTACGGGAGGTGCGAGTATAGAAAATGTCACTGAATACATGTACGTAGATGGTAACGTACGGGAGGTGCGAGTATAGAACATGTCACTGAATACATGTACATAAATGGTAACGTATGGGAGGTGCGAGTATAGAAAATGTCACTGAATACATGTACGTAGATAGTAACGTACGGGAGGTGCGAGTATAGAACATGTCACTGAATACATGTACATAGATAGTAACGTACGGGAGGTGCGAGTATAGAAAATGTCACTGAATACATGTACATAGATGGTAACGTACGGGAGGTGCGAGTATAGAAAATGTCACTGAATACATGTACATAGATGGTAACGTACGGGAGGTGCGAGTATAGAAAATGTCACTGAATACATGTACATAGATGGTAACGTACGGGAGGTGCGAGTATAGAAAATGTCACTGAATACATGTACATAGATGGTAACGTACGAGAGGTGCGAGTATAGAAAATGTCACTGAATACATGTACATAGATGGTAACGTACGGGAGGTGCGAGTATAGAAAATGTCACTGAATACATGTACATAGATGGTAACGTACGGGAGGTGCGAGTATAGAAAATGTCACTGAATACATGTACATAGATGGTAACGTACGAGAGGTGCGAGTATAGAAAATGTCACTGAATACATGTACATAGATGGTAACGTACGAGAGGTGCGAGTATAGAAAATGTCACTGAATACATGTACATAGATGGTAACGTACGGGAGGTGCGAGTATAGAAAATGTCACTGAATACATGTACGTAGATGGTAACGTACGGGAGGTGCGAGTATAGAAAATGTCACTGAATACATGTACATAGATGGTAACGTACGGGAGGTGCGAGTATAGAAAATGTCACTGAATACATGTACATAGATGGTAACGTACGGGAGGTGAGAGTATAGAAAATGTCACTGAATACATGTACATAGATGGTAACGTACGGGAGGTGCGAGTATAGAAAATGTTGTGACGGGGTGTACAGCAGAGCAAGGAGAGACAACAGGCCGAGGAACGATCCAACAGGTTTATTCACAAGAACACTGGAACAGCACACGATAAGTCCACGTAAAACAGATTCGGGGGCCCTTCCCGACAATCCTCGGACCGGATTACAAAGCAATCGTCCTTACAGTAGTCCAAAGAGTTCCACACAATCCCACGGGCCGCCACACAGGCCTAGCTCCGTCCGTGTCCACAGCCACCCAGGCTGGAGCTCCTGCTCCCTTCAAGTTTCAGCTCAGCTCTGAAGTTACAAAAAGGGGAATGCATTGTCTGTGCTCCTTGACCAGCCCACCATGTTCAGGGGGTGGGGGTCACACATCCTATCATTAATGGTTTGGTCCATCACAGGGCTCCGATATGTCTGCTAGCCACAGTAGATGAAGGGATCCCCTGCTGTGCAGCACAATGACTATTCCTTCACTGGCCAATTCAATTACAGATTAGATACACAACTCTGGAAAGAAGAGGACAGGCTATTTACATAATCACATTAGATGCCAAGACTGCAATTGTATGAGAGAGACACATTGAGATCAGTAGCTCCCCCAAGGAAATACATGAATTACAACTAATACAACCAGGGAAATATGCATATCATGACATAGTATCACAGCCTATACAGTGAAAGGGTAAATTACATCTTCACAATCCCTCCCCCTCCCAACTTGTGTACGTACTAGGGACCTCTACAGGTCACTGGTTAAGTACACACAGGCAGAGCGTTACTTACATGTGGCTTCATGCAGCCACGAATTGGCATCGTAGCTCTCCCACATCATTGCCCAGGAGAACAGCTGCAGGCAGACCACCCATCACCCCAACCACACATCGCTTGACCCCAAAACCAAAGTTCAGATCCACAGTGGCTGTGGGAATAGTCCTCCATTGTCCACCAGCCAGTTCAATAACAATCCCAGGTCCTCTATGGATTGCCTCAGGCCGAACCACTCGGGGATCAGCCAGTGTGAGGAAAGCACCCGAGTCACAAAATCCAACAAGTCTCTGTCCATCCAGCACAACCTCCTGCAAGTGCTTACCTCGATGAGCAGAAGTCGTCATAACTGCGGGTCGCACCCCGTAAACTCCTGGTGGTGCAACATGGGGGGCTGAGTCACTAGGCCAGTCCTCACATAACGGTGCCACATCTTCCTCCATGGCACTGGGCTGTAAATAATTAACAATCCGATTGGGTGCAGGATCAGTCCTCATTTGAACAGCTGGGCAGGAGACTTGCCGATGCCCTGGCTGTCCACATTGATAGCATCTGAGCTGGGTCTCCCTCCATCCAAGGCGTCCTCTTGGGTAAGGGGTAGGGGAACTTGGAGGCCGGCTCCCACCTGAAGGTGCTATAGGGGTTTGAGGATGATTCCTCCATGGGTTGGCTGGGCATGAGGCCTGCAAATGCCCGGGATGCCTACAAACATAACACCTGCGCTCTGTTACTTCCTCTCCCCGGCGTATTCCAGAAAGTGCAGTAGAAGCAACTGGAGGCACATTAACACGGGTATCAACATGTGGTGGCTTAGAGGAACGGGGAACAATGGGGACAGAATAACTGGGGGCATCCGGTGTTGTGGAGCTGTTAGGCGTCTCTCCATCCTCCAACAGAACCCTCCACTGAGGCTTGATGGTGAGAGCCTCATCAGCGAGAGCAGCAGCTTCCTCCACTGTCGCTGGTTTTCTCTCACGCACCCATTCCCGGATCTCAGCGGGGCACTGGGCAAAGAATTGTTCTTTTAGGATGACCTGCAGGAAGGTCTCCCAAGATAAGGCCTCCTCTGCCTCCAGCCAGCGATTACATATTTGTTTGAGTCTATGAGCATATATCTTAAAAGACACTTCCCCATCACAGGCTAAAGCACGGAACTGAGTCCTGTAAGTGTCTGGGGTCACAGCATAATGTTTTAGAATAGTCTGTTTAATCTCCGCATACTCACAGTTCCACCGAGGGTCCATAGCTCTATAGGCTTCAGCAGCTCCCCCCTCTAGGAGCCCAACCAGATGCCGGACACGCTCCCTGTCCGGGACTTCCATTAATCGACACTGATGCTCAAAGTCCTGGAAGAAGCCCTCAATGTCACCAGCAGCCTCATTAAACGGCTTAAAGTCTTTGCGGGACACTCTGGGAAGTTCCCTCATGATGGGTGCTGGGGTTACAGTCTGTCTGGAACCTCTCGCGGCTTCCACAGCGAGCTGCTTATCCAGCAATGCCATCTCCTCCATCCTGCGCTCCTTCTCTTCAGCTCCACGCATGGCCTCCCTCTTATCTTCTATGGTGGCCTCATCTCCAAGCAGTGCCATCTTTTCCTTGTACCACACAATCCATTGACTTTTTTGGGTATTTACCTCCAGCTCCCGTCTTTCCTCCCTTTGCTGTGAGGATCCTTCCTCCACGTCATTTTGCGAGCAGACTCCTTCTAGCGCCTCAATCAGCTGCTCCTTGGAGAGTCCTTTGAAACGAACTCCTACTTCACGGGCCTTTGATTGCAGGCTCCCCAAAGTCCAGGTCTTGTACTCTGCAGTGCTGGTTCCTGATGTTGAGCCATTGTCCTCCATTCCTTCTGCTCTGATCCCAGCGCTGCCAACCAGTTTGTGACGGGGTGTACAGCAGAGCAAGGAGAGACAACAGGCCGAGGAACGATCCAACAGGTTTATTCACAAGAACACTGGAACAGCACACGATAAGTCCACGTAAAACAGATTCGGGGGCCCTTCCCGACAATCCTCGGACCGGATTACAAAGCAATCGTCCTTACAGTAGTCCAAAGAGTTCCACACAATCCCACGGGCCGCCACACAGGCCTAGCTCCGTCCGTGTCCACAGCCACCCAGGCTGGAGCTCCTGCTCCCTTCAAGTTTCAGCTCAGCTCTGAAGTTACAAAAAGGGGAATGCATTGTCTGTGCTCCTTGACCAGCCCACCATGTTCAGGGGGTGGGGGTCACACATCCTATCATTAATGGTTTGGTCCATCACAGGGCTCCGATATGTCTGCTAGCCACAGTAGATGAAGGGATCCCCTGCTGTGCAGAACAATGACTATTCCTTCACTGGCCAATTCAATTACAGATTAGATACACAACTCTGGAAAGAAGAGGACAGGCTATTTACATAATCACATTAGATGCCAAGACTGCAATTGTATGAGAGAGACACATTGAGATCAGTAGCTCCCCCAAGGAAATACATGAATTACAACTAATACAACCAGGGAAATATGCATATCATGACATAGTATCACAGCCTATACAGTGAAAGGGTAAATTACATCTTCACAAATGTCACTGAATACATGTACATAGATTGTAACGTACGGGAGGTGCGAGTATAGAAAATGTCACTGAATACATGTACGTAGATGGTAACGTACGGGAGGTGCGAGTATAGAAAATGTCACTGAATACATGTACATAGATGGTAACGTACGGGAGGTGCGAGTATAGAAAATGTCACTGAATACATGTACGTAGATGGTAACGTACGGGAGGTGCGAGTATAGAAAATGTCACTGAATACATGTACATAGATGGTAACGTACGGGAGGTGCGAGTATAGAAAATGTCACTGAATACATGTACATAAATGGTAACGTACGGGAGGTGCGAGTATAGAAAATGTCACTGAATACATGTACATAGATGGTAACGTACGGGAGGTGCGAGTATAGAAAATGTCACTGAATACATGTACATAGATGGTAACGTACGGGAGGTGCGAGTATAGAAAATGTCACTGAATACATGTACGTAGATGGTAACGTACCGGAGGTGCGAGTATAGAAAATGTCACTGAATACATGTACATAGATGGTAACGTACGGGAGGTGCGAGTATAGAAAATGTCACTGAATACATGTACATAGATGGTAACGTACGGGAGGTGCGAGTATAGAACATGTCACTGAATACATGTACATAGATGGTAACGTACGGGAGGTGCGAGTATAGAAAATGTCACTGAATACATGTACATAGATGGTAACGTACGGGAGGTGCGAGTATAGAAAATGTCACTGAATACATGTACATAGATGGTAACGTACGGGAGGTGCGAGTATAGAAAATGTCACTGAATACATGTACATAGATGGTAACGTACGGGAGGTGCGAGTATAGAAAATGGCACTGAATACATGTACATAGATGGTAACGTACGGGAGGTGCGAGTATAGAAAATGTCACTGAATACATGTACATAGATGGTAACGTACGGGAGGTGCGAGTATAGAAAATGTCACTGAATACATGTACATAGATGGTAACGTACGGGAGGTGCGAGTATAGAAAATGTCACTGAATACATGTACGTAGATGGTAACGTACGGGAGGTGCGAGTATAGAAAATGTCACTGAATACATGTACGTAGATGGTAACGTACGGGAGGTGCGAGTATAGAAAATGTCACTGAATACATGTACATAGATGGTAAAGTACGCGAGGTGCGAGTATAGAAAATGTCACTGAATACATGTACATAGATGGTAACGTACGGGAGGTGCGAGTATAGAAAATGTCACTGAATACATGTACATAGATGGTAAAGTACGCGAGGTGCGAGTATAGAAAATGTCACTGAATACATGTACATAGATGGTAACGTACGGGAGGTGCGAGTATAGAAAATGTCACTGAATACATGTACATAGATGGTAACGTACGGGAGGTGCGAGTATAGAAAATGTCACTGAATACATGTACATAGATGGTAACGTACGGGAGGTGCGAGTATAGAAAATGTCACTGAATACATGTACATAGATGGTAACGTACGGGAGGTGCGAGTATAGAAAATGTCACTGAATACATGTACGTAGATGGTAACGTACGGGAGGTGCGAGTATAGAACATGTCACTGAATACATGTACATAAATGGTAACGTATGGGAGGTGCGAGTATAGAAAATGTCACTGAATACATGTACGTAGATAGTAACGTACGGGAGGTGCGAGTATAGAACATGTCACTGAATACATGTACATAGATAGTAACGTACGGGAGGTGCGAGTATAGAAAATGTCACTGAATACATGTACATAGATGGTAACGTACGGGAGGTGCGAGTATAGAAAATGTCACTGAATACATGTACATAGATGGTAACGTACGGGAGGTGCGAGTATAGAAAATGTCACTGAATACATGTACATAGATGGTAACGTACGGGAGGTGCGAGTATAGAAAATGTCACTGAATACATGTACATAGATGGTAACGTACGGGAGGTGCGAGTATAGAAAATGTCACTGAATACATGTACGTAGATGGTAACGTACGGGAGGTGCGAGTATAGAAAATGTCACTGAATACATGTACGTAGATGGTAACGTACCGGAGGTGCGAGTATAGAAAATGTCACTGAATACATGTACATAGATGGTAACGTACGGGAGGTACGAGTATAGAAAATGTCACTGAATACATGTACGTAGATGGTAACGTACGGGAGGTGCGAGTATAGAAAATGTCACTGAATACATGTACGTAGATGGTAACGTACGGGAGGTGCGAGTATAGAAAATGTCACTGAATACATGTACATAGATTGTAACGTACGGGAGGTGCGAGTATAGAAAATGTCACTGAATACATGTACATAGATGGTAACGTACGGGAGGTGCGAGTATAGAAAATGTCACTGAATACATGTACATAGATGGTAACGTACGAGAGGTGCGAGTATAGAAAATGTCACTGAATACATGTACATAGATGGTAACGTACGGGAGGTGCGAGTATAGAAAATGTCACTGAATACATGTACATAGATGGTAACGTACGGGAGGTGCGAGTATAGAAAATGTCACTGAATACATGTACATAGATGGTAACGTACGAGAGGTGCGAGTATAGAAAATGTCACTGAATACATGTACATAGATGGTAACGTACGAGAGGTGCGAGTATAGAAAATGTCACTGAATACATGTACATAGATGGTAACGTACGGGAGGTGCGAGTATAGAAAATGTCACTGAATACATGTACGTAGATGGTAACGTACGGGAGGTGCGAGTATAGAAAATGTCACTGAATACATGTACATAGATGGTAACGTACGGGAGGTGCGAGTATAGAAAATGTCACTGAATACATGTACATAGATGGTAACGTACGGGAGGTGAGAGTATAGAAAATGTCACTGAATACATGTACATAGATGGTAACGTACGGGAGGTGCGAGTATAGAAAATGTCACTGAATACATGTACATAGATTGTAACGTACGGGAGGTGCGAGTATAGAAAATGTCACTGAATACATGTACATAGATGGTAACGTACGGGAGGTGCGAGTATAGGAAATGTCACTGAATACATGTACATAGATGGTAACGTACGGGAGGTGCGAGTATAGAAAATGTCACTGAATACATGTACATAGATGGTAACGTACGGGAGGTGCGAGTATAGAAAATGTCACTGAATACATGTACATAAATGGTAACGTACGGGAGGTGCGAGTATAGAAAATGTCACTGAATACATGTACATAGATGGTAACGTACGGGAGGTGCGAGTATAGAAAATGTCACTGAATACATGTACGTAGATGGTAACGTACGAGAGGTGCGAGTATAGAAAATGTCACTGAATACATGTACATAGATGGTAACGTACGGGAGGTGCGAGTATAGAAAATGTCACTGAATACATGTACATAGATGGTAACGTACGGGAGGTGCGAGTATAGAACATGTCACTGAATACATGTACATAGATGGTAACGTACGGGAGGTGCGAGTATAGAAAATGTCACTGAATACATGTACATAAATGGTAACGTACGGGAGGTGCGAGTATAGAAAATGTCACTGAATACATGTACATAGATGGTAACGTACGGGAGGTGCGAGTATAGAAAATGTCACTCAATACATGTACATAAATGGTAACGTACGGGAGGTGCGAGTATAGAAAATGTCACTGAATACATGTACGTAGATGGTAACGTACGAGAGGTGCGAGTATAGAAAATGTCACTGAATACATGTACATAGATGGTAACGTACGGGAGGTGCGAGTATAGAAAATGTCACTGAATACATGTACATAGATGGTAACGTACGGGAGGTGCGAGTATAGAAAATGTCACTGAATACATGTACATAGATGGTAACGTACGGGAGGTGCGAGTATAGAAAATGTCACTGAATACATGTACGTAGATGGTAACGTACGGGAGGTGCGAGTATAGAAAATGTCACTGAATACATGTACATAGATGGTAACGTACGGGAGGTGCGAGTATAGAAAATGTCACTGAATACATGTACATAGATGGTAACGTACGGGAGGTGCGAGTATAGAAAATGTCACTGAATACATGTACATAGATGGTAACGTACGGGAGGTGCGAGTATAGAAAATGTCACTGAATACATGTACATAGATGGTAACGTACGGGAGGTGCGAGTATAGAAAATGTCACTGAATACATGTACGTAGATGGTAACGTACGGGAGGTGCGAGTATAGAAAATGTCACTGAATACATGTACATAGATGGTAACGTACGGGAGGTGCGAGTATAGAACATGTCACTGAATACATGTACATAGATGGTAACGTACGGGAGGTGCGAGTATAGAAAATGTCACTGAATACATGTACATAAATGGTAACGTACGGGAGGTGCGAGTATAGAAAATGTCACTGAATACATGTACGTAGATGGTAACGTACGGGAGGTGCGAGTATAGAAAATGTCACGATTCGTCAAGGACACAGGATGACTAATTAAGCATTGATCATCTCTCCTATACGTTTTATTGTCACGTATTCTGGCTCCGGCATGTAAGGAGTTAACGTGCAGTGTACAATGAGGATTAGCTGACAAAATTGAAAGCTGGTGCCAGCAGATGTTGCAGGGCTGTAACCCTTCCCATGCCTGGAGGATTAGACACAAGGCACGGAGGTGCACATTGTTCCCTGAGGATCACATCCAGTTCCAGGTGTCAAGCACAGCTCGAAGGTTCTCAGTAGAAGAAAGGCCATATCACTTGCTGCCTTTTATTCCTGTGACAAGGACGTTAGGATGTGTCCCATTCCCGTATCCAAGGTGACCTGCAAATTTTCTAAATTGGTATGATTACGTCTTAGTACTTGCAGTTCTTCTATTTTTCAAGTGCCTGTAAATGGGCGTTTATTACTAAGGATTTCATAAAGAGCATTTCACCGAAATACAATACAAACCTCAGTTAGTGTATATAGTATTATAAATTGTCTGCAGTGCTTTATATCGATTTCTGGGAAATCTGGATGGGCGCAGTTACTGGGTATTATCCACCTTACCAAGAGGGGGAAGGCCTGATATACAAAACTGTGCGCACCACCATCGGGCATGTACCGCAGAACAAAGAGTCCTTACAAGTCCGTTTATGGAGCCTTAGGTGACCTCCGGATGGCACCATATCCTTCCCTAAAGGCTTGTTTTGAGAAAAAATGCATCAGTTCTTCTACATGTACTACAGAATGATCTGTGTGCCTATGTGTACAATCACAGGTATTGCATCAGTCCATAGTAATCTATAGACACTGTAATATGTAACCATACAACACGAAGACATCACGTGCCTGAACCCAAATTTATAGATCATTATACAACTCTTTTTTTTTTTTTCTGCTGTATGGATACGTAACAACTTTTCCATAAACAGCTTAATAGTTTTAAATAGGAAACTTTTTATATTCATTAGGTTTTTTTATTAAATTTTTAATATACTTATTATTTTTAATATTACCTTATTTTTCCTTCTTCCCTCCCAATCACTAGGCTGCAAAGCTGTTTCAGTGCCTAGTTCAAATCTTTTAGAAGCGCCTTTCATTCCCCTCCCCCCAATATAGTCATGTTGGACTCTGTGATAGATACTGTCATCCACTCCTTTACTTATGAAATTTGTTGCTCCCTGACCTAAATTTTGCCGTTTTAATTCACATGCAAAAGAGAGCCTGACAGCTGATACATACAGCCCAATCCATGTGCATCATGTATAAGGCACTGGATGTATGATCTCAGCCATGTATTAGACTTTTTAACACTGTGATGTTTCAGAGAAAAACATTCTTTTCTTAGCTACTGGGGGCCGAGTCTGTGCTGTAGATTAGTCGGACAGGCGAGCCCTTGGTTCCTTCTCCATGCCTGCTGCCCTGGATTGACAGTGTGGCGCCCCTGACCTGGTCAGGCGCCACTGAGTACTGCACCCATGCTGGGGGCAGTGCAACACAGGTAATCCAGAAGGCTGAAATAGGGTGTGTACGCACAGACACATAGTGACCAGGTCTCACACACCATTGAGGGGACCCCTGGGCAGACCCAGGAGGGGGCGTGCCTCCACATCCAATCAAGGGGTGCGGTAGAGAGGCTGCAAGCTAGGTTGCAGTGGCAGTCAGAAAGCTGGAGGTAGCCAGTCTGAAGTGGAGATGCACGAAAGCGGACACACTAGTCAGACCCTGCACGTGTGGTGGCCATTGGCGGGGGAGACGGTTGCCACAGGGTCAGCCTGAAAGACACCTGAAGAGAGAGGACAGGCAGTTGAGTACGGGGACTCTGGTAACCAAGCACGCACGGGGTACAGGTCCCTAGAGCCAGACATCCATTTAGTGGTCTGCTAAACCTGCAGGTGGAGGGACTAGCGGTTCCTCACCAACCAACACAGAGTCCGAGCATCAGCAGCAATGAGGGGGCCCATAAGGAGGATCGAGCCTGGAGCCATCTGCCTTGGTCCACGCTGCCAGCAAACGGGCCAGAAAGGGGAGAAAAGGCAGTTGTGATTTCCCTGGATGAATCCCACGGTACTTTAAGTCAGGGATTGTCCGAAAAAAGAAGTGCTAGGAAGGTGAGTTAGCGGTTACCCCTAAACCAGCCTGAATAATACCTGGTTCCATCTGGTCTATCTCAGTATCACCCGGGTTATCTCACAAAACCAGCTGAACGTGAGTAAACAAGTTAAAAGACTTTCCAGACTGAGACGGAGTTCTTCTGTGACCTGTTGTTCCACACACATACACCCGAGCCCCTGGGGCCAGCCTCACTCTCAGGAGGCCACACCATCCAACTGCAGATTCCATCAGCCCCAGACGCTCGTTAAACTGAACTGGTGGTCACCTATAACCCTGACCGCAAACCGAGAGTGGCGTCACGATTCAGATGTAAATAACCTGACATACCTGTTGCCAGCAGTAATAAAGTGGAGCCCATGTGGCGTCCCAGAAGGTGGAGTGAAGTCCCTGAGGCGACCGCTACAGGTGGGCGACACAACTCGTCTCTGCCTACATGTGTATATATGGAGACACCTGTCAGTACAGGGCAGCAGGCGGGGAGAAGCCGCTGGGGACCCACTGTCCAAGTAGTTTACAGTATGGCTTGGTACCCAGCTTCTATTAAAAGAATGCTTTTCTCTGAAACACCGTAGCATTTTAGTGTCAAACATTCCTTGCAGAGTTCATACAACCAGTGCCTGATACATGGTACCATTGACTGGTGTCAAATTACCTTTAAGTGCTCTGGGTATGTCAAAGAACTTCCAAAGCCTCTACTTTCCCGCTCTATTCTATCCGAACCGCTGCGTTCTAAGAAGTGACATGTCACTTCTTTCCTGCGCTCTGCATGTAGCCCCCACTCTGTCTATGGGCAGGGGCTGGGAGGGGCTACATGTAGAGCGCA
This sequence comes from Anomaloglossus baeobatrachus, assembly GCF_048569485.1. NCBI lineage: Eukaryota > Metazoa > Chordata > Amphibia > Anura > Aromobatidae > Anomaloglossus > Anomaloglossus baeobatrachus. The sequence goes on along the minus strand of NC_134357.1, from coordinate 376,176,129 downwards.
TGAAATCAGCTTTTGTTTCTGCAGCGATTTGAAGCGCACATGTGCTGTTCAAATCGCTGCAGAAATTTCTGCAGGGACAGTACACAACGTGCGCACATAGCCTAAAAAAGAAACATGTATTGACTGCTAATGTGTGTGTATCTCTCTCTCTCTCTCTCTCTATCTATCTATCTATCTATATATGTGTGTGTATATATATATATATATATATATATATATATGCAACAATGACATCACCAATAATAGAAAATAGAAAAACTTACAATGCAGGACAGTGACAGTAAATATAATATGAGAACAGACCAAACCCTAGAAATCGCTACGCTGGATCAGGTAAACCCTGCCATACTCACCAATTAGCGGTGAAGGCTGAAATAAAACCCAAACCGTGCTATGGTAAAGGCCACGTCACACTAAGCAACATCGCTAGCAACATCGCTGCTATGGAGCAACTTTTGTGACATGACAGCGATGTTGCTAGCGATGTCGCTGTGTGTGACATCCAGCAACAACCTGGCCCCTGCTGTGAGGTCATTGGTTGTTGCTGAATGTCCTGGGCCATTTTTTAGTTGTTGCTCTCCCGTTGTGAAGCACACATCGCTGTGTGTGACAGCGACAGAGCAACAACTGAATGTGCAGGGAGCAGGGAGCCGGCTTCTGCGGACGCTGGTAACCACGGTAAACATCGGGTAACCAAGAAGCCCTTACCTTGGTTATCTGATATTTACCTTCGTTACCAGCGTCCGCCGCTCTCACGCTGTCAGTGCCGGCTCCTGCTCCCTGCACACGTAGCTGGAGTACACATCTGGTAATTAACCCGATGTGTACTGTGGCTTGAAGTGCAGGGAGCCAGCGCTAAGCGGTGTGCGCTGGTAACCAAGGTAAATATCGGGTTGGTTACCCGATATTTACCTTAGTTACCAAGTGCAGCATCGCTTCCACGCGTCGCTGCTGGCTGGGGGCTGGTCACTGGTTGCTGGTGAGATCTGCCTGTGTGACAGCTCACCAGCAACCCGTGTAGCGACGCTCCAGCGATCCCTGCCAGGTCAGGTTGCTGGTGGGATCGCTGGAGCGTCGCTTAGTGTGACATCTCACCAGCGACCTCCTAGCAACTTACCAGCGATCCCTATCAGGTTGGATCCTTGTTGGGATCACTGGTAAGTTGTTTAGTGTGACTGCGCCTTTAGGTTCAAACCATAGATGACAAATGAGTAGTGTTTAGGACAGAATAGCACTGGGCACACATGGCTGTAACGGAAGATATTGCCAAAGGAACTAGAAAAAAAACAAACAATAACCTGTGCAATGACCAAGACATGCTGTGGAAATAGCACAAGCTGCTAGTGAATTCGGGGCAGAAGCAGCCCCAGCACCACGCATATTGCCACAAAAGTGTCTTTCTCGAGGGTTAAATACGCAAGTCTTGGTCATTGCACAGGTTATTGTTTGTTTCATTGTTTTTTTTCTAGTTCCTTTGGCTCTATCTTCAGTTACAGCCATGTGTGCCTAGTGCTATTCTGTTTTACACACTACGCATTTGTCATCTATGGTTTGAACCTTACTATAGCGTGGTTTGGGTTTTATTTCAGCCGTCACTGCTAATTGGGGAGTATGGCAGGCTTTACCTGATCCAGCGTAGCGATTTTCTAGGGTTTGGTGTGTTCTCATAATACATATACTGTCACTGTTCTGCATTGTAGGTTTTTCTATTTTCTATTATCATGCTGGAAGTTTATTAATTTTTCCAGCTGTTATTCTGGTGATGTCATTGTTGCATTTTTATAGAGAGTGTTCAGACCATTAGCAGTCTATACATGTGTTTTGTCAATGTTTTTAAATTGTCTGGTACAATTTTTGTATTTTTTGACTGTTGTAATAAAATTTGTTATATGCACTACTTATATGCTGAGCCCTCATTTTTGGCACAACCTTTTCCTGCCAGCCTCATTGTTATTGTGGCGCGGTGATCCCTGGGGTGAAATGGGTGCCCTCCATCATTTTCCAGTGTGGGAAGTATATATGGACACAATATGGGGAGAGAGGGTGAGAGGAGGAAGGTATGTGTGGCCACTGTATGCAGAAAGAGGATGGGAAAGGAGAATGTATGTATGATCACATAGTATGGCGAGAGAGGATGGGGAGAGGGAATGAGTATATGGCAAAACAGTATGGGGATAGGTGAGGATGGGGAAGGGAGATGTATATATTTCAGCACAATGTGAGGAAAGTGGGTGTGGAAGGGGGATGCATTTTGACACAGTATGGGAAGCAAGAAGAAATGTGTACAGACAGCATGGGGAGAGAGGGAGAAGGAGAATATATACAGACATAATATGAGAAGCTAGGTGGGGAGTGCATGTGAATACAGTATGGGAAGTAAACGGAAAGAAATTTTGGGGACACAATATGGGGCATTTCAGGACTGTATGTGAGCGAGGGAGTAATTTTGAGAACACAGTATGGTGAGCAAACGGGAAGAATGGGCGCAGACACAGTATGGGGAATGAGGGGAAATGAGTTTGGAGGTAGTGAGGAGACGGTATGGTATGAAAAAAATGTGAGGGGCACAAAATAGAGACTGGGTAGTGGAGAGGTTTGGAGAGGGGACAGCATGGAGGGGACACATTGTGAGGCCATAGTGAGAAGGGGTGTGTGATGAGGGGGCACAGTATAAAGACTGGGCAGTATATTGGGGACAGAGTGTAGAGGACAGTGTGAAGAGGGATCTCAGTATATAAAGGAGTAGGCAGTGTGGAGGGCATGCACTATTAGAGGGACAGTGTGTGCGCCTCATATTTTGTGCTGAGATCAGAGTGAGGGAAAATTACTGACATAATATTCGAAAAAATTCCAGCAATCCAGTCCACGGAAAATATTTCATAAAAATCTTCAATTTTTATTTATAAATCTATATTAGAAAGTCCATAGCAGGATCGTCCAGTCTTGTCTCTGGCATGGGAGAATAATAATTGTGCAGAGCATGCGTTGTGGGAATCGAGAAGTCTGCAGTCACCTAGAATGACTGCAGACTTTCACTGTAAACCTGGACAACCCCTTTAATTATATAATTAAGCCCTGTAGCCCAATCCTAACAGCATGTAATGTACTCACTGTCAGGATTCAGCTCTTCATTCTTGCTCTAGCAGTCATCACATGTCTGCTCCACTCACATGCAATTTTCATATTTAGTCATGTGACAATTCGCTTCTCCTAGATACACCCCTGCGGTGACCTGTTCTCTGGAGGTGCCTGCCGACCTGTTCACTAGCGGCAGGCAGCGGCGGCACACTATGGGAAAGGGGGGGTATTGTAATTTTCTATAAGGTGGGGTTGAGGGTGTCTTCTATCAGTGTTCTGGGGCATCTGATCTATGTAGTTTCAATCCTCCATTCCCAATCCACACACTGTGTATGTATAGATGGGTGAAACGCTCCAGCACACTGTGTATGTATAAATTGGGAATGGAGGACTGAAACTCCATGGGTGAAACTCCCAGCAGTTTTGCACTATATTATGTGTAGCACTTTCTATATGAAAAACTTGTTGGCAATAGTCTTGTTTACAGATTACAGTTGGGCTGTTTAATACTATGACTGTATGAGTGTTTTGTTTTTAAACTGAGTGGTATATTTATTAGATTAGTGGATGTTTTTAGGTTATAGTTTCGGCAACTATTTTTTAGAAATGATCTGTTTCAAGTGTATGATGATGGACCCGTCACATGACCCGCCACATGACCCGCGTGTAGGGAAGGGGGGCCCACAGATTCTGAACAGCCCGGGGCCCTGATTACCCTTAATCCGCCCCTGTCTACGTCATACACCCTCGCCGGTTCTGCCAGGGCGCACTACAATACTTTGATCTGCCCTGCTCAGGGCAGACTAAAGTGCGCCTGCTCAGGACCTGAATGCGAGTGTGTATGACGTCGGACGCGTCATGCACGGCGGCTTCAGAAGATGGAGGACGAAGATGGGCAAAAGAGGCGGCGCTGGCACCGGACAATGGAGACACCCATATGGCCAACTGCGGAAACGGTACGTGAGTATTATAAAGTGTTTTTTATGTTCTCACAGTGGCCTGGGCTCTTATATACAACATGTTAGAATGCTGTATATAAGAGTCCAGTGGTGGTGGCCGCAGCTTATAGGCCAAAAAAGTGGTGACCGGTTCCGTTTAACAACAGGACAAAGAATTTTAAATTTTGATCTTTTTTAGATTTAGCTAACGTGATGTCGTTGGGGTCACGGAATTCGTGATGCACATACGGCCTCGTTAGCGACGTCATTGCGTGTGAAATGTACGAGTGTCCGCTAACGAGCAAAAATACTCACCTTATCGTTGCTCGTTGACACGCTCCTCCATTCCCAAATATCGTTGCTGTTGCAGGACGCAGGTTGTTCGTCATTCCTGCAGCAGCACACATCGCTACGTGTGACACCGCAGGAACAAGGAACATCACCTTACCTGCGGCCGGCCCGCAATGAGGAAGGAAGGAGGTGGGTGGGATGTCCGTCCCGCTCATCTCCGCCCCTCCGACTGGGCGCCCACTTAGTGACGTCGCTGTGACGCCGAACAAACCGCCCCCCTAAGAAAGGAGGCGGTTCGTTGGTCACAGCGACGTCGCTAGGCAGGTAAGTAGTGTGACGGGTCCGAGCGATGTTGTGCACCACGGGCAGCAATTTGCCCGTGACGCACAAATGACGGGGGTGGGTACGCACGCTAGCGAGATCGTAGCGTGTAAGGCAGCCATTACTCTCAGACTGACAGTGTCAGTACTTTGCTCTCAATCAAACTTCAGGGAAAGAAGTAGTTAATGCCGCACTGCCAAACAAATTCCAGAGTGCAGGAATGTGATGTTTTATTAAGTCAACACGTTTCAGAGATCTATGGCTCCTTCATCAAGAGAAGAAATCACATTAGGTAATGTGATTTCTTGTCCTGATGAAGGAGACATAGATCTCTGAAACGCGTTGTCTTAATAACACATCACGTTTTTACCTTGCAATTTGGAAATTCTTTGGCAGCGGAGCTTTAACCCCTTCTTTCCCTGAAGTTTGATCGCCTTATGACGTGGGGCTGCGGCAGCCTTTAAGGCTGCTTTCACACATCCATTTTTTGCTGAGCGGCACAATACGGCGTCCATAGGCTTGCATTGAAAATTGCGCCGCATCGCATCTATGCGGAAAAAACGCAACCGGCGGCAAAAAAAACTGTTGCATTTTTTCCGCATAGACTTGCATTAGCACCGTATTGTGCCGCATGGCCTTGCGTTGCGTCCGCTTTTTGCCAGATGTGGCCTATTTAGCCCATCCGGCGGCCGGATGGAACGTTGCCTGGCACGTGTTTTTGTGCAGTGAAAAAAACGCATCGCGCTAGATCCGGCGCGATGCGGCGCAGTTTACAATGCAAGCCTTTGGACGCCGGATGTGGCGTCCTGCAGCAAAAACCGCATCCAGCTGTCGGATGCGTTTTTTTGAACTACGCATGGTCAGTATCAAGCCGCATTCGTCAAAAAACGGATGGGCCGCATGGAAAAACATGCAACTGATCCGCTTTTTTCGCCACATCCGTTGCATAGGTTTTTGAGCCGGATTGAGCCGCAGTGCAAAAACTGGATGTGTGAAAGCAGCCTTACATGTGCAGATCAGTGGTTGTGGCCTCTCAAAACCCGACAAGGTGACCATTTTTACATTCATACGGTATCTCCTGGTTTACAAGGGTAAAGGCCCCGTTACACGCTACGATTTATCTGATGATATGTCGTCGGGGTCACGGTTTTCGTGACGCACTTCCATCATCGTTAGCGACGTCGTTGTATGTGACACCTACGAGCGACTTCGAACGATCGTAAAAATAGTGAAAATCGTAGATCGTTGACACGTCGTTCATTTTCAAAATATTGTTCGTCGTTTGGAATGCAGCAGACATATTGCTACGTTTGACACCCTGCCAACAACAAAAAACATCGTTAGTGCGTCCGTCATCAGCGACGTGGGCGTGTCGTTACGAGCAATGCTCCACGCCTCATCCGCTCTGATTGGTGGCACCAACTGCATGCTGATTTGGCAGCCATGGTTGATAAGGCAGACACAAATCGTAGGAGATTCTGACAGAATGGAAGTTGGGGCATGGGGAGGGCGAGGCAATCACACACCAAGGTGTATGCTATGGACAATTATACGCCTCTGTAGTTGCCGGAATCATTGGGAGGAATGCTGTGTGACGGTGTCCACACGACCGCCTTGGTCAAATAATATATTGCTGAACGATGTAGCGTCGTTTGTGAGATGTGTACGTGTGACCGCTACAAAACGATCTATGAGCGATCTCGGCAAATCGTAGCAACGATCTAGGCGTGTGACATCGCTAACGAGATCGCTAGCGATATCGTTGTGTGTAAAGCGGCCTTAAGACCCTATTGAGCTTCTTTTCTTCTAGTGTGATTAGTGCTTTGATCTCCTAATTTGCAAAATTGATGGCTTTTAATACAATTCGCAATAGGGAAATTTGGTTGTGAGCCCCACTGGGAACAGCGACTGATGTAAGGCTATATGTACAACGATGCGGCATATGTCGGTGCGGTCTAGACAAATGCATGATAATTATGGCCTTATATTGGTAAATTAAAACAATGCAGACAATTGGTTGTCTGTGACACTTGATTCATGTCTGCGATGCTTCGGTGACAAACCTTGACTGGAAAAAAAAAATAATTGCTTGACTGCTTTTCCTAATTTGCAGCTCAGAAGTGAAAAGTACATCAGTGACAGCATCCATCAACACAGCCCTGGTTTTCTTTTATAGAGAAATATTATTTTTTGGCATAGTGAATGAGATGGTTGGCGGATGGATTTCTGATGGGGACAGTCATTATTACAAATTGTACCGCTGTGTAAAATGATATGCGAAGAGGAACAGGCCTGGAGCATCGTGACTGTTCTGTACTAAAGGACCTGCACGTTATTAACTTTCTTTTATATTTAAATAGCTCTTATGTATTAAAAGAGGCTTGATATAATATTAGAGCCCAAAATAATTCAGAAGATCATATTTAACTTTGTCAAGAAAGGCTTTCAGGTTCTCCTTGAACTTGAGTCATGAATCAACCATCAGCACGCCATGTGGCAGAGAGTTCCACTGCTTATACAGAAAAGAATCAGCAGCTGTGATGATGGTGATGATGGTGATGATGATGATGATGAAGAAACATTATTTCTAGACATTGACATTGAGAATGCCCTCTTGTCATCATTGTAAGCCTAGGTATAAAAAGTTACCGTAATTAGATCTACTGTATATACTTTGCATTCATAGTTTTGAACATTGCAGTTAGTTTTCTTCAGCGCTCTATTGGGAGACCCAGACGATTGGGGTATAGCTACTGCCCTCCGGAGGCCACACAAAGCACTACACTAAAAAGTGCAAGGCCCCTCCCCCTCTGGCTATACCCCCCCGTGGTATCACGGGTTCTCCAGTTTTAGCTTTGTGTGCGAAGGAGGTCAGACATCCACGCATAGCTCCACAGATTTTAGTCAGCAGTAGCTGCTGACTATTTCGGATGGAAGAAAAGAGGGCCCATATAGGGCTCCCAGCATGCTCCCTTCTCACCCCTGGATGGTGTTGTAAGGTTGAGGTACCTATTGCTGGTACGGAGGCTGGAGCCCACATGCTGCTTTCCTTCCACATCCCCCTGAGGGGCTCTGAGGAAGTGGGATCCTGCCGGCCTCAAAGCTCTGACGCCGGGCTCCATCCACAGACCCATTTGAACCTGCTGGATACGGAGCTGGAGTACCGTTCAGGGACATGGCCCTGCACCATTACAGGTACTCTGTGTCCCCGTACACACAGGCACAGCACACTCCAGACTTGCTGGGTGTGCTAGTGCGCCGGGGACAGTAAAGGGTTACAGTCACTGCAGCTTTGCTGAGTGACTTTGTTTTTTGGGAACTACCGCGCCGGACGCTCCGGGAGCGGCGGCGCGGCTGGGACTTGTAGTTCGCCGGGGACTGGGCGCCGACCGCGCTTTTACGGCGGCGGCGCTTATAACTCCAGTCCCCGGCTTCTGCGGCCTAGTGCCGCTTCGTTCCCGCCCCCTCCCTGTCACTCAGGGAAGGGGACAGGCGCTGAGCAATCAGCAGCGCCGAGGGCTGGAGCCTTTTTACATGCTCCAGCCCTCTCACTGCACTCTGTCGGACGCCGGATTCCCGCTCTGCCTTGGGGGCACGCCCACGGCCCGCCCCTACTCACACGAGCTGGGGAAGAAGCCGGCAGCCATTACTGCAGAGCTCGGACTTTCGGCTCCAAGGCAGGACGGTGGCGATCATACACCCGCTTATAGGCGGGCGGTAAGCGGCACACATAGTGCTGACCACATATAACTGCAGTGTATACATGTGTTGTTTTTAACTACATAGGTCGCTATATGCCCGCTTGGGGAGCGACACATCAGCAGCAGGAAAGCAGGTGTGCTAAGGCACAGGCTTTCTAGGCTGCTTGTTTTGCACGACTGAGGTGTTCATTTGTGTTTATGCTGATATGCTATACATTGCACTGTACAGTCGCTAGTCTTAGCTATATTCTTCTGGAATGGCTAGACTACAGCAGCAGAAAACCAAGGGTGCTGGGGCACAGGTTTTTTTCTATGCTGCTTGTATTGCATGGGCTGCAGTGTGCATTTGTACTTGTGCTTGTATGCTATACATTGCACTGTATGGTCACTCTTCTGGGCTATATTCCCCTAGATGACCAGTCTACAGCAGCAGAAGAGCAGAGGTGCCAGGGCACAGGCTTCTATGCTGCTTGGATTGCATGTGCTGCAGTGTTCATTTGTACTTGTGCTTGTATGCTATACATTGCACTGTAGGGTCACTCTTCTGGGCTATATTCCCCTAGATGACTAGTATACAGCAGCAGAAGAGCAGGGGTGCCAGGGCACAGGCTTCTATGCTGCTTGTATTGCTTGTGCTGCAGTGGTCATTTGTACTTTATGCCTGTATGCTATACATTGCAATGTACGGTCACCAATCTTGGCTATATACTTCTAGATAGCTAGTCGGCAGCGGCAAAAAAGCAACACAGATTTCAGTGCTGTTTTTACTACATGGGATGCTGTTCATGGCACCGTCCCATTGTGTGCATGCTCCCCTGTAGCGCGTCGTCTGCCGGGGTCTCTAGCACTTCGTCTGCCGGGGCTCTACTAGTTGTGGCCAAAGAAACCTCCTGTCAACCCTGTCCATGGACAGGGACGGAGTAGTCATAATATAGAGACTTGCACCCATGGGCAATCTACTTGACCAAAAGGCAGCTCTTCAGGGCTTTGATACTGACATCGCTCTCAATCCGGATACACCGGGTGGTAACGCCATACGGAATGATCCTATACCGTCCATCAATGGAAGGTTGGATCTTTCTCCCTCAGCTCCCCCAGTGGAGATAGGAGACGAACAGGAGAAGTTCCTTTTCAGTGTCTCACGCAGATATTGAGTATTTTTCTGGCCACGCTGACTTCAGAGAAGCAGTCCAGGAACACCACGCTTACCAGATAAGCGTCTTCTCCAAACGTTTTTAGGATACACGTTATCCCTTTTTTCCCCTGACGTGGTCAGCGCTGGACCCAGGGTCCAAAGGTGGATTCTCCAATCTCCAGGCTTGCATATGGAGCCATAGTTGCACTGGAGATGGGGCTTCACTTCAAGATGCATTCACAGACAGATGGACTCTGGTTGAAATCTGTCTAGGAGGCTATCGGCGTGTCGGTTGCTCCGGCATCCACAGCCGTATTGGCAACCTAACCTTTTCTGCTGTTCTTGCGCAGCTGACCTTGAGCAGGGACATCTGTACCGCAGAGGCGTCCGTAACCCCGCAATGTCTGCACTGCGACTTACCCTGTTAATACTGTCCTAAAAGTACAGTCGAGGTTTCGGTCCTTCCCAAGCTCCGGCAGGTCCCAATTGTCCTCGTGCAAAAGGGCTACAAAACCTCAGACGGGCTCAGATTCCGGCCGGGCTCAATCTCGCCCAAGGAAGGCAGTCGGAGGAACCGCTACCAAGGCGGTCTCCTCAGGACTCTCAGCTCTCTCTCTCTCTCTCTCCGCATCCGCGGTTGATGGCAGACTCCCCCGCCTTTGGCGACATTTAGCTGCCACAGGTCACAGACCGGTGGGTGACGGACATTGTGCTCACGTGCACAGGACAGTGTTCTGTTCTCGTCCTCCGACTCCATTCTTCAGAACGGCCCCACCTCTCCACCGAGCAGATGCCCTGCTGCGGGCGGTGGACGCTCTAAGAGCAGAAGGAGTGGTGATCCCTGTCCCCCCTCAGGAACGAGGGCGAGGGTTTGTACTCCAATCTCTTTGTGGCTCCAAAAATGGACGGTTCCTTCCGTCCTGTTCTGGTTCTGAAACTGCTCAACGAGCATGCGAACGCCAGGCGGTTCCGGATGGGATCCCTCCGATCCGTCATTGCCTCAATGTCTCGAGGAGACTTCCTTGCCTCAACAGACATCAAAGATGCCTATCTCCACGTGCCAATTGCTACGGAGCACCAACGTTTTCTACGTTTTGTGATAGGAGACGAACATCTTCTGTTCGTAGCTCTGCCATTCAGTCTGGCGACAGCCCCACGGGTGGGCACCAAGGTCATGGCAGCAGTGGTAGCAGTCTTGCACTCTCACGGACACCCGGTGATTCCGTACTTGGACGATCTACTCGTCAAAGCAACCTCCCTCGAGGCATGCCAACGCAGCCTGAATGTTACGCTGGAGACTCTCCAGACTTTCGGGTGGATCATCAATTGGGCAAGGTCAAATCTGTCTCCGACTCAATCACTAACGTATCTCGGCATGGAGTTTCATACTCTATCAGCCATAGTGAAGCTTCCGCTGAACCAGCAGCGTTCACTGCGGACAGAGGTGCAGTCTCTCCTTCAAGGCCAGTCGCACCCCTTAAGGCGCCTCATGCACTTCCTAAGGAAGATGGTGGCAGCCATCGAGGCAGTTCTCTTTGCGCAGTTTCATCTGCGCCAACGGCAATGGGACATTCTCCGCCAATGGGATGGGCAGTCAACCTCCCTGGACGGGAAGTCTCCCTTTCCCTGACGGCCGAGGACTCTCTGCAATAGTGGCTTATTCCCACCTCATTGCCATAGCCCCCATCCTGGGCAGTGGTCACGACAGATACGAGTCTGTCAGGGTGGGGAGCAGTTTGTCTCCGCCACATGGCTCAGGGGACGTGGACTCAGCAGGAGTCCACCCTTCAGTTCGATGTGCTGGAAATCGGGGCAGGGTATCTTACCCTATTAGCTTTCCAAAAGTGGCTAGAAGGGAGCAGATCCGAATCCAGTCGGACATCTCCACAGCGGTGGCATACATCAACCACCAAGGAGGGACACGCAGTCAGCAGCCTTCCAGGAAGTCCGGCGAATCCTCATGTGGGTGGAGGACACAGCATCCACCATATCCGCAGTTCACATCCCGGGCGTAGAAAACTGGGAAGCAGACTTCCTCAGTCGCCAGGGCATGGACGCGGGGGAATGGTCCCTTCACCCGGACGTGTTTCAGGAAATCTGTTGCCGCTGGGGGGGGCCGGACGTCGACCTAATGGCGTCTCGGCACACCAACAAGGTCCCGGCATTTATGGCACGATCGCGCGATCACAGAGCTCTGGCGGCAGACGCCTTAGTGCAAGATTGGTCGCAGTTCCGGCTCACATATGTGTTTCCACCTCTGGCACTCTTGCCCAGAGTACTGCGCAAAAATCAGATCCGATTGCAGCCGCGTCATACTCGTCGCACCAGACTGGCCGAGGAGATCGTGGTACCCGGATCTGTGGCATCTCACGGTCGGCCGACCGGGGTCACTACCAGACCGACCAGACTTACTGTCTCAATGGCCGTTTTCTCCATCGGAATTCTGCGGCCCTGAACCTGACTGTGTGGCTTGTGTGTCCTGGATCCTAGCGTCTTCAGGATTATCCCAAGGGGTCGTTGCCACCATGAGACAGGCTAGGAAGCCCACGTCTGCTAAGATCTACCACAGAACGTGGAAGATTTTCTTAATCTGGTGCTCTACTCAGGGAGTGTCTCCCTGGCCATTTGCATTGCCTATCTTTCTTTCCTTCCTACAATAGGAGTTAGAAAAGGGCTTGTCGCTAGACTCCCTCAAAGGGCAAGTCTCAGCACTATCCGTGTTTTTTCAGAAGCGTCTAGCACGTCTTTCTAAGGTGCGCACGTTCCCGCAGGGGGTTTGTCATATCGTACCCCCGTACAAGCGGCCGTTGGATCCATGGGATCTGAACAGGGTTCTAGTTGCTCTCCAGAAGCCGCCTTTCGAGCCTCTGAAGGAAGTTTCCTTTTCTCGCCTGTCACAGAAGGTGGCGTTTCTCGTTGCGATCACATCGCTTCGGCGAGTGTCTGAGCGGGCAGCTCTGTCATCCAAGGCTCCCTTCCTGGTGTTTCACCAGGACAAGGTAGTGCTGCGCATCATTCCGGAGTTTCTCCCTAAGGTAGTATCCTCGTTTCATCTTAATCAGGATATCTCCTTACCGTCCTTTTGCACTCATCCGGTTCACCGGTATGAGAATGATTTACGTTTGCTAGATCTGGTGAGAGCACTCAGAATCTACATTTCCCGCACGGCGCCCGTACGCCGTTCCGATGCCCTTGTCGCTGGTACGCGCAAGAGGTTGCAGGCTTCTAAAGCCACCCTGGCTCGATGGATCAAAGAACCAATTCTGGAAGCCTACCGTTTTGCAGGGCTTCCGGTTCTTTCAGGGCTGAAAGCCCATTCAACCAGAGCCGTGAGTGCGTCCTGGGCGCTACGACACCAGGCTTCGGCTCAACAGGTGTGCCAGGCAGCTACCTGGTCGAGTCTGCACACTTTCACCAAACATTATCAGGTGCATACCTATGCTTCGGCGGATGCCAGCTTAGGTAGAAGAGTCCTGCAGGCGGCAGTGACATCCCCGTAGGGGAGGGCTGTTTTGCAGCTCTAACATGAGGTATCTCTTTACCCACCCAGGGACAGCTTTTGGACGTCCCAATCGTCTGGGTCTCCCAATAGAGCGCTGAAGAAGAAGGGAATTTTGTTACTTACCGTAAATTCCTTTTCTTCTAGCTCTTATTGGGAGACCCAGCACCCGCCCTGTTGTCCTTCGGGATTTCTTGGTTGTTTGCGGGTACACATGTTGTTCATGTTGAACGGTTTTTCAGTTCTCCGACGTTATTCGGAGTTAATTTGTTTAAACCAGTTATTGGCTTCCTCCTTCTTGCTTTGGCACTAAAACTGGAGAACCCGTGATACCACGGGGGGGTATAGCCAGAGGGGGAGGGGCCTTGCACTTTTTAGTGTAGTGCTTTGTGTGGCCTCCGGAGGGCAGTAGCTATACCCCAATCGTCTGGGTCTCCCAATAAGAGCTAGAAGAAAAGGAATTTACGGTAAGTAACAAAATTCCCTTCTTCCAATCTAAGTGACCCCCAAGTATGATAAATTAATAACAAACATGAAGTTTGATGGATGTTTAATTGTGAATATATCCTGAAACAAAGGAGTTGTGACTGTAGCATCAGTCCCCGGAGTCTGCATCATAAGAGCACATGGCTACACATGACATTAAAAATGGACTCGTGTACCCGACCGTATTTTCAGTGCTATCTTTTAAAATAGTGGATCGCATTCGGACCAATGTTATGCAGTGAGGCAGTGCTGATGAACGATATTTTTCACTGACTTGAAAAAAAATCCTAGCATGCATGATTTTCCTCTGAGAATTGGATGGCACTCGCATATTTAAGTCTATGGGTCTGTGTAAAGAGAAAACCTATGGCACTTCCAAACAGACAGATGTGAACAGGTGCATAATGAATATAAAACATACTCCAACAAATATACAGCTGTGCTCTGAAATGCAAAGGCATGCAAACATTGAATTTGGACATGCATTCCTGCTAAGGAAATACATTTTAAAATTGAGACACTTAACGCATGAAAAGGCCAGTTTATGTGAGCCCAGCAGCCAGTGTCAAGGCGTATCTCTTTTTTTGTTGAATCCCTATCTAAATGCCTCTACTCGGGCTCAAAAAGCTACAAAAACTGGGCTTTTTTATTTGCCTCTAACTGTGCTTTTTAAGTTTCTCAATTTAACGTCTATTTCCCTAGCAGCAATGTACGTGTGGCACCCTGGACAAGCCAGGGGCCACAGAGCACAACACCCTACACACCCCACACAACCAGCAGGCACACCGAAGTCAGACACAAAACCCTTGTTGCCTTCCCCCAGGGGCTGATGATCACACCAGGGGGTGGGCCAGGCGGTTGGTCCTGCCCACCGAGGAGTTCACAGTCCTGGAGGCGGGAAAAAGGAGCAGATTAGTTTTGGAGGTGAACGTGGAAGGAGGAGAGTGTAGTAAAGGAGCAACTAACTGACAGCGTCCGGGTGTGTGGCCCGGGTGGTACAGCAAGGTTGGCAGACGGTGGTGACCGTCTGCAGGAGTGGCCTATCCGAGTTTACCGTAAGGACCGTGGACGGGCGGTGGCCCGGCGGTACCGGACTGGTACAAGAAGAGAAGTCAGCACCATCTGGCAGAGGCTTACGGACCCCGGCAAGGCTAGGAGTCGCCGTGAATTTGCCGAATCCATTAGTGAAGGGGACCTCCTGGGTTTCCAAACAGCCAAGTCCCGACAGAAGGCAACAGTCCAACCAACCGAGGGAGACACCGCCACCGCCAAGGCAACCGTCTCTCAGGGCCAGAGCCTGCGGGCAAGAAAGGGGCTCCTCCAGCCCACATCCAAGCTGGGGAGCGGGTTACCGATGGGAACCCATCGGAACCATCAACTGTACATAGGTGCAGGGAAAGGCAGTCACCATCAACCTGCCGGGAGAAACAACACCGCAGCTGTCTGTGGGACCCGTCCATCCAGCCGAGTGTTTTACCGAGAACTGTGTCTTCATCATTGGGCTGAGTGAGTACCACCGTGCCGTGCGGCACAGCACTGCCCCTGCGACCCTACACCTCACCAGGCCCCGTAACCTGCCTGCCATCCATCCCTACCCCATCACCGGGCCCCGGGACAACCAACCCCCTACCCACGGAGGGGAGAACTAACATCAAAGCTGCTCCCTGTCACCGCTCCCGGGATCCCCGTCCAGAGCAGCGGTGGTGTCACCAAAATCACCACAACCGTGGGTGGCGTCATGGACAATAATCAAATCCCCACAATCAATCCCATCCCCTTTTCACTCACGGGCGAGGAGCGCCGCTCGAGGCCCCGGGATCCGGCCCACCGCTTGAGCCACCACCGAGCAGCCGCAGCAGCGGTCGGACCCGAGCAGTGGGAGAGCGCAGCGTCCCCTCCTCCACCCGCGACAACTTGGCGTCACGAACAGGATCCTACCGCTCTGCCGTTGGGTAGAGGTGCGCCTTGTTACCGCCGGAGGTGTCCGGCTGAAAATTTGCCGAAGCCGCCATCTTTGGCGCGAAGAATTCCCGCTCGAGCGTCTCCTCGAGTAGTGGAGGCGCGAAGGCCAAAACCCCGCCCCGATAGAGGAGGAGCCGGAAAGAAACTAAGGGGGACGAAATGGCGGCCGGTCGCATGTGAGCGCGGCTATAAAAGCAGGGACGCCAGGACTCTGCGGCGATATTGGGTTCCTGGAAGACCTCATTACCAAGATGCATAACCCAACTCCCAACGAGGAATGGCGGACGTGGTGGCTGCTATGCGGAGACGCGAGGTGGAAGAGGATTCGGAGGAGCGGGTAAGAGACCCACGCCCCTGTATTCCCGAGGGATCGGCCACTGCGGCGGAGGAGCCCGGCCTGCACCCGCTCACCCTGCCTCCCTCCCCGCTACCCGCGTTAGCTGCTGCCGCCCCGCCACTAGGCCCGCAACCAGTAGCGAGACCCTGCCAAACCGCCCCGGCAGATCAGCCGGCTGCAGACGCTCAGGACTCCCCTGAATCGCTCCCGTGGGAGCCGCCGGGACCGCGGCCCCTTAATGAAGATATGCCAGAAGCCCCGGCAGTGATTGCGCCGGAGCCCGGGACCGTGGCATGGATGAAGGCCCGAGTGATGGAGTTCCACCGACGCCAGCAAAGTCAGATATTCCTTATGATGGAGCAGTGGACCAATGAAGTGGAAACGCTGGTTGCAACCGCCCCAATGTATGGGAAGGGAGTAGATGTGATGGAGCCAATGGGTAGCCCACGTCCCCATGTCCTACCAGGACCGGTCAATGCGGCTGGGGGGCCCGGCCCTGTCTCGGCCCTCGTATCACCCCTACCACTATTCTTGGGGCGCCTCAGCGTTAACCAACCTGACCTACTACCCCACGCCACCGCAGAAGGACCTGATGTGCTGGATGCTGGAGGCCAGGAGGCTGCGGCAGCTGGCGGCAACCCGCCTGACGCAGAGACAAGTGATAGTGACTCCAGTGACTCCAGCTCCGGTGCTGAACCCACCCCTGGAAGCGCAGCGGCAAGTGAGCGCCCCCGCTACGTGGGAGAGCCGGTGGTTTATTACACCCCGTGCAATGGTGGAAACGGATACCGGGCACCCCTTTCACAGCAGGCCTGCCACTGCATGTTTGATATGCTGGTGGCGGAGGATGGGGCCGCCCCTTCAGAAGACTCAGAGTAAGGGCAGCGGAATGCCGTTGTCACTGTCCCCGTTGGGACCACCACTGTTTAAAGTTTTGAAAGTTTTGCAAAAATGATAAGCTAATCCACCGATGAAGTCACCTGATTGTTATCTGATTTACTGTTGATTGAAACCGGTTGTTGCCGGCACCGTTGTCCCCGTGTGGACCGTTCAAAAAGTTGCATAAAGGACTCTTTATGAACAGGCCCGAGAACTTGCAGGGCAACCACAAACTTAGTGGCCTGTAAATAATTTTGTTGTGGCTTCCACCGTTACCGCCTCCGGAGAGGCAGATTGGAGGAAGGGCCCGCAGTGGAGCAGGCTGGGGCCCAGCCACCACCGGAACCGGTGGCGATCCTCTGGGGGTTTCAGGGGCTCCCCATGGACGTGGGTCCCCTGAAAAGGACAGAACCCGCTCGGGCAACTTGTGCAGGATTGGGGTCAAGGGGTGCTGCCTATTTGTTTAGGGGCAGCATCAGGGCCAGTTTGCTTGGGTGGGAGAGAGCGGAAGCTGTAACCGTAACGTTTAAGTAAGAGTACCTCCCGATGTGGGAAGATGTTATTATACTTGTAAATATGTCTACCGTTTAACCGTTTTAATATTTTTCAGTTGGTGAAAATAAAACCGGTGATGGACGGGCAGCCCGCGGACGGTCTGCATTTAACTAAGGGGGAATGTGGTGCCCTGGACAAGCCAGGGGCCACAGAGCACAACACCCTACACACCCCACACTCCCAGCAGGCACACCAAAGTCAGACACAAAACCCTTGTTGCCTTCCTCCAGGGGCTGATGATCACACCAGGGGGTGGGCCAGGCGGTTGGTCCCGCCCACCGAGGAGTTCACAGTCCTGGAGGCGGGAAAAAGGAGCAAATTAGTTTTGGAGGTGAACATGGAAGGAGGAGAGTGTAGTAAAGGAGCAACTAACTGACAGCGTCCGGGTGTGTGGCCCGGGCGGTACAGCAAGGTTGGCAGACGGTGGTGACCGTCTGCAGGAGTGGCCTATCCGAGTTTACCGTAAGGACCGTGGACGGGCGGTGGCCCGGCGGTACCGGACCGGTACACGAAGAGAAGTCAGCACCATCTGGCAGAGGCTTACGGACCCCGGCAAGGCTAGGAGTCACCGTGAATTTGCCGAATCCATTAGTGAAGGGGACCTCCTGGGTTTCCAAACATCCAAGTCCCGACAGAAGGCAACAGTCCAACCAACAGAGGGAGTCACCGCCACCGCCAAGGCAACCGTCTCTCAGGGCCAGAGCCTGCGGGCAAGAAAGGGGCTCCTCCAGCCCACATCCAAGCTGGGGAGCGGGTTACCGGTGGGAACTCATCGGAACCATCAACCGTACATAGGTGCAGGGAAAGGCAGTCACCATCAACCTGCCGGGAGAAACAACACCGCAGCCGTCTGTGGGACCCGTCCATCCAGCCGAGTGTTTTACCGAGAACTGTGTCTTCATCATTGGGCTGAGTGAGTACCACCGTGCCGTGCGGTACAGCGCTGCCCCTGCGACCCTGCATCTCACCAGGCCCCGTAACCTGCCTGCCATCCATCCCTACCCCATCACCGGGCCCCGGGACAACCAACCCCCTACCCACGGAGGGGAAAACTAACATCAAAGCTGCTCCCTGTCACCGCTCCGGGATCCCCGTTCAGAGCAGCGGTGGTGTCACCAAAATCACCACAACCGTGGGTGGCGTCACGGACAATAATCAAATCCCCACAATCAATCCCATCCCCTTTTCACTCACGGGCGAGGAGCGCCGCTCGAGTCCCCGGGATCCGGCCCACCGCTCGAGCCACCACCGAGCAGCGGCAGCCGCAGTAGCAGCAGCGGCCGGACCCGAGCAGTGGGAGAGCGCAGCGTCCCCACCTCTGCCCGCGACACATGTCCAAATTCATGTATTCAATGTTTGTAAGCCTAAGGGGTACTTTGCACACTACGACATCGCAAGCCGATGCTTGCGATGCCGAGCGCGATAGTCCCCGCCCCCGTCGCAGCAGCGATATCTTGTGATCGCTGCCGTAGCGAACATTATTGCTATGGCAGCTTCACGTGCACTCCCCTGCCCTGCGACGTCGCTCTGGCCGGCGACCTGTGTCCTTGCTAAGGGGGCGGTTCGTGCGGCGTCACAGCGACGTCACACGGCAGGCGGCCAATAAAAGCGGAGGGGCGGAGATGAGCAGGACGTAAACATCCCACCTACCTCCGTCCTTCCGCATAGCCAGCGTGACCCGCGGTGACGCAGGTAAGCTGATGTTCCTTGCTCCTGCGGCTTCATACACAGCGATGTGTGCTTCCGCAGGGGAACGAGGAAACAACATCGTACCGTCGCTGCCGCGCAATTATGAAAATGTCGGACATTACACCGATGATACGATTACGACGCTTTTGCGCTTGTTAATCGTATCATTAAGGATTTACACACTGCGATATCGACAGCGACGCCGGATGTGCGTCACTTTTGATTTGACCCCACCGACATCGCAGCTGCAATATTGTAGTGTGCAAAGTACCCCTAAGGCTATGTGCCCACGCTGCGTAAAATTTGCGGAATTTGCCGCGCCTTTTTCGCGGAAATTCTGCAGATTTTTCAAAAATCCTCAGTACAGCGAATTCCCAGCCATTTCTATGGCATTTGGGGAGTGCTGTACCCATGCTGCGTTTTTTTCTGCAGCGGAAATAATGCAGATTTCCCTGTGGAAAAATCTGCATCATGTCACTTATTCCAGCGGATTTCTCTGCAGGATCCCATACTTACCTGCCTTGATAGAAGACACCGGAGTCACTTCCTCGGGTGCAGAGGAGCGCGGTGGAGCCAGGAGAAGGAGGTGGGCGGGGCCTGCATGAGCTCCGGTCATATGACAGCCAGAGCTAGTGAAGTTCTGCGTGATGGAGGTAAGTATGCACTCCTTGATCACTGCAGCACTTGTTCTGCTTTGAGGATGCAGTGCCGAAGCCATGGTACTGTATCCTCAATGCAGAATGACCGCAGCATATCTGCAGGACATTCCGCAATACAACTGCAGCATGTAGACAGTCACCTATATAGACACGGAACGCGCGTTACCCTTCCTAGGGGGGTCTCCACACCTTTGTCTTCTGCACTGCCAGCACTTTATGCTTTGATTTTTTGGTAATTAGGCTGTACTGGGTATGTTACTTGTACTAACTATTTATTGACATTATACCGATTTGTGCTACTCTATCTGCCTGTGCAGCCTTTATGTATTTTACCATGTATTAACAGCAGTCTCTATATGATTGTGTGTGCCGGCAAATTCTCTTGCCTTTTACCTTCTCCACGGTACTTTTCTGTATTTAAACCTCTGTATTACCTATTAAATACACTTGATATTTTTGCATATTACCCACTTTGTCCTCCTGTTTTTGATTTGACTCCTTGATCACTGCAGCACTTGTTCTGCTTTGAGGATGCAGTGCCGAAGCCATGGTACTGTATCCTCAATGCAGAATGACCGCAGCATATCTGCAGGACATTCCGCAATACAACTGCAGCATGTAGACAGACAAAGTTGCGCTGCGGTTTTCTGGGAGCTCCTGCGGAATGTCCTGCAGATATATCCGCAGGACACTTTCCCCGTGGGCACATAACCTTAGTGTTTCAGAGTGCAGCTGTATATTTATTAGAGTATGGGTCTGTGAAAAAGATCTTTTTCATTTTTATTCTCTCCACCTTCAAGAAAAACAGATCCCACTCTGATCAGAGTTTAATTAGCATAATCGGACCATTTTTCTTGGATGTGGAGAAAACTGTCATGTGACCCTACCCTCACAGATAACTTTTCTCCAGGTTAAAGGGAACCTGTCAGGTGCAATATGCACCCAGAACCACAAGCATTTCTGGGTGCATATTGCTATTCCCTGCCTAACTGTCCCAGGCTATAGTAGCTTAGATAAAGCGATCTTTAGAAAAAGTATTTCTAAATATCCTTTATGATATGCTAATGAGCGAGGGGACTAGTCCCAAGCGCATTAGCTCCCACAACTAGTCTGCTCTCTTAGCATGTTAGCACACCCACAGGGTGTGCTAACATGCTAATCAATGCCACTACCCATTGTCATCAGTGGTCACCAGTGCATCCTAGCACTTCCAGTCATGCGCCGTATGAAGCTGGGTGTATGCGTCCCGGCTTCAGAGATGTATAATGCGCATGACCAGTAGTGCAGAGCATTCTGATCAAGTGCAATGACCTTAAACCCGACGTTCTTAAGCGATGACAATGGGCATAGGTATGCACGTCACCGCTGATTACGCCGGGCAATGGGAATTGAATAGCTTGTTAGCACACCCCTGTGGGCATGCTAACATGCTAAGAGGGCGGACTAGTTAGGCTATGTGCACACGTTGCTTTTTTTTCAGCGCGGAAAAAAACGCACCGTCTGGCAGAGGGGAGAATTGTAAACAATGCTTTTTGAGAAAAAGGCATCGAAAACGCATGCGTTTTTCATGCGTTTTTCATGCGTTTTTTTTAGGTGCGTTTTTTAAGACTTGTCAGTGTTAATAAAGTTGGTTGAACACAGACCTTTGGAAAAAAAAACCTGTGATGTCATTTCCTTCTCCACATTCTGTTTGGATAAATGGGAGGGCTTGGAATGGAAGGAGCACCATTTGAATTTTGGAAAAGTTGAAATAAACTTCGCGCACCATGTCACATTAGCAGGGCCCCTTGGGTACCTATACGTCAGAAAACCCCCACAAGTGACCCCATTTTGGAATCTGCACCCCTCAAGGATTTTATTCAGGAGTATATTAAGCATTTTGAATCCACAGCTACTTCACCCAAAATGTTGCTGTAGCAACAATATTCTCACTTTTAGGCCCGTTTTACACGTCAGTGAAAAACACTGACGTTTTTCACTGGCGTGTAAAACACGCACATGTCCCTCCGTGTGCCGTGAATCACGGCACACATGGGTTGTCTAAGTGCAATCCGGGCTCCGTTCTCCGTGGCCCGTGATTGCACTTAGAGATTAACTCATCTGTGCCCGCTCCCGCTCTCCATGGTGCTGATCGCTCCCGCGGTGCAGCATCCAGCCGGCCTTGACCCCCGCAGCAGCTGCTTCCAGGTCGGCTGTGTCGCACATCATGAATATGCGCGACAATAATGAGCCGGCTCAGAAGCAGCAGGGAGAACGGGCTGCAGAGGACATCGCTGGACGCCGGGTGAGTTAAAATGATTTTTATTTTAAAAGCACGTTTTTTTCTGGCACGTGTTTCACGGACCACACCACTGCGTGGTCCGTGGAACATCAGTGATGCCAGAAAAAAATGGACATGTCTCCGTGCGGCAATCACGCACACGCGGGTACGCCGCACGGAGACACATGCAGTGAAAAATCACTGACGTGTGAGCAGACCCATTCATTATAATGGGTCTGCGTATGTCAGTGATTCTGGTACGTTTAAAAAAAAAAGCACAAACGTACCAGAATCACTGACGTGTGAAAGAGGCCTAAGGCTATGTGGCCATGATCCAGCGACACGGCGTCTAGTACACAGTGCCAGCCTTCCTGCAGAGATGTGAGTGTTGTCCACGGGAGAACGCAGCTGCCCATGCCCACGATTTGGGTTCAGGCTGCTGTGGAGCTCTATGCTACCTGCAGAGCACACTCATCTCCGCAGCATAAATTGACATGCTGAGGCTCGGGAAGCCACGCCACCGGTCAGTTTATGCTGCGGAGAAAAGAAGCACAGTGGGCATGGGATTTCTAAAAATCCTTCCACTGTGCTTCTACTGCACAACGCAGCGTTATGGACGCAGGGAAAACACTCAGTGCCCATAACCCTGCAAACCTTGATTGTGGGCACACAACCTAAAAAGCGTCAATGGATGAATGGATGTCAAATATATATAACGTCCCACCCCCGCCTGCATATTCTAAGCTGGCACCTTTAGTACCTTTCATGTGGCACTAAAGGGTGCCTAGCTTAGTATTTATCCAATGAAAAAAATGGCGTGGGGTCCCCCCTATTTTTGATAGCCAGTCAGGGTAAAGCAGACAGCTGAAGCCTGCAAACCACAGCTGGCAGCTTCATCTTGGCTGGTGATCAATTTGGAGGGCTCCCCAGGCTTTTTTTTTTTATTTATAAATAAAAAATTAAAAAAAAAATAACGTGGGGTCCCCCCAAATTAGATCACCAGCCAAGGTGAAGCTGACAGCTGGGGTCTGGTATTCTCAGGGTGGGAAGAGCCATGGTTATTGGACTCTTCCCAGCCTAAAAATAGCAGGCCGCAGCCGCCCCAGAAGTGGCGCATCCATTAGATGCGCCAATCCTGGCGCTTCGCCCCAACTCATCCCGCGCCCTGGTGCGTTGGCAAATGGGGTAATAAATGGGGTTGATACCAGATGTGTAATGTCACCTGGCATCAAGCCCAGCAATTAGTGATGTCACGGCGTCTATTAGATACCCGACATAACTAATTGACAGTAAACAAAAGCAAAAAAAATGACAAAAAATTTTTTATTAGAAAAAACACTCCCCAAATCATTCCCTTGTTCTCCAATTTATTCAAAAAATTTGAAAAAAATGGGTCCGCAGAAATCCATTTGGACGTCCCACGTCGCCTCTGGACCTTCTAGAATATGGGGGCACGTTCAGGGAACGTATCCCCCATTTTCTAGGAGGGCAGACCCTCCATTTGAGGAGAGTGGGTGCCAAAAATCTGCACCCACTCTCCCCGGGTCACAGCTGCAGAGTGCCGAGCAGCCAGCACAGCTCACACTGAACACAGTGCTGGCTGTCAGCTGCTCTGCACATGTGACCGGCCGGCGTCTGCTGTGAAGGAGGAGGGGGCCGCGGGGGATAAGCGCTGCGACCGGACAGGTGAGGGGGAATACCGGGGGAATAG
Organism: Anomaloglossus baeobatrachus; assembly: GCF_048569485.1. Classification (NCBI taxonomy): domain Eukaryota; kingdom Metazoa; phylum Chordata; class Amphibia; order Anura; family Aromobatidae; genus Anomaloglossus; species Anomaloglossus baeobatrachus. The sequence goes on along the minus strand of NC_134357.1, from coordinate 376,152,628 downwards.
GGGGTGACCGGGCAGGGCCTGGGGGGCATTTTTCTGTCGCATGTGTTATTGCACATGCGACAGAAATCATAGGAGCAGGGCGGCCGGTGCGCTACTGTGCGCGCGGCCATGTTGGATTTTCGGGAGGGGGGGGGGGGGTCGGGGGTCGGGGCGGGCACTTTGGAGACACCGGGGGCTTTCCTGGACTTTGCCAGGAAGTGAGGTCAACAGGAAACCTCTTGACCTCACTTCCAGGTAAATGCCTGCGTTCTGGCGTGCCGACAAAGCCCGCGGACCGCAACAAAAAAGCAGCTCACTGCGGTGTAGCTGCGTTCTGACCCCACATCATTGATTTAATGGGGGAGAGAACGCAGCCACACCGCACAAAAGAAGTGACATGCTGCTTTTCTTTCCGCACCGATTTTTGGCATCCAAAACGCTGCGTTTAGAAACGCAGCATGTGCACTGATTTTTCGGCTTTCTCATACACTTTGCTGGGAAAGCTGAAAGCATGCAATTTGCCACTGAAACGCTGCGGTTCTAAACGCAGCGTTTCCGCGGTAAAAAACGCAACGTGTGCACACAGCCTTAAGGGAACTAACATCTATTAGTCCCTTCGCTCATTAGCATGTTATAAAGGATCTTTAGAAATACTTTTTCTAAAGATCTATGCTAGTGTATACAGGGACGGTTAAGCAGTGATTAGCAATATGCACCCAGACCTGCTCGTGGTTCTGGGTACATATTGTACCTGACAGGTTCACTTGGTGGACAGTTTGCATGGGTAAGTGAGAATGGTAGTACTCACTCATCACTATTCTTATTCTATTCCTTTTCCTCACTAGAGTATTCTGTTTTTATTATTTATTTATTTTATTTTTTTTTACACCATACAGTTACAGAGATTTGAGCCTTTTTCGTTATTGCAACAAATATACAGAATGTGCACTGGATGCACCCCTATGACTGAGAGCCCCCCATGACTGAGAACCCGAGGTTGCTGAGAGGAATGAAGATAATTTCCTTCCGGCAGCAGGGCTCTCAGTATGGTGGCCGCACCTGCAAATTAACCCCACATCTGCAAGTTAATTGTGTTTTTTAACATAACAGGTTCCATTTGAACTCAACTCATATCAATAAACTAATTTATGAAGTCACAGTGAGGATCTTCACCAAGGCCCCCTTCACATGTGCATATAAAAAAAGTACATATAAAACAGGTGTCGTCAGTGTTTTCCATCAGTGTGCCATCTGTCCATCATTTTTATTATTATTATGGTGCCATTCATTCCATGGCCCTTTACATGTAAAAAAAAGGGGGGGGGGGCATACAATAATCATGAACAATACAAAGCACAGACTGGTAGAGAAGGAGAGAGGACCCTGCCAGCGAGGACTCACAGTCTACAAGGGATGGGTGAGGATACAGTAGGTGAGCGTAGAGCTGGTCATGCAGCGGTATAGTGGACTGAAGGTTGTATGAAGAGGTGGGTCTTCAGGTTCCTTTTGAAGGTTTCCACGGTGAGCGAGAGTCTGATATGATGTGGTAGAGAGTTCCAGAGTATGGGGGAGGCGCGGGAGAAATCTTGTATGTGATTGTGGGAAGAGGAGATGAGAGGGGAGTTGAGAAGGAGATCTTGTGAGGATCGGAGGTTGCGTGCAGGTAGGTACCGTGAAACTAGGTCACAGATGTATGGAGGAGACAGGTTGTGGATGGCTTTTAGGTTATGGTTAGTGTTTTGAAACAGAGTCTTTGGTCAATGGGAAGCCAGTGAAGGGATTGGCAGAGAGGAGAGGTCGGGAAATAGCGAGGGGAGAGGTGGATTAGTCGGGCAGCAGAGTTTATGATAGATTGGATGGGTGCAAGAGTGTTAGAAGGAAGGCCACAGAGCAGGAGGTTGTAGTAGTCGAGCCGGGAGATAATACGGACATGCACTAGTGTTTTTGCAGATTTTTGGTCAAGCAATTTATGGATCTGGGAGATATTTTTGAGTTGGAGTCGGCAGAAGGTGGAAAGGGCTTCGATATGTGCTTTGAAGGAGAGAGTGGAGTCAAGAGTTACTCCCAGGCAGTGAGCACGAATGACTGGGGTGAGTGAGCAGCCATTAACTTTGGTGAATAGGTCAGTTGGGGTGGAAAGATGATGACTTCTGTTTTGTCCATGTTCAGTTTTAGAAATCGAGCAGAAAAAAAGGATGAAATAGTAGACAGATTGTAGGATTTTAGTTAGTAAGGAGGTGATATCAGGTCATCAGTGTTTTCCATCAGTGTGCCATCTGTCTGCCATTAGTGCGCCATCTGTGTTTTTCTGGTATGGTTAAAGAAAAAGATTATTCCAAAGTTTGTCCTATACTTTTGTGACGCCCTGGACTAGCCAGGTAGTCACAGGTAGGCCCTTACACAAACACCCCCCCCTTATTAAGGTGGCAGCCAACCTACAAAACCCTAGTCACCTCTCTCGGTGTTCAATGGTCACACCAGGTGGAGCGGGGCCAGGCGGTTGGCCACGCCCACCTAGGAATCTGGAGAGCCTGAGACAGGAAACAGTGAGAGAGTTGAGTTTGTTCAGTTCGGAGTGGAGTCAAGTTCAAGTGCAGAGACCTGAGGTATCAGGTAGTGGCCTGCTGGTACCGAACCCGGGAACCGATTGGAAACCGGAGCACCAGGAGGGGTACTCAGACCCAGTATGAGGCCCAGAAACCACTGGACCGAGTCGAATCCACTGATTGAGGACTGGACTTTAGGTCCTTTCCCACCTAAGACCCGACTGAAGACAACAGTCCAACCATAGAGATAGAAAGCCACCGCCCAGGCATCGAGATCCCACGGGCCAGCGTCTACGGGCAAATGGACTCTACCGGCACACAAGGCTGGGGAGCGGACTACCGTTGCTCGGGCATAGGAGTCATCATTTCTACCAAAAGTGAGGTGCAGGAAAAAGGCGGAAACCAGCAACCTGAAAAGGGGAAATGCGCAGGCGGCTGCGGGCATCGTCCACCATCTTGTTTGGTTTACCAGAGACTCCAGCGTGTCTGTAATAGTGAGTACAACAGTGCCTTAGGGCCGCGCACCGCGCTGCACCGTACCGACACGCCAGCACGCATCCATTCCCCCGCCTCAGCACCTCCCTCAGGCCCCCCGAGACCATCATCCTCCTACCCACGGAGGGGTCAACACCAAGCTGCGCAACACCATCCCCGGGAGCCTAGTCAACGTCAGCGGTGGTGTCCATCCATTCACCACAACCTGTGTGTGGTGTCACGAACTTAATCCCCAAACAACCGCGGTCCCGGCCGTGGACCTCTCCACCGAACACCACCCCTCATGTAGCGCCAGCATCCCCCTTTCAGAGCGACATGACCCCCCTGGGTCCAGGAGGAGCTCGAGCCACCCACCAGAAACAAGCCCGGATCCGAGCGGCTCGGCTGTGGCCGACCGCGGGGCGGTACACTTTCAATGTTAAGAACATACAGTACACAGACTTTATACACATGCCATCTGACTGTGGTGCATGTTTTTCATGGACCCATAGACTTGTATTGGCCCTTGTCTTCCGTACTGCTGGAAAAAACATGTGAGCAGCGCTATAGGTTATAATGGGTACATGTGATATCCGTGGAAAAAAGTGTATTCCACACGTACCGGTAACACAGTCATGTGAAGAACACGGTCATGTGAAGGAGGCCTAAGGTTATGTGCCCACGATCAGGACTCACTACGTCCTGGACACAGTAGGCCCTGACCTGCGGGGCTGCAAGTCTCCTTCGCAGGAGAACGCAGGTGCTTGTACCCTCGATCAGGGTTCAGTGCGCTGCGGTCTTTCGCTTGTGTTCTCCCTATGGAGGACGCATGCGATTCCGCAGCAAACAATTGACATGCTGAGGTCTGGAAAGATGCACCGCAGCTCAGTGTTTGCTGCGGAAAAAACAAGCACATTGGGCACGGGATTTCTAGAAACTCATCCACTGTGCTTGTACTGTACAATGCAGCGTTTTGGATGCAGCGAAAATATGCTACATGCAAAACACTGCAAGCACTGATCGTGGGCATGCAGCCTAAGGCCCCCTTCACACGTCCGTTAAAAACACACACGTGTGTTACGGGCCGTTTTTCGGGTCCGTGTCCCGTTTTTGTGTCCGTTTTTATGGTCCGTGTGGCATCTGTGTGGACCCGTAGAAGCCTAGCTACAGGTGAAACGGCCGTCGTCCTCTGTGAGGGGCCAGTATCCAGGTCTCCTCTTGCCGCGATTTTTATCCTGCACTAAGATTGAATAATGAACAACCGGTATAGCAGCTGTTTTGCGGTCATTTGCATCTTACCCTGTTGATAGGATCGTACCTCCATACCTGACCAGCACGCTACGTCCGGAGTAATCCATATACTGGTGCTGCAAGTTCCTGCAAGTGAAAGTTCATCATCCCGGTAACGGAGGCGCACGAGTGGTGCAGGACTCAGCTTCTTATTGCAAGACTGTGAGAGAGGGACAGAGAGACCGACAGAGAGACAGAGAGACCGACCGACGGACTCGGAGAGATTGACCGACATACACAGAAATAGAAAGAATGGCCGACATCACTAGAAATAAAAACACCAAACGGACTATAGGTAGATGCATACGTGTTTACTAACGTGTGTGCACATACCCATAGACTTTCATTGTGTCCACCTGTGCGTGCTCCGTGCAGATAACGGACATGCATCCGTGCAAAACACATACGGATCACGGACACGCACACACGGACATAATGAAATAACGCACGTGTGACCACAATCATAGATTAACATTGGTGCATGTTTGTCCGTGTCTCCGGTATATACGGAAACGGAACAAACACGCACGTGTATCACGGACGTGTGAAGGGGGCCTAAGACAGTGGTAGTAATTGTATTTTTTACCTATCTCATAGACCTCTTAAGGATCACATACCCACTTGGTGCATTCGGTTATACTGGCTCAGTGTGAGGGAGCAGATGTTATCTCCGCATACTGCTTCATAGTTAGTACATCCTGAACTTGACACCCTAATTGACAATTGAAATATGCTTAGTGGCACAGGTGCAACAGCTGGTAATACTTCTTAAAGATGTCTTATATTGAGGGGATTCTCCCTGGTGATACATGGAGGTCAGGTTGACCTAACTGCAAATAAAATAAAAAAAAAGAAGAAGCAAACAATGTTTATAATAATCTGATTCAATGAATAATTTGTTATGGATGAGAGAAGCCCGGGACGTTGTGTCTCATGCCTCATTAATTTAGGATGCAATGATTATCTGTTTCCAACTGTGTTCTTTAGGCACAGAAGATATACTGTCACCATTACTGCACCTGCGTCCTGGTACAATCCTTACAGAGACTCAATCACGTAGAATTTACATGTAAAATATTGTTGTCCCTCATGACTACATGGGCTGCTATGCTTCATGTTGTCTGGGCACCCCATAACACCTTCTGTAGGGACTGGCTAGCCATTACCTAAATAGTGTTAGTTGATGACAAGAGGAATGATCTTTTGCATCTCAACCTGCAAAAGAAGGTGGTGTCTGTTACCAGGAGCAATTACCTTGTTGTTGTGTTGTACACCTAAATTGGTAGTTAAAGGGAATCTGCCACCAGGTTTTTGGTCCCCAATCTAATAGCAGCATAATGTAGGGGCAGAGACCCTGATTCCAGTCACGTGTCACTTACTGAGCAGCTTCCTGTAGTTTTGTTAAAGGGAACCTGTCACCAGATTTGGGGCTTCTAAACTAATACTAGCAGCTTAAGCAGCACCCGCTTTCTGTAAAGGTGCACAGTAACCCCTGAGCCCCCCCTGTAGACCCCCAAATACCTTTATAAAACCTCCCGCTATGTATGTAAATTGTCCAATTCGGTCCAATGGGCGTCCTAATCTGCGCCTTCTGTCCCTCCTTTCGCCGTCTTCTCATGCTGATTGACGTGGATGACGCCTCCGGGCCATCTACATAGGTGGCCAAAATAATGCCCCTGCGCAGACATATTCCCGGCTCCTGCTCCGTGAATCAGTGAGTTCTCTGCGCAGGCATAAGATTTTGGCCAGCGATGTGGATGACATTCCTTGCTTCATCCACATCGGCGGGCAAAATCTTGCTCCTGCGCAGAGAACTTGCTGGTTTGCGCAGACGCACCTATGTTTTCAGCTCTAGCCGTAATAGAGCAGAGCGAAGTGCGGGAATACGTCTGCGCAGACGCGAGATTTTGCCCGCCTCCATGAATGGCACCCAAGGCGGCATCCACGTCAACCAGTATGGCGAAAGGAGGGACAGAAGGCGCAGATTGAGACGCCCATCAAACTGGACCAGACAATTTACATACAAGGCGGGAGATTTTATAAAGGTATTTCTGGGGTCTACGGGGGTGTTCAGGGGGTAACATGCACCTTTTATAGAATGCAGCACAGGCGCTGCTTAATGTGCTAGTTTTAGTTTAGAAGGCCAAAATCTGGTGACAGGTTCCCTTTAAAAATCACTACATGACAGCAGGTTTACTAGTTCATTAATGATAATTTCCGACTTCTAAAACTGTGATTTCATCAAAACTGCAGCAAGCAGCCCATTAGATGACACATCACTGGAATCAGGGTTTCGGACTCAACATTATGTTGCTCTCAGATTTGTAGGCAAAAAATCTGATGACAGATTCCCTTTGACCTAGGGTTGAACCACAGACTCTGTAGGTCCATAAAAATGTAACTGTTGCAAAAATAGTGTCTGTTCAGCTCCAGCATGAGAGAGGGAGAGAGACTCATACTGGCAAATAAATTTAGGACCCAACTTTGAGGATGGCGCATTCAGCTTAATATTTGTAAGATACCCAAATCTTATCTCCTACTTTGAAGATGTGACCTGCAAAATGCTTTCTATCAGCCCTCCGTTTTTGACGAAGTTGAGCCGTCCCAATATTTTTTTTAACCTCTCTCCAGACATTGCCGAGTTTCTGTATGACCGACTGTATTCCAGGAAACCCAGAAGTCATCTTAGAGAATTCACCAAAATGAGGATGGAAACCATAATTACAAAAGAAAGACGAAGTTCTAGCGGACTGATTGACCCAACTGTTAAATGTGAACTCAGCAAGAGGTAAATATGGGGACGAGTCCTAATGCTGAGCTGCAATAAAACATGTCAAAATTTGCTTCAACGACTGATTTGTTCTTTCAGTCTGACTGTTGATTTCAGGGTGATAAGCAAAAGAAAATGAAAAATCAATCCCAAACTTTTTACATAACGCTCTTCAAAATTTGGAGATAAATTGCAACCCCCTATCAGATACAATATACAATAAGAGGGATTCCATGCAGTCTTACCACATGGTTCATGAACAACTTGGAGAGCGTACCAGCATTAGGTACTGTAACCCTGATAATGGAACAAAGTGGGCTTGTTTACTGAATTGGTGACTACCACCCAAATCACAGTTTTCCCCCCAAAAAAGGCAAATCAGTAATGAAATCCATGGACAAATAATTTCACAGTCTTTCTGAAATTGGCAATGGAGCAATTTCCCTTCTGGTCGCCTTTGATACACTTTAGCGTTTGTGAAAGTTTTACAAGCGGATACAAAATTTATACCATAGTTATGCATAGATGACCACCAAAATAGGCTAGCAATAGCTTTCTGGGTAGCTGTGACCCCCAGGTGACCACTCAAAATAGAGTCATAAAATTCCTGCAACAAATGTAACCTCAGGTATACTGGAACAATCAATTTGGACCCTGGAGTAATGGAAGGAGCTAACAACTGGGCTTCATGGATCTCTGCTACCAGCTGCGAGGATACCATAGAAACCACAATACCCTGGGGAAGAACAGAGGATGGAAGTTCTGGGGGAGAAAAAGAATCAAGGCTGCGTGACAAAGTGTCAGCCCTCACATTCTTAGATTCCGACCTAAACCTGATAAAAAGATTGAATCTAGAGAAAAATAAGGAACATCTGACCTGCCTTGGGGTCAACCACATGGCAGATTCAATATAAGCAAAATTTTTATGATTCGTCTCAACCATGATTTGAAGATTAGCTACTTCCAAAAAATGTCTCCATTCATCAAAAGGTAATTTGGCAGCAAGCAATTGACGATTCCCAACATCACAATTTCTTTTAGCAGACAAGAATTTCCTGGAGAAAACACAGCACAGGGCTTCAAGTTGGTCAATGTTTTAGGACCTTGAAACAAATACAGTCCCTACCCCAAATTCAGAAACATGCACCTCCACAATTAACGGCTTCTGGAGATTGGGTTGGATAAGAACTGGACCAGACATAAAATACTTCTTCAATTTATTAAAGACCTCAACATCATCCGGCGACCAAGCCTAAGATCTGCTGCCTAACGTGAGATCAATGAGAGGTTTGACTATCTCAGACAATACCCTAATAAATTTTCTGTACTAATTAGCGAATCCTAAAAACCATTGCAATGCTTTAACGTCTCGAGATTGATCCCAATCAATTATAGCCAGTACCTTCCCAGGAGTGTTCTTAAACTCCTAAGCAGATGCAATGAACCCCAGGAAAGACATTATTTGCACAGAAAACGTACATTTCTCCAACTTAGCAAGCAAACAATTTTCTCCAAGTTTTTGTAAAATGAGATGGGCATGTTATAGCATGATACCAGATCAGGCAAAAAAAATAGAATATCGTCCAGATAGACTACGATAAACCTTCCAATACAATCAGAAAAAAATCAATTCCTAAAGTTCTGAAAAACTGATAGCGCATTAGTTAATCCTTTGAGGCATGACAAGATGTTCCAATAGGTACTCAGAAGATAAAAACGCCATGATCCACTCATCACTCTTCCAGATTTGTATGAAATTATAAGCTCCAATAAAATCAAGTTTGGAAAACCATTTAGCCCCTGTAAACTGATTATATACAGTGCCTACAAGTAGTATTCAACCCCCTGCAGATTTAGCAGGTTTGATAAGATGCAAATAAGTTAGAGCCTGCAAACTTCAAACAAGAGCAGGATTTATTAACAGATGCATAAATCTTACAAACCAACAAGTTATGTTGCTCAGTTAAATTTTAATAAATTTTCAACATAAAAGTGTGGGTCAATTATTATTCAACCCCTAGGTTTAATATTTTGTGGAATAACCCTTGTTTGCAATTACAGCTAATAATCGTCTTTTATAAGACCTGATCAGGCCGGCACAGGTCTCTGGAGTTATCTTGGCCCACTCCTCCATGCAGATCTTCTCCAAGTTATCTAGGTTCTTTGGGTGTCTCATGTGGACTTTAATCTTGAGCTCCTTCCACAAGTTTTCAATTGGGTTACGGTCAGGAGACTGACTAGGCCACTGCAACACCTTGATTTTTTCCCTCTTGAACCAGGCCTTGGTTTTCTTGGCTGTGTGCTTTGGGTCATTGTCTTGTTGGAAGATGAAATGACGACCCATCTTAAGATCCTTTGATGGAGGAGCGGAGGTTCTTGGCGAAAATCTCCAGGTAGGCCGTGCTATCCATCTTCCCATGGATGACCAGATGGCCAGGCCCCTTGGCTGAGAAACAGCCCCACAGCATGATGCTGCCACCACCATGCTTGACTGTAGGGATGGTATTCTTGGGGTCGTATGCAGTGCCATCCAGTCTCCAAACGTCACGTGTGTGGTTGGCACCAAAGATCTCGATCTTGGTCTCATCAGACCAGAGAACCTTGAACCAGTGTGTCTCAGAGTCCTCCAAGTGATCATGAGCAAACTGTAGACGAGCCTTGACATGACGCTTTGAAAGTAAAGGTACCTTACGGGCTCGTCTGGAACGGAGACCATTGCGGTGGAGTACATTACTTATGGTATTGACTGAAACCAATGTCCCCACTGCCATGAGATCTTCCCGGAGCTCCTTCCTTGTTGTCCTTGGGTTAGCCTTGACTCTTCGGACAAGCCTGGCCTCGGCACGGGTGGAAACTTTCAAAGGCTGTCCAGGTCGTGGAAGGCTAACAGTAGTTCCATAAGCCTTCCACTTCTGGATGATGCTCCCAACAGTGGAGACAGGTAGGCCCAACTCCTTGGAAAGGGTTTTTGTACCCCTTGCCAGCCTTGTGACCCTCCACGATCTTGTCTCTGATGGCCTTGGAATGCTCCTTTTGTCTTTCCCATGTTGACCAAGTATGAGGGCTGTTCACAAGTTTGGGGAGGGTCTTAATTAGTCAGAAAAGGCTGGAAAAAATGATAATTAATCCAAACATGTGAAGCTCATTGTTCTTTGTGCCTGAAATACTTCTTAATACTTTAGGGGAACCAAACAGAATTCTGGTAGTTTGAGGGGTTGAATAATAAATGACCCTCTGAATAAACTTTTCACAATTTAAAAATAAAAGAAAAAAAGAAATAACATTCTTTTTTGCTGCAGCGCATTTCACACTTCCAGGCTGATCTACAGTCCAAATGTCACAATGCCAAGTTAATTTCGAATGTGTAAACCTGCTAAATCTGCAGGGGGTTGAATACTACTTGTAGGCACTGTAGGTCAGGGGTATATTGCCTTGCGAAAGTATTCTGCCTCCTTGAATTTTTCAACCTTTTCCCACATTTCAGGCTTCAAAAATAAAGATAAAAATTTTAATGTTATGGTGAAGAATCAACAAGTGGGACACAATTGTGAAGTTGAACGAAATTTATTGCTTATTTTAAACTTTTTTTAAAAAAAAAACAAAACTGAAAAGTGGGGAGTGCAATATTATTCGTCCCCTTTACTTTCAGTGCAGCAAACTCTCTCCAGAATTTCATTGAAGATCTCTGAATGATCCAATGTTGTCCTAAATGACTGATGATGATAAATATAAGCCACTTGTGTGTAATCAAGTATCCGTATAAATGCACCTGCTCTGTGATAGTCTCAGTGTTCTGTTTAAAGCGCAGATAGCATTATGAAGACCAAGGAACACAACAGGCAGGTTGTGATACTGTTGTGGAGAAGTTTAAAGCCGGATATGGTTACAAAAAGATTTCCAAAACTTTAAACATCCCAAGGAGCACTGTGCAAGCGATCATATTGAAATGGAAGGAGTATCATACCACTGCAAATCTACTAAGACTCGGCCGTCCGTCCAAACTTTCATCTCAAACAAGGAGAAGACTGATGAGAGATGCAGCCAAGAGGCCCATGATCACTCTGGATGAACTGCAGAGATCTACAGCTGAGGTGGGAGAGTCTGTCCATAGGAAAACAATCAGTCATACACTGCACAAATCTGGCCTTTATGGAAGAGTGGCAAGGAGAAAGCCATTTCTCAAAGATATCCATAAAAAGTGTCTCTTAAAGTTTGCCACAAGCCACCTGGGAGACACACCAAACGTGGAAGAAGGTGCTCTGGTCAGATAAAACCAAAATCAAACTTTTTGGGCACAATGCCAATCGATATGTTTGGCGTAAAAGCAACACAGCTCATCACCCTGGACACACCATCCACACTGTCAAACATGGTGGTGGCAGCATCATGGTTTGGGCCTGCTTTTCTTCATCAGGGACAGGGAAGATGGTTAAAATTTATGAGAAGATGGATGGAGCCAAATATAGGACCATTCTTGAAGAAAACCTGTTGGGAGTCTGCAAAAGACCTGAGACTGGGACTTAAGTTTGCTTTACACGTTGCGACATCGCTAGCGATGTCGTTCGCGATAGCACCCGCCCCTGTCGTTCTTGCTACGGCAGCATCACATGCACATACCTTTTCAGCGACGTTGCTGTGACCGCCGAACAATCCTTCCTTCAAGGGGGAGGTGCGTTCGGCATCATATCGACGTCACTGTGGCGTCACTAATCGGCCGCCCAATAGCAAAGGAGGGGCGGAGATGAGCGGCCAGAACGTACCGCCTACTTCCTTCCTTCCTCATTGCCGGTGGACGCCGGTAAGGAGATGTTCGTCGCTCCTGTGGTGTCACACACAGCGATGTGTGACGCCGCAGGAACGACAAACAACCTCGCTACTGACCAGACAACGATTTTTGGTAAATGAACGACGTGTCACAGACCAACGATTTTTGCCTCTTTTGCAATAGTTTACGGTCGCTCATAGGTGTTACATGCTGCGATGCCGCTAACGACGCCGGATATGTGTCACAAACACCGTGACCCTGACGATATATCGTTAGCGATGTCGCAGTGTGTAAATGGCCCTTTAGATTTGTCTTCCAACAAGAAAATGATCCCAAACATAAAGCAAAATCTACAATGGAATGGTTCACAAATAAACGTATCCAGATGTTAGAATTGCCAAGTCAAAGTCTAGACCTGAATCCAATCGAGAATCTGTGGAAAGAGCTGAGGACTGCTGTTCACAAACGCTCTCCATCCAACCTCACTCAGCTCGAGCTATTTGCAAAGGAAGTATGGGCAAGAATTTCAGTCTCTCGATGTGCAAAACTGATCGAGACATACCCCAAGTGACTTGCAGCTGTAATCGCAGCAAAAGGTGGCGCCATAAAGTATTAACTTAAAGGGGACGAATAATATTGCATGGCCCGATTTTCAGTTATTTATGTTTTTAAAAAGTTTAAAATAAGCAATAAATTTCGTTCAGTTTCACAATTGTGTCCCACTTGTTGTTGATTCTTCACCATAACATTAACATTTTTATCTTTATGTTTGAAGCCTAAAATGTGGGAAAAGGTTGAAAAATTCAAGGGCGCCGAATACTTTCGTAAGCTATATATTCAAAACACTGCACTCTCGTCAGCATGAGGTATTAGTAAAGAGAAGTCAACAGATTTTTTATCGTGCAAAAAAATTGTCTTTATTTATGAATAAAGCAGGTGGGAGGGACTAAGGGACGTTTCGGCCCAGACTGGGCCTTCTTCATACCAAGTCACACTGGGAAAGGGTAGAAAAGAAAGAAATCACTATTTACATACATCACACAGAAAACAAGAGAAACATATCTACAAATCATATACATATATACAATGATACGAAAAAGTCATGTCATAGTTGTTGTAAGTGGCACAGAAATAGCATCATAGCAGTTGAAGTGACTCTCCAATTCTCGTAGCAAGTAAAAAGCGAGAACAGGCAATAAATGAAAGGTCTGCATACCTCCAAATATAGATGAAATAATATCACAGAGGGAATTTTTTTCTCTCTCTCTCTTTCTCGTTTTTTTAGGGTTTTTTTTAGTATAGTACAGCAGTGATTAGGGACTCCACACAGGAAAATGGATGTGGTAGTTGCACAATGCAAGCCCTGTAGATAAAGGTATGGTTATGAAAGGATGGTATATCGACAGGGGTAGTGACACCACGGGGGATGGGGGAAGTTAATTACCTTGCCAGTATTAGCAAATAAATGGTTGTTTGTTTTTGTCCTTTTATATTGGGAGAATTTAGTGACTCGTGGTCCCTAGAAGAAAGAAAGTCTGCTATCAGCAGGTAATAAATTATATATGGCGCCCCCACACAGAGGATCCCCTGCATGTCGTTACCTTAAGTTTATGGTAGGTAAATGTGGTCACATATGGTATGCTTGTGTCTATCGGTATAGGGGATTCATTTGCATCTGTAATTTATAGGACATAAGTCTTGGTAACGATATTACATGCAAACAAAAAGTGTGGTGATACATAGCAATACATGAAGTGACACATGTTACCTGTAGGCTTTAGGATAAGTGTATGCCCGTGGGTAATGGAGTCCTCTGAAAGGCAGAAGGAGGAGTGAAGCATTATAAAATGGAGGTAGAGATAAAGCATTATGCGATTGGAGGTAAAAAGGATTAGGGAAAATAGTGTCATTGTATACCTTTATGGCCGTCTTCCCAGACTGTGGCATGGAGCAATTAAGTAGCAGGTTTGGGAGCTATTTAACTCCCAAACCCGGAAATGACCGAGCACGCCGGCGCCTGCGCAGTGGCGATCTGCGCTACTATTAGTATATTGATGGTACCGTTTAGTTGCGAATAGAGGCGCCCGCACATGCGCAGTAGAGTTAGATTCGTACATAGACGTGGGAGGATGTTTTCTCCTCAGTGCGTCATACGGGATAAGTGCAAGGATAGGAGATGGACATTTAAGAATGACAGTCTGTTGATAGTAACTGACTATTAGTACCAGAGGGGAATTCATCTATCAAGTCACTATATAGGGCGGCAATATATAGGACATTAGGAACTAAAGTCACATAGAGACCATTGCAATGTAATATACAAGCATATATATAGACAATGTAGTAAAGTCCTTATTATGGTCAGAGACCAGTAATGTTTAGTTTATATATACGTATCCTGAGGCATAACCTAGGGAAAAAAAACATATAAAAGAGGAAGGGTCCCAATATACTAGTAGAGTGAACTATCATTACCATCTATATATGACTAAAATAGAAAGTGCTGGTTTTATACGTTACCATCTAATAGTGAGTGAACGATGGAAGAAGGAAAGGTGAGGATGGTTTTTTTCAAGTTTTCTGCAAAAAATGTATCATGACATGATTAGTACGATTTCGGGCAAATACATAGGTACAGTACTATAATTATACCAGCCAATCTAATTCTCTATTAAGACCTTTAGGTGCTAAGGTTTGTAGCTTATGGATCCAAAAACTCTCCCTTTTTTTGAGGAGCTCGATATGGTTCCCTCCGCGTCTGGGTCTATAAACTTTATCAATAACTTGAAAACGCAACTGGGCCACATTGTGTTTAGCTTCGTGGAAATGATGTGGAATAGGTAGCCATAATTTTCCACACCTAATGGTGGATTTATGGCTAGCAATACGGTCGCCGACATGTTGGATTGTTTCCCCGACATATAATAGTCCACAGGGACATTTGATGATGTATATTACAAAATTGCTCAAACAGGTGAAGTATTCTTTTATTGGAAAGCTTTTGCCATACCTAGGGTGCGTGAAGTGGTCTCCTTTGATCACGTTCAAACATGATGGACAACTTAAACAGGGGAAAGTACCCGTACGTTTTGGTGCCAGCACGGTTTGTATATTAGTTTTGTCACTGCCAATGTCTGCTCTGACCAAGGAGTCCTTTATGTTTTGGGGTCTTTTCTTGCACATGATGGGGGGAAGTATGAATGGCCTTATCTCTGGATATGCTTTTTTTAGGAGCGGCCAGTGGCGATTGATGATATTGTATATTTTAGGCATGGACGGGTGATATGTATGAACAAAAGGTATCCTTTCCATTGTCACTGTATCTATCTCTGAGGGGGGGGGTAGGTGATAGTCTCTCTCTTTCTGTTTTAAGCAATGCTGGTGGGTAGTTACGTTCTATGAACCGATTGGACATTTCCTCCAATCTCTGCTCTCTTGTGTTCTCATCCGACACTATCCTTGTGATTCTTGCAAATTGAGATCTAGGTAGGCTGTTCTTAGTTGATTTAGGGTGACAACTACTATATAGAAGCATACAATTCCGATCGGTTGGTTTCCGGTAAAGATCTGAGGATAGATTGCCCATTGTATCTTTTTTAATATACGTGTCCAAGAAACTAATTTCTTCCTGATGGTGAATCAGCGTAAATTTGAGCTCAGGCCATACTTTATTAATATGATCATCGAAAGAAAGCAGGCTTTCCAGGTCGCCCTGCCAAATGCAGAATATATCATCTATATAGCGAGCCCAAAGAAACGCCAACTCATCAAAGGCTGGATATGAATACACAAAGCGCCCCTCGAAATAGTCCATGAACAGATTTGCATACGCAGGGGGCTACATTCGAGCCCATCGCGGTCCCGTGCTTCTGGACGTAAAAATCGTCCTTGAAAAGAAAATAATTATCATTAAGGACTATCTCGAGGAGGCCCATAATGAAATCAATCGAGTCCTGGCTCAGGTTAGTTTTATCGAGCGCAATTTTGGTGGCCCTGATCCCTTTCTGATGGGAAATTGAAGTATAAAGACTACCCACGTCCCAGGTGCAGAGGAAGCTGTTAGGGGGAACTTGTTTTAGGTCTCTGATCTTCTGTAAAAAGTTATTGGTATCCAGAATAAAAGACTTAGTATTTTTAGTCAAGGGAGTAAGAACTTTCTCTAAATAAATTGACAGAGGAGAAAGAACGGATTCTGTCGATGCTACAATGGGTCGGCCAGGAGGGTTAATGAGAGATTTATGGATTTTAGGAAGTGAATAAAATACCGGTGTTATGGGGTGTAACTTAGTCAGAAAAGTACGGGTGGATTGATCAATAGAACCTTTGTCAAAGTGAATAGATAGAAATTTTTGAATTTTTTGTTGAATCTTGAATATTGGGTCTGAGGGTATCTTCTGATAAGTCATAGTATCACTAAGTTGGCGTTTAATTTCATTAATATAGTCATGTGTATTGAGGACTACAATTGCTCCACCTTTGTCGGCGGGTTTTATAGTTATGGCTTTGTTTTCCCTTAAAGAAGATATAGCTAATTTTTCTGAAGTATTGATATTACTTTGTGTGGGATAAAAGCCCAATTCATGCTCATGTATATTATCTTTAATGTCACGGTCCACTAGAGCTATAAATGTTTCTACAGCATGATGAGTTCTAGGTGGCATAAAATGACTGCGATTGTAAAGACCCAACGTCTTGATGTTGGTTTCTTTAAGAGGTGGTTGTTGGTCTATGCTATGGGATGTGCTGGAGCCAAAGTGAGTTTTGAGCCTAACTGACCTATAGAACCGTTGCATGTCATTTTCTAGGGTAAAGGAATCCCATCTAGGCGTAGGGCAAAAGGTCAAGCCTTTATTGAGTAAGGAAAGTTCATTAGGTGCCAAAGTATAGTCAGAGATGTTAACGACTAAATTGGGACCCTTACCTGTGAGCGCAACGTCATGCCCCAGTCTCCTCCTCCTCCTCGACCTCCTCGTTGGTTTGTTCTTCTTTTTATAGGTCCTAAAAAAGAGTTTGAGTGGCTGCCACTGGACTCGCTCCCTGAGGAAGCGGATTGGTTGTGAGTAGGTGGTCTTCTCTACCTCCATTTTATAATGCTTCACTCCTCCTTCTGCCTTTCAGAGGACTCCATTACCCACGGGCATACACTTATCCTAAAGCCTACAGGTAACATGTGTCACTTCATGTATTGCTATGTATCACCACACTTTTTGTTTGCATGTAATATCGTTACCAAGACTTATGTCCTATAAATTACAGATGCAAATGAATCCCCTATACCGATAGACACAAGCATACCATATGTGACCACATTTACCTACCATAAACTTAAGGTAACGACATGCAGGGGATCCTCTGTGTGGGGGCGCCATATATAATTTATTACCTGCTGATAGCAGACTTTCTTTCTTCTAGGGACCACGAGTCACTAAATTCTCCCAATATAAAAGGACAAAAACAAACAACCATTTATTTGCTAATACTGGCAAGGTAATTAACTTCCCCCATCCCCCGTGGTGTCACTACCCCTGTCGATATACCATCCTTTCATAACCATACCTTTATCTACAGGGCTTGCATTGTGCAACTACCACATCCATTTTCCTGTGTGGAGTCCCTAATCACTGCTGTACTATACTAAAAAAACCACTAAAAAAACCCCTAAAAAAACGAGAAAGAGAGAGAGAAAAAAATTCCCTCTGTGATATTATTTCATCTATATTTGGAGGTATGCAGACCTTTCATTTATTGCCTGTTCTCGCTTTTTACTTGCTACGAGAATTGGAGAGTCACTTCAACTGCTATGATGCTATTTCTGTGCCACTTACAACAACTATGACATGACTTTTTCGTATCATTGTATATATGTATATGATTTGTAGATATGTTTCTCTTGTTTTCTGTGTGATGTATGTAAATAGTGATTTCTTTCTTTTCTACCCTTTCCCAGTGTGACTTGGTATGAAGAAGGCCCAGTCTGGGCCGAAACGTCCCTTAGTCCCTCCCACCTGCTTTATTCATAAATAAAGACAATTTTTTTGCACGATAAAAAATCTGTTGACTTCTCTTTACTAATACCTCATGCTGATGAGAGTGCAGTGTTTTGAATATATAGCTTAGAGTCCGGACCTCGGTCCTCTCACTAGCACCTCAATACTACCTCTATAGTGCAGTGTTCACACCATATAAATTTCTTGACTATAGCTTTTCTTGGTGATTGAACCTGCCTACTCATGTCATCTGATACCTTTGCTTACGATGACACAACCAGTAATAGCATTCTAGCACAAGTGACAAACTCTACTGAATTCTTAAAAACCCCCATCAGAGAGGTCAGGACTAGGGACTGGGAGAAGGAGAACCGGACATTTATTTCCTTGGATCTCCATTGTACCACATTAGCTGAATACTATCGGCAGAGCCGCATCCCAAGGGGCCTCAGGTGTAACTTAAGACCTACTCTTTTTTCTGGCAACGAGGAATATTGTAAGAGATTTCAACAGATTCTGAATAAGTGCTCCTTGGATCTGATCGTACTCACGGTTGAACATTTACAAACAGCGATAAGGGAGTCTAAAGAAAAAATTGTAACCATAGAAGCACAACTAGCAGATGCATTGACCCCTGCGGACTTGGCTGCCTATAAGAAAAAAGCTGAGGATACATTAAAGGAATTTAAAAGGAACTTGGAGGAGAAGAAAAGACAGAAGTTCCAGAGAGATACAGACGACTATCTATCAAACCGAGTGTACAGATGGAACGACTGGCAAACCAGCAATACAAGGCAATGGAGAAGACCACCTACTCACAACCAATCCGCTTCCTCAGGGAGCGAGTCCAGTGGCAGCCACTCAAACTCTTTTTTAGGACCTATAAAAAGAAGAACAAACCAACGAGGAGGTCGAGGAGGAGGAGGAGACTGGGGCATGACGTTGCGCTCACAGGTAAGGGTCCCAATTTAGTCGTTAACATCTCTGACTATACTTTGGCACCTAATGAACTTTCCTTACTCAATAAAGGCTTGACCTTTTGCCCTACGCCTAGATGGGATTCCTTTACCCTAGAAAATGACATGCAACGGTTCTATAGGTCAGTTAGGCTCAAAACTCACTTTGGCTCCAGCACATCCCATAGCATAGACCAACAACCACCTCTTAAAGAAACCAACATCAAGACGTTGGGTCTTTACAATCGCAGTCATTTTATGCCACCTAGAACTCATCATGCTGTAGAAACATTTATAGCTCTAGTGGACCGTGACATTAAAGATAATATACATGAGCATGAATTGGGCTTTTATCCCACACAAAGTAATATCAATACTTCAGAAAAATTAGCTATATCTTCTTTAAGGGAAAACAAAGCCATAACTATAAAACCCGCCGACAAAGGTGGAGCAATTGTAGTCCTCAATACACATGACTATATTAATGAAATTAAACGCCAACTTAGTGATACTATGACTTATCAGAAGATACCCTCAGACCCAATATTCAAGATTCAACAAAAAATTCAAAAATTTCTATCTATTCACTTTGACAAAGGTTCTATTGATCAATCCACCCGTACTTTTCTGACTAAGTTACACCCCATAACACCGGTATTTTATTCACTTCCTAAAATCCATAAATCTCTCATTAACCCTCCTGGCCGACCCATTGTAGCATCGACAGAATCCGTTCTTTCTCCTCTGTCAATTTATTTAGAGAAAGTTCTTACTCCCTTGACTAAAAATACTAAGTCTTTTATTCTGGATACCAATAACTTTTTACAGAAGATCAGAGACCTAAAACAAGTTCCCCCTAACAGCTTCCTCTGCACCTGGGACGTGGGTAGTCTTTATACTTCAATTTCCCATCAGAAAGGGATCAGGGCCACCAAAATTGCGCTCGATAAAACTAACCTGAGCCAGGACTCGATTGATTTCATTATGGGCCTCCTCGAGATAGTCCTTAATGATAATTATTTTCTTTTCAAGGACGATTTTTACGTCCAGAAGCACGGGACCGCGATGGGCTCGAATGTAGCCCCCTGCGTATGCAAATCTGTTCATGGACTATTTCGAGGGGGGGCTTTGTGTATTCATATCCAGCCTTTGATGAGTTGGCGTTTCTTTGGGCTCGCTATATAGATGATATATTCTGCATTTGGCAGGGCGACCTGGAAAGCCTGCTTTCTTTCGATGATCATATTAATAAAGTATGGCCTGAGCTCAAATTTACGCTGATTCACCATCAGGAAGAAATTAGTTTCTTGGACACGTATATTAAAAAAGATACAATGGGCAATCTATCCTCAGATCTTTACCGGAAACCAACCGATCGGAATTGTATGCTTCTATATAGTAGTTGTCACCCTAAATCAACTAAGAACAGCCTACCTAGATCTCAATTTGCAAGAATCACAAGGATAGTGTCGGATGAGAACACAAGAGAGCAGAGATTGGAGGAAATGTCCAATCGGTTCATAGAACGTAACTACCCACCAGCATTGCTTAAAACAGAAAGAGAGAGACTATCACCTACCCCCCCCTCAGAGATAGATACAGTGACAATGGAAAGGATACCTTTTGTTCATACATATCACCCGTCCATGCCTAAAATATACAATATCATCAATCGCCACTGGCCGCTCCTAAAAAAAGCATATCCAGAGATAAGGCCATTCATACTTCCCCCCATCATGTGCAAGAAAAGACCCCAAAACATAAAGGACTCCTTGGTCAGAGCAGACATTGGCAGTGACAAAACTAATATACAAACCGTGCTGGCACCAAAACGTACGGGTACTTTCCCCTGTTTAAGTTGTCCATCATGTTTGAACGTGATCAAAGGAGACCACTTCACGCACCCTAGGTATGGCAAAAGCTTTCCAATAAAAGAATACTTCACCTGTTTGAGCAATTTTGTAATATACATCATCAAATGTCCCTGTGGACTATTATATGTCGGGGAAACAATCCAACATGTCGGCGACCGTATTGCTAGCCATAAATCCACCATTAGGTGTGGAAAATTATGGCTACCTATTCCACATCATTTCCACGAAGCTAAACACAATGTGGCCCAGTTGCGTTTTCAAGTTATTGATAAAGTTTATAGACCCAGACGCGGAGGGAACCATATCGAGCTCCTCAAAAAAAGGGAGAGTTTTTGGATCCATAAGCTACAAACCTTAGCACCTAAAGGTCTTAATAGAGAATTAGATTGGCTGGTATAATTATAGTACTGTACCTATGTATTTGCCCGAAATCGTACTAATCATGTCATGATACATTTTTTGCAGAAAACTTGAAAAAAACCATCCTCACCTTTCCTTCTTCCATCGTTCACTCACTATTAGATGGTAACGTATAAAACCAGCACTTTCTATTTTAGTCATATATAGATGGTAATGATAGTTCACTCTACTAGTATATTGGGACCCTTCCTCTTTTATATGTTTTTTTTCCCTAGGTTATGCCTCAGGATACGTATATATAAACTAAACATTACTGGTCTCTGACCATAATAAGGACTTTTACTACATTGTCTATATATATGCTTGTATATTACATTGCAATGGTCTCTATGTGACTTTAGTTCCTAATGTCCTATATATTGCCGCCCTATATAGTGACTTGATAGATGAATTCCCCTCTGGTACTAATAGTCAGTTACTATCAACAGACTGTCATTCTTAAATGTCCATCTCCTATCCTTGCACTTATCCCGTATGACGCACTGAGGAGAAAACATCCTCCCACGTCTATGTACGAATCTAACTCTACTGCGCATGTGCGGGCGCCTCTATTCGCAACTAAACGGTACCATCAATATACTAATAGTAGCGCAGATCGCCACTGCGCAGGCGCCGGCGTGCTCGGTCATTTCCGGGTTTGGGAGTTAAATAGCTCCCAAACCTGCTACTTAATTGCTCCATGCCACAGTCTGGGAAGACGGCCATAAAGGTATACAATGACACTATTTTCCCTAATCCTTTTTACCTCCAATCGCATAATGCTTTATCTCTACCTCCATTTTATAATGCTTCACTCCTCCTTCTGCCTTTCAGAGGACTCCATTACCCACGGGCATACACTTATCCTAAAGCCTACAGGTAACATGTGTCACTTCATGTATTGCTATGTATCACCACACTTTTTGTTTGCATGTAATATCGTTACCAAGACTTATGTCCTATAAATTACAGATGCAAATGAATCCCCTATACCGATAGACACAAGCATACCATATGTGACCACATTTACCTACCATAAACTTAAGGTAAGGACATGCAGGGGATCCTCTGTGTGGGGGCGCCATATATAATTTATTACCTGCTGATAGCAGACTTTCTTTCTTCTAGGGACCACGAGTCACTAAATTCTCCCAATATAAAAGGACAAAAACAAACAACCATTTATTTGCTAATACTGGCAAGGTAATTAACTTCCCCCATCCCCCGTGGTGTCACTACCCCTGTCGATATACCATCCTTTCATAACCATACCTTTATCTACAGGGCTTGCATTGTGCAACTACCACATCCATTTTCCTGTGTGGAGTCCCTAATCACTGCTGTACTATACTAAAAAAAACCCTAAAAAAACGAGAAAGAGAGAGAGAGAGAAAAAAATTCCCTCTGTGATATTATTTCATCTATATTTGGAGGTATGCAGACCTTTCATTTATTGCCTGTTCTCGCTTTTTACTTGCTACGAGAATTGGAGAGTCACTTCAACTGCTATGATGCTATTTCTGTGCCACTTACAACAACTATGACATGACTTTTTAGTATCATTGTATATATGTATATGATTTGTAGATATGTTTCTCTTGTTTTCTGTGTGATGTATGTAAATAGTGATTTCTTTCTTTTCTACCCTTTCCCAGTGTGACTTGGTATGAAGAAGGCCCAGTCTGGGCCGAAACGTCCCTTAGTCCCTCCCACCTGCTTTATTCATAAATAAAGACAATTTTTTTTGCACGATAAAGAATCTGTTGACTTCTCTTTACTAATACCTCATGCTGATGAGAGTGCAGTGTTTTGAATATATAGCTTAGAGTCCGGACCTCGGTCCTCTCACTAGCACCTCAATACTACCTCTATAGTGCAGTGTTCACACCATATAAATTTCTTGAATACTTTCGTAAGGCACCTTAAGTGGAAGTGATTAAATATTCTTAATCGTAATTTTGTTTAATTCATGGAAATCGAGGGAAGGTAGGAGACTCCTGTTTTTCTTTTAACAAAGAAAAATCCAGCAGCTTCAGGCAAGAAAAAAGTATGAATATGACCCTTCCGTAAACTATCGTTTCCATGTTTTCATGGTGGTCTGTTTAGGACCCAATAGATTATATAGGCGAGCTTTAGGTAATTTGGCATTGGGAAGCTAATATGTCTACCCCTATTTCCGAGACCACATCCCTGAAGTCTTTCATGTACTCAGGGACACCCTCCAGACTAGCGGAGAAGACATACAGAATTAGGACATTTCTTATGACAATAAGGACTCCACTTAACAATATCCTTCCGACCCCATTTAATGACAGAATGGTTAATATGTATCCATGGAAATTCCAATTCCAACCCCGCAGGTAAGTCATCCAAAGCATAGCAGGAGTTTGACTCAGAGTGAAGTGTTCCCACTTTAAGTGTGAATTCCACCATTACCAGCTGGACAAGGAATAACAGTCGCCTCTCAATGCCAACAATGTGAATGGGTCCTTTCATCTTAATTGTCCATAAGACTCCTCTCAGAACCAGTACTGAATCGATGAAGGTGACCGTATGTAGTGCTTGGCCCCGGTCCCGGCACAGCACCCCTACACATTCCCGTTCCCATGCCTCGGCGGGGGTGCCGTTCTCCCCATCTCTCTGGCGGTTCCAGGCGTTCCGTTCCTGCCCTGGGGCCTGCCACAGCCTCTTCCTGCTTCCAGGGCACATGTAGGTGTTCTGTGAGTACCCGGACTGTGCCCGCACCCCTTTCTTAAAGGGCCGGCGACCTATCACCTGGAAGCGACCCCTGAGGTCAACGAACACCCTGAAGATATGTAAGACTGCCTCCCCAGAGGCACCTGAGAAATGTTGCCTATCCTTAGTGCATTGCTAATTCTCAGGTCCCATACCTGCTACAGTGTCTAGTTCAGTCTAGTTCAGTCTCTTCTTAGAGCCTGCTTGCTGCCACTACCTCCTTGCTGCCATGTCCGAATTACCACCTCCATGCTGCCATGTCCGAGTTACCAGCTCCATGCTGTCACCTCCGAGTTTCCACCTCCGTGCTGCCACATCCAAGTTACCACCTCTGTGCTGTTGTGTCCGAGTTACCACCTCTGTGCCGCCATGTCTGAGTCTTCACATCCATGCTGCCACATCTGAGTACACTCGTACTGGAAATCAGAGACTCACCAGTCCGTCAGTGCCGACTCTACTGGTCCTGGCTGCCGTGCATTTAGGCCCCTTGTGATTGCGCCTGACAATCTCTGTATAGGGGTTAGCTCTAGGTTAGCTCTTCCAGGGGAGTCCGGTGTACGGCCCAGTGGGTCCACTCCTGGATGTTCGCCGCCCCTAACACCGCAGATGATGACCAATCCTGGAAAATGAGTTCCACATTCAGCAATAGTTTTGTAAGAGGTGGTTAATCCCTGTGGCACAGAATGTTGATTCAATGTATAATGTGATGTGATGTAAAGTGTAATATGTTTCAACACAGTAATGTATAGTAATATGGTATAATGCATAAGGTAATATTTGTGTATTGCGGTATAGCATAAGTTGTCCGGCAACTGACTGCAGGTCATGTGATAGTTGCTAGTATTAGCTCTCTGGGGGAGGAGCTGGGGAGAAGAAAAAGTACAGTATCCATCTTGTAATTCAGATAGGGTTTCTGACTGAGAAGAGAGCAGAGCGCTGGCTTAGGTGCGAGGCGTTACCAAATATTTGATTGTTAACTCCTGAATGTCTGGAGCAAACGGCTCATATTTGGTGCCATGGTGAGCATCCATTTTTCCTCCAATGGGGGATACGGACTTGGAGTTCGGCTGTGGGAAGAGGTAACAAGCCTGTTAAAACCGAACATCTAAGTTGGGGGTTTCAGAATATAAAGGACAGACTTAAATGGAGATTGATCAGCTGGGAACCAAAAGAAAGCCCTGAAGTGAGTTGTAACCTAGGAAGGAAGGCAAAAAATTGTATTTGCGCATGTGTTGTACCACCATTTGTTGAAAAAGACTGTTCAGTGAAGTAAGTTTTAAATAACAACTTTTGGTGTCCCGTGATTCATGTGTAGCCGACCCTGAGTGCCAAAACTTGGAAGAAGCCAGCAAAGTACAAGAAATCTGTGAGAGTAATGCACCGCACTTACATCAACACACACAACGAAGGATTTGTTTTCAATGTGAGGTGCCAGGACACAACAATATGGCTTCGCCCACAACTACTGCCCACTGGAACCTTACACTTTATCTGATGAGTAAAAAGGTACCTGGAAGTCTGGTTGACCTCTTCAACAATCACTCAGCCTTAGGCTTTTCCCAACGGCTTGCTTGCCTGAGAGCGTTACGAGCAGTTCTTGGAAAAATTCCCTGCGTCAATGTTTTGGGAAAAATTGACAAAACCCCCTGTCGCTCATTACGCTTTTTCAGAATTATGTGATCCAACCGCATGGCCTTGCTCATGACCTCCCCCAAGGAACTGGGTGAAGTATGCAGAGCCAGAGCATCCATAAGTGTACATGAAAGGGCGAGGTAAAACTGACACCTAACAGCTGCATCATTTCACAAAATTTCCATGAAACACCGCCGGAATTTAGTACTATAGTCCTCAGTGATGCGGTTTCCCTGTGTCAGGTTCATGATCTTTGCCTTCACGACTTGAACTCTGTCAGGTTCGTCATAGATTAACCCTAAGGTGTTGGGCTCTGGCAATTTGTGACTTGCCACTGCGCTCAGGTGTTTCATAGACCACGCCGGAGGTCACAAATCAATATATCTCTATGAAAGCATTATTTTGGCCTTGTTCTGGCTCTCATAGAGATGCATTGAGTTCTTTTGACGTAACTTTTGACTTTTCGGCAGTCAGAAGTTATGGGCACAAGATGGCATTGTAGGAATGGAGCAGTTTCGGTAAACAGTGAAGACGTTGGAAAGTGAGTATATGACAAGGGGCTTAGATTTAAAGTGCCACTCCAGCAATGAAAAAAAATTGCTGGAGTGATGATTTAAAGTACCTTGTAAATGCCATCGCTCATCTATAATGGCCCCCACCTTCGGAGAATACCCTATGGTTGAGAGAATAATACATGTCTTAATTTTTGCCTAGTGACATTTCTTCAGCAACCCAACCTGCCAACATTGTCATTGCTTTGCCATCTTTCAGATCATGGACCTATTTTCAAAATGTTTCTACGTCTCCATTTAGTTCTTGCTATTCTACCGACTACCAGAATTGGATATTGGCCCCTACAGTGTTCTCTATGAGGAATTACATCTGGTAATGTTTTCCAGGTACCATCTAGATGCTGTGCAGTATCCTCATCATTTATAATGATATTCAGAAGTTATTATCCTCCGTATCTATCCGTGATCTATTGCATCGACCTGACTACAAAACAAAAGCCTCCATAATTATGTAACACAAAGCCATGATCAACTCATAGCCTCCTGGTGAAATTCTGCGTAGGAGTATACGGATCTATACATTATATCCCATCATATTTACAAGTTGGTTTCTACTGTATGTTATGAACCATCTGTATCATTAGAGACTTTAGAAGCAGATGGTTCGCTACTAGGTAAATCTGGTCTGGAATTGGTTAATGTTCGCCTTCCTGTGCTGAAAGAGAAGGATGAAAGCTGAGAACAAAGGATCTTATTCCAGCCCACTTCTTCCCTATTATGAAAAGTGAGAGAGATCCTTGAATTTGCATCAGAATGGGAGCCATAATCAGGCTGGAATGGGATGTATCTGCTGCATGTGTATGCTTGCACCAGCAAAGGAAAGACCCTTTAATTGCCTACATGGTCAATAATCTAGTCTAGGGGTGGGCAACATTTTCTGGTATAATTGACCACATTGTCAGACTGAGCCAATTCCAAGGGCCAGGATAAAACATAATGGGTTATAACCATAATAGAAATTATATGGCATGGATGTCCTGATGTGCTGATTGAGCTTCCAGGACTCCCACCAATAGTGAATGTGGGGGTCCCCTTCTTTCTGTTTGTACTCTAGAAAGAAACACACAAATGCAACATAACTTGCGGCTCCATCTCTTCTAATCCATGAGATTAGCTTCTAAATGTTCCACAACATGTTGTCATGCATGCACACCTCTCCATCTTATCTATTTCTTATTGGAGTATGACCCAAGGGTTATGTAACGCCCTGGAAAATCAGGTAGATGTACACATTGGCCCCCGCATAACACCTATCCCACAAAAGGTTAAATCAGCCAACCTGAAACCCTAGTCATCCCCCAGGGAAGGACAGACACACCAGAGGGCGGGACCAGGTGGTAAGGAAACGCCAACCTAGGGGGTCTGGAGAGCCCGGGGCGGGAAAACAGTCAGTTAACGTTCAAGTTGGAGTGGAGGTGCCAAGCTGACAGGTGCCAGGGTAGGAGCCCTGACACCTTGGCTAGGTGGCAGATGGTAGCCAAAGTCTGCAGGAGACAGGAAGACAGCTGCCGGAGATCCGAGGTGGACCGGGGCAGTGTTGGAGCTCGCCGGTACCGACACCAGAGAACCGACCCAGAAACCGTGTGCACAGAGGGGGTACTTGGACCCTGAAGCCAGGACCGGCACCGACGGCCTAGCTAATTAACCAATAGGCCCGCCAGGGCCCGTAGATCCCAAATGTCAGCGTCAGACAGGCACGGCTCCCAACCAAAGGACCGGGAGCGGACTCCCATGTTTCAAACCGGGAAGTCCTACCTACAACACACTGGGTGCAGAGGAGAGAGACTTTGACTACCAGCCCGGGTGTGGGATCAGATACACCCGTCTGCGGCAGCCGGCCACCATCACCTTGGTTTACCACAAGACTTGTGTGCTTTATTCGACCGTGAGTAACATCCCCGGCGTGGCCCGGTGCGCCGGCCCCTGCAATCACCATCCTCAGCATAGAGACACTGGGCCCCTGGACATCCATCCCTACACACGGAGGGGTTAACATCCAGCTGCCAGCCCAACGTCCTCGGGAGCCCTGCAATGGCAGTGGTGGTGCTGCATCTCACCACACACCTTGGATGGCGTAACAGACATTTTACAGCCAATCCCGTATAAATACGTCCCCCTTTATTCAGAGTGTCCGCGCAACCCCCGGGTCCAGAGAACCCCTCGAGCCGTACCATAGATCCGGATCCGAGCAGTATTGGCTGCTGGCACGGGGGCGGCACAGTTAGGAAACCACCATACTGACAAGTTCTTTCCAAGTATAGCTTGTTCTACATTCATTTTACTATGCTAGGTACAGAAAAATGGGAACAAATTTTAAAGTGCAGTAAAATGGTGAGAATAACAATTCCATAGTTTTTTTTATTACAGTGTTTTATTACCTGGCATCATGATTCTCTTAGGTCAGTCCGACTGCAGGAAAGACTAACTTTTATAGGTTTTTATTTTGTATAAGTTGCATAAAAATTATGATATTCCTGAAAAAATATAAATTTTTATTTGTGTTATTCAATTCATTTTTTGTTGATCTACCTTTGTCATGGGTCGTTTTTTGTGTGGAGTTTTTATTGGTACCATTTTGGGTTTTTATTGGTGACATTTTGATCACTTTTACAGCATTTCTTGAGGCATTGCAGCCTTGCTGGGCTTTACAGGAGTACTGAGGTGGCAGCCACAGGAGCCCTTATCTTGCTAATAAAGAGTGACAGAGGCATTATATGTAAGGGAGCTGGACAGCAGAAGACACACTGAAGTGACATCTAACAATGTCTGCAGTGGAACATCGCCAACTGCTGGCCAGAGGAAACAGCAGGAACTAAACAGTGGAATGTGTGTTTCCCTGGGCAAAAAGTTTAGAAGTGACACCAGGTCAGGTGAAAGCTGTTTCGCAGTTACAAAATATAAATGGCCTAGCAGGGCCAAGAAGGAAGGGAGTTGGCACCATATCCTGCACCTAGAAGGTCATGTGGCACCAGAGTGGGCTGGTAGCCTCACAGCCACGGAAAGGGTTTATTATTTTAGAGGTGAAAAAAATCAGAAGTTTGCCCCAAAAATGTTGAGTGTTGTGAATACGTTTTCCAGTTTGGAGCTCCCTCTTGTGGTAAGTGCTGGCAGTGAAGTTGATGTGTGGAATGGAAGCGACGCACCTGCACACCTGGCAATCAGGGTCAGATTGGGCTATTTAACTTAGTAGCTTTCTCTTGTTACTTGCCGGTGGTCAATTGCTCCTGTGTGTTAAGGACATTCTGCAACCAGCTCTACTTACTTCCAGAACTTCTCTCAAATAAGTGGTCTTGTACCTCTGCTGTTTTTTTACCACCTTTTGTTGTTGTTCTGCTTTGATACTATGCATGGTTCCTAATTTGTCTGTGTGGAGTTAGTGGTGGAATGGGCTCATTCCCTGCTGGGAGTGTCTGTATACTTGGCTCCATGATTCTGCAAGATTTGTGTTTTGTCATGCCTGGTATTATTCAGTCCCTCATCTGTATTAGTGTTTTTTGGATTCCAATAACATCTGAGTGCTGGTACGGTGGGGAAGAAGTTTAGTAACCTCAGGATTTTTCCATATCAGTAGTGCTGGTTTTTACGGCTGCAGCAGTTGCTCTTTCCTATCCTTTTCTATAAAGATAGTTTGGGCCTCATCTTTGCTGAAATCTGTCCTTTCTGGCTTTGTATTGTTTTTCTATATCATCGTAGCCTTTACATGTGGGGGGCTATCTATCTATCTTTGGGGACTACGCTGAGGCAGATTAGCTTTCTTATATTTCTATCTGTGAGATTATTTAGTTCTCCGGCTTTGTCAAGGCTTCCAGGTCATCGTAGGCACGCCCCACGGCTACTGTTAGTTGTGTGTCAGGATTAGGTCTACAGTCCGTTAAGTTTCCAGCCACTCTGTTACCTTTTTGGGATTCCGCATTATTTGATCCTCCCTGATCCCTGAATAATAACAGTTGGGGTTGTGTTGACATTTTCCAAAACTAGTAATGGGCGAACTCGCAAATAACTGGGACCAGCGGGTCTAACCGGGTTGCAAACAAAAACTCACTTCAGGCCCGGGATGGGTCATGGCTATCTGGCTGGACGCCGGTCCCCATATAAGTCTATGGTTATCAGAATATTGTGATTAAAAATATTAGTAGAAGGAATAGGGGGATAAGAACAAGCAGGCTATACTTACCAAGTCTCTGGCGCAGCTGTAACTGCTCCCGCTGACTCTCATCCACTTACGGGGCTGCTCATTAACCTTCATTGCATATGCACTGCTTTCCCCGTCCATCAGCATCTGTGATTGGTTGCAGTCCCCACCCTGAGTGACAGCGTCTGGCTGCAACCGATCACAGACCCTGTCTGCGGGTCTATCGTACAGTAAAAATATACAAATTTAAAAAATTGTCATAGGGCCCCAACCATATTATGATACCCACCACAGATAAAAGCAGCCCCCAGCTGTGCGCTTATCTTGGCTATGTATCAAAATAAGAGAAATTTCATGTGGCTTTTTTTAAAAAAAATATTTAAATAACTAATTTAAAAAAAACAAACCAGCATGCAGTCCCCACCAATTTGATACTCCGCCATGATAAAGCCCACAGCTGGAAGCTGGTATTCTCAGGATGGGGAGACCCATGTTATTGGGCCCTGACCAGCCTAAAAATAGCAGCCTGCAGCCACCTAAGATTGCAGCATCCATTGGATACGATAATCCCATCAATTAATTTGCCTCTTCCCGATTGCCCTGGTGAGGTGACAATTGGGGTAATAAGGGGTTAATCTCAGCTCACAGCTGCCACTAAGCCCTAGATTAGTAAGTGAGGCTTCTATGAGCCCCCCCCCCATTACTAATCTGTAACTGAAAAAAAAGCAAACACCGAAAAAATCCTTTATTTGAATAAAAGACAAAAAAGAAGGTTTCACCATTTTATTAATCCCCAAAACATCCCTGCAGGTCTAACGTCATCACAGATGGAGGTTCCCACAGTCCTCCACATGTGACCGCAGGTAACCTGACCTTAAGGAACCTCAATGAACTCACTGACCCCACCTCAGGTGAAGTCAGAGTTTAATGAATCCACGCAAATAGACCTTTGAACCCGCGCGGGTCTGGACTTTACAGACCAGGTCCGCCCATCACTATCCAAGACCCATATTGTTTTCATTTTTTGGTCGATAGAGCTGTGTGATGGCTTTTTTTTGTGGGGCGAGACGTTTTCATTGAAACCATTCTGGGATAAATATGATGTTTTGGTTGCTTTTTACAGCATTTTTTGTAGTATTGCAGTGACAAAAAAAACCAACATAATTTTGGCATTGTTAAATTTTTTTCATTATTTTTATATTTTGATAGATTGGACTTATCTGAACAAGGAGATACCACATGTATTTTATTTGGGTTTTTTTAATGTGTATTTTTAATGTGGTAAAAGGGGATAATTTGAACTTTTGTTGTTTTTTTTTTTTTAAAAATCCTATTTTTAAAAACATTTTTAATTACTTTTTATTGTTTTTAATAGTTTCCCCAGGGGACTTTAAGCTGTGATTGTCTGATCTCTTGTTCTATACAGAAATGTCACTGCATTGCTGCATATAGTAAAAATCACAGTCTCCTTTGAAGCCTGGCCACAGGCAGAGTTTGAAAGGACCAGTGCTACAACAAGCACGGAACTACTCAGCAGAATCCATGTAGTAATAGCAACCCATTGGCGACCTGCAGTCACGTCACAGGCGCACCAATTGAGCTTAAAATGGCGCTTTTCTTTCCAACTTTATTAAGTCCCTGTGTCAGAGTTTTATAGCGAGATTTAACAGACTAACAATCATGGAAGGAGCACCGCCCGAGATTGGTAGAGGCAGGTCCTGGCTGTAATACACAGACTTTAACAGCCGAGTATGGGGTGGGCTCATCCCTCCATACACCCACTTCTAACTTGTGCTGTACATGTACAGTAGATGTCATGAAAAACAGTTAGAGTAGAGAGAGAATGGTAGGAACTTTTAATTAAAGTGTATTAAAAAAAGAGATTGGATTATTACAAAAAATAAAAAGCCATTTAAGATTAAAATCAGTGTTAGTTTTGGACCTCCCCTTTAAGATTTTGGCCAATAATCATATAATGGGAGAAACTGAGCGGTTTCCACACAAAGCCCTAGATATCACACATGGACATTTCTGTCATCCCCCGACAATTATGCAACCTCATCCCTGGACTTCCCAAGTAAAGAAAGATAATCTCTATAATGAGATGATTGCCAACACCAATGCTATAGGAATTAGTTTGACCTCTGCCTACTTACTGCAAGCTTTATAACCATGAAACCTAGTGGTGTATACAAGGGGGGCAGAAGGGGAATGTGCCTCAGATGCAGTCAGTGGGGGAGCACCGTTGGTCCACCTGAAGCTGTAGTCTGAGGTGTCTCCCCAGCTGGTGCATTTTGCTGCCCCCCCCATAGTGGGAGTTGGCTGTTATCTGAGCCAGTTGTCAAGGGGACAGTTGGCTCAGAGAAGATGCAGTTCACTGACTCCTATTGATCAATTGTACTGTGTCTTTCAGACTTGAGTACAATTGAAGTCCTGACCACTGGCACTTCTGGGTCAGGGTGATGTCAGCAGCATTATCAGGTCAGTTGATTACGCTGCTGACGTCACTCACTGGCGCCGCAGTGACGCACACAGCGTTGGTGCTAACTGGGTGCTGATACAGAATAGGGAGTGAGGGGGGAAATTTGGAGACATTTGTGGACACAGTTTGGGAAGCAAGGGTGTAGACAGTTTAGGGAGTGAGGTGGGAAGTAATAATATACAGTATGGGGAGTGAGGGGGGGATAGGTGTGGACTCATTATGGTGAGAAAAGGGTGATGGATGTGGACACAGTATGGGGAGCAAGGGGGGATGGATGCAGAGGATATGTGTAAGGAGACCGTAAGTGGAGTGAGGAGGTAAATATGTGAGGAGACAGTATGGTTAGCGTGGGATGTGGGAGGAGACTTTGTGAGAGGGGGAGAAAGGTGGGAGTGATCTTTTGAGGGGAATAGTGCAACGGCCATGTGGAGGGCATGTACCATAAGAGGGACGGTGTGTGGATCACATTTTGGGCAGGGATCACAGTGAGGGGTAATTATTTAGGGCAGAAATTTATTTTTCAAAAACATAATCATTCTGCTATTTTCAATGGAATCATGTCAGGATGTGCTGAAGACCAGTGGAAAAGATGGAAGTCTGCAGAGATGAGTTGTGGATGTGAAAAGTTGTCATGCTGTCTAGACAAGATAAAGAAAAAGAGAACAACTCTAATCAGAAACAACATCATCTATAAGGTACCTGGATGTAAATGTTTATTTGTGATACTGACTAATTCTCATCAGTACTGTTGTTCCTGTATGGTCCGCAGTTTGATGATGACTGATAACTCCTGGTATCTTCTTACCAATGTCAAATATGCACTGGAAGTTGAAGGTTTATGTGATACAAATGTATATGGGTCTGACCTGACATTAAAATTGATGATCCATGGACTGATGGTGGTTCTGGTGATATTTTTCTGTACTGATTAGGGTTTTGATGCTGGTTTTTTTTTTTACTGTAGGCGTTTCTGGGGACTTCTGGGAAGTTTTTTTTAATTCTCAAAGTGATCACTGCACGTTGTCTGGATTCTCTATTGCTGGAGACTTGCATACATACAGTTATATGCCAGCTAGATATGCTTGGTCTTGTGCAGTGCAAGCGAATTGAGTGAGACCTGACACGATGGAGCTAGAAGTATAAAAATCGCATTGTCACATTCTAAATCTTGTCATACTAGAAGCAAAAGTTGATGTTAAATTAATGAAGGGTTAAATAATTTTTTACCTACACATCACACTCTCAGTCTTACTTAACACATGAACACACGTTTTGCTGCAGCCTTTTTCGTGCATTCACTTCTCTCTCACTCAACCCATTCTGCATCATCCATTTGCTCGACAGTGAAAGTCTTTCCACATCTTCTTAGTGTAAAAATAGACTTTATTTCACTTGAAATTTACAGCGTCAGGCTGTTTATATAAAAGCACATGCGGGTGAATAAGAGGCACGTAATTAATGTTACATTCTCAGAGGCTGCTCTCCCTTCCGAAAACAAGGCAGCATTAACACTTTCTCTGCCTCGATCTGGCATATACATGGGGTTATCATTCTTGCTGTGAGAAGGTCCCCCAGCTCTGTGCACAGAAATACATTACATAGACTTATATGTTGGTATTGCCTAAATATTACTGCAATTGTAGTCTGCTGCCCTTGTGCTAGTTTTAAAGGGAAATTATAAAATTGTTGAGGAACTAGAAATTTAAATCAATAAGAACAAAGGAGTCGTCTTATCAAAGTCACTTGTCTGACTCTTGTTTTATTTCGCCAATTGCTAGAACAAAGTGGCAATAGTGCCTAAAAGTGTACCAACACATTGTTTCTCGTCAGCTCCCGTTGGCCTTTTCTGGACATGCTACATAAAGGCTATCGACTATAATAAGCAACCATACAACTCTACCAAAGAAAGTCCAATGGAGATGTAGCAGTATGGCCCTTTACCAGCACTGCTGTACTATCTGCAGGGATCATGATGGTCGGATTCTCACCAATTGGGAAAACCCAACAATGTGCACCCAATATGTTTGGAAAGGTTACAGAACGATACACTTATTGGAGGAGTCCTAGTTTGACCAAGGTTGCAGTGCCTAAAGTGGTTAAAAACGGTATTAATATTACCTTCTGCAATAGTAGTATCAGAACCGCATGTCCAGTATAGAAAACTGTAACTGCGTACTTCATAGGATAATACATGGTATGGCAGCTCAGCACCATTAAAGAAAATGTGATGTCAAACCATAGAAAACCTTGGACAAGAGTGATGTTTTTATAATCCCGGACAATCCCTTTAATAATATAGTCAAAGAAGATTATTATTGTTATTTGCCATAAGTAATTTTTTGTGACCGGTGTAAATACTGCTGTTCCTCTCAATGTAGAGTTATTGGGTTTTTTTTTTGTTTCTGCTTTTTTCCTTTCTTGAGATGTGGCCTTCTCTTGTCTGCATGTAAATCTAGTCTTTTTATCCAAGTGTGAGTGATCTGAAAATCTTCTCCGGGGCAGCGTTCACATGTTGCGGTCATTTCAAAGATCAATGTTTTCCTGTACAATCACTTAATTTTGCAGGGTCACCTTAAAAGATGTACGGCCATTATGATCTGCTGCACAGTTTTTTAGTTGAAACAGTTGTTGCCCTGCAAGATTAGGCATTAGGGCAGGGTAACAATAAAAAGACCACAGCGGTACCGGCCTGTAAAAGCCACAAAATGACTACAAGCTGTGAACGCAGCCTATAGGAGTCTTATTGAGCATCTCTACTGCTTGGCTTTAAAAGGTTCCATTATATTTCCATTTATACAGGGAAGAGGGGTCCATATCTCAGGAATGGAGAAATTAAAAACATCAGATTCAGGAGAACAGCAGCATATACAAATCTCATTTATTTTTTGTAAGTGAGAAGTTCTCTTTAAGGCCTGAAACACACTTCCGTTAAAAACACGCACGTGCCACGAGACACATATTTACCCTGCGTGTTGCGTGTGCGAAGTGCGTGTCTCGGGTACGTGCGGTCCACGTGTGTTCTACGTGTGCTATCCGCGATAGCCCACGTAGAACCGGTAATTTGCATACTCACGTGGCCCGCGCTTCTGTCCGTGGTGCTGATCCTCGATCTCCAGCCCTGTCGTCTCCCCGCTGCTGCTGCTTCTGGCTGCAGTGAAGTGAATATTAAATGAGCATAATGAGCGGCGGTCGGCAGCAAGTGGCAGCAGCGGCAGAGACAGGAGGGCTGGAGAAGGTGAGCAAATGTTTGTTTTTTTTTTCACTGACACGTGTGTTTTCTCCGGCGCGTGTCACACGGCACTGCATCCACACTACATCCATGTGGTACGGGTGCGGGCCGTGTGACACCATTGCTGCCGGAGAAAATGTGGACATGTCAGCGTGTAGAAAAACGCACACACGTTCAAACGCACACAGACACACGTTCCGTGTGGTTTTACGTATGTGTGCCTGCTACAATAGGGTAGCATTGCTGAACGTGTCTCCGTGCCACCGGTATGTGCAAAAAATGGCAAACACGTACCGGCGTCACGGATGTGTGTCGGAGGCCTAAATAAGTTAGTAGCATAAAAGCAGCATTTAGTTGTTTTGTTTTTTATAAATTGTGCTCCACTCGTCTATGAGTTGTTGTTGTTTTTGTTTTAGACCTTTTTAACCCTTTCCCACCGTGGCCATTTTCCATTTTTGCGCTTTTGTTCCCCCCTTCTTCCAAAAGCCATAACTTTTTTATTTTTCTGTCAATATAGCCTTAGCAGTCAGACTGTGGAATGCCCTACCACAAGAGGTAGTAATGGCAGATACTATATCAGCTTTTAAAAAAGGGCTGGATGATTTCCTCAGTACACAACATTGTTGGTTATAAATGACTTAGGGACAAAATGTAGAACTGGTGGAGTAAGGTTGAACTAGATGGACCTAGGTCTTTTTTCAACCTATGTAACTATGTAACAAGGGCTCGTCTTTTGTGGGATGAGTTGTAATTTTTAATGACACCTTTCATTCTGCCACATAGTGTATTTGGGGAAAACTGGAAACAATTCCAAGTGCAATGAAATTGCTAAAAAAGTTCAATTTCATAATGTTTTTTTTTTTTATTTACCATGTTCACTGTATGGTAAAACTGACCTGGCATTATGATTGCCCAGGTCATTACAAGTTCGTAGACACCAAACATGTATAGGTATTTTTAAAAATTTTAGTAGTGAAAAAAAAAATTCAAAAATGTGTCCCCACCCAAAAAAAATGGCGCTTTTGGTACCATTTGCAAAGATCCATAGCATTCTCTTTTTTTCGGGATCTTGGGCTCAATGATAACTTATTTTTTCACCCTGAGCTGATATTTTTATGGATACTATTTTGGTGTAGATGCAATGTTTTGATTGCATCTTATTGTACTTCATTGCAATGTTGTGGCAACCAAAAACATGTAATTCTGGGGATTTGCTTTTTTTCATTACGCTCTTTACCAATTGGAATAATTTATTCTATATTTTGATAGATTGGGCACTTCTGAATGCGGTGATACCAAATATGTATATTTTTTTAATTGTTTTATTTTCAATGGAGCAAAAGGGGGGTGATTTGAACTTTTGTGTTTTATTTTTTTCTTATTTTTAAAACCTTTTTTTGTCACTTGTTATTCATTTTACTAGTCCCCTTAGGGGTCTTTAAGTTGCGATCTTCTGATTGCTTGTGCTGTATAGAGTGATGCTTCAGCACTGCTGTCCACCAGAAACACTGACTTCCTATGAACGCCGGATCGCAGCCAATGTTCACAGGAAGTTTGTCATAACAGTCACAGAGGTCATCAGCTGACTCCTAGCTGTCATGGCAACTCATTGGTACCCCATTTCACATCACGGGGCCGCCGATGGGAGCGGTGAATGGCACTACCTCCATGTTAAATCCTATTGTCAAAGATTGCGGGCAAGATTTAACTAACGGTAGCAGGTGAATCTCAGATCCACCCACACCTGTTAAAGGCACATGTCAGCTGATCAGCTGATATGATCAGGCAAAGATGTAGGCTGCATCAAAGTCAGGGAGCCGACATAGGACATACCAGTACGCTCAATGTCAGTAAGGGGTTAAAATGGGCTGAGCTGCAATGCCAAACACAACTCATAGGCAAGTGTAATTATTTCTGGAAAATGCATGTCTAGTTTCTACAGCACTCACGTCAATCACTAACATTTTCTAGTACACTGACACAAGTTCTTTATGACAATTTGTATTATTTCCCTGTAAAAGTATACTAACTTATGGTTTAGGTAGTTTGGAAATAATTAAATATTTCACATCAAGGACTTGGGTCTTGCAGACATGGTTGTAATTATAGGAGTTATCCAAGACTAAATTATTTCTTTACCATGTGCCAAAAACAGGCGGGTAGTTGCTATCTACCTCCCTGTTGTTTTCAGCACCAGCACAGAGCGGTCAGTGACTAGTCCTGCTGGCAATTCAGCTGTTCCACTTCAACAGAGCAGCTCTTCATCTTCCAGGCTGCTCAGTTGATGGGACGTCATTGCTAATGTCATACTGATTGACAACTTCCCACAGTTAGGCAGTGTGGAGCCATCCATTAATCATCATGACGTTTGCAGTCACGCCCCATCAAAAAAGGAGAACGAAACAGAAGCTGCTGCTCTGTGGACGTAATGTCAGCGAAAGCCGCAGAATTGACGGCAGGAGCGGTCTGTGGCAGTACAGACCTGCGCCGTGCAGAACAGACAGGTAGTTAGCATCTACTTGCCTGTTGGCTTTTAGGCCAACATTAAAAATGTATATAGTCCTGGATAACCCCTTTTAAGGCTTTTCAAAATGTCATTAGGTTCAAGGTTATATTTACTTGTAGCTTTACACATATGAATGCATTTGATTGTAAGCAATAATGTATGTAATTGTCCTGGGCATTGCTGACTCTTTGTCAACTTTTTTTAGTTCTTTGTTTGGCAATCAGAACACAGATTTTTTCCGTTTCTAACAATTAATGTGCTATATTTAGGGATATTCAAAGCCATGTGAAATAGCCAGTGGACAAGAGTGGTCCTGTTTTTGGAAAAACATTAACCTTTTTGTCAAGTTCCTTGGTTTCCAAATCCTGTTGTCTTATCCACAGACCACGTTTTTTTGTAGAGCAGGAAGTATACAACCTTGGACCTGATATCTGATCTTCTTTAAAATGTATTTCTGGAGATCGACAGCAATAAAAGTTAGATAATAATCCCATATCTCTTAAGCGCATCCAAAGTAAAACTTTTGTGAAGTAATAACCAGGATAACGATGATGGAAAATTAATAATGAAGGAATCACTTTTGAAGTTGGAAGTCATTTTTAGAACCTTGGACGAGGTCCCTATGAGTTTCTTTGGTAAGCAATGAAAAGTTGATTCATATTATCCAGTCTCCATTTATGAATCTAACTTTGTTAAAGGGAATGTGGTGGCAGGATTTACCCCTAGGAGGTATTGGGAGCACTTCATCAGACTCCAAATATTATTTTTCATAATAATTATATTATTCCTTAATGCTACTGCGATGTGTGTAAAAATAATGTTTACTCCTCCGTGTGTGTGTGTGTGTGTGTGTGTGTGTGTGTGTGTGCTGGACTAGTCCAGTAACGCTGTCAATTTTTACAACAGTGTTTAAGTATGGAAGGAAAAGACCGGGCACCACAGACTAGCAACAATCAGCTTCTCACTCGTCTAAGGAACCGGACCGCTATTGCGGACATGGGACACCTGCCCCAGAGTTGCACGCTCAGAACCGGACCACAGTGCAAAAATCCAGATCCAACAAAAAAAGAAGGAAAAAAGCAGCAACTCTCCGGGGAATGAGATCTTCTAGGGGTCCTCACTAGAAGCGCCACACTAGCGCGAAACGGACACCGTTGTCCGAGGCATTGGTTCCTCCTCCCTGCATTACATGTTGCTCGTGTTTGCACAATAAAGAAGACTTGATCTCATCCCCTAGTGAGTTGTTGCTTTTTTCCTTTTTTTGTTGGATCTGGATCTTTACAACACTGTGCTGCTATCACACCCACCGTGGTGGGATTAATATCCCAGCGTGTGCAGGAAGAACAGAGAGGAGGAAAAGTCAGTCTTCTGTTCCTTGCTCTCGGCACGGGCAGGGATGTAACTCCCACCTCTCTGTGTGTGATAGCAGCGCACTGTTGCAAAGATTGACAGCGGTCCTGGACTAGTCCAGCACACACACATGTACAGACAAATAACATGATATTTATACACATTGCTGCAGCATTTTGGGATAATGAAGGGATTATTAAAAAAAACTTTGATGATAAAACACTCCAATACTTCATATGGGTAAATACTGTTGTCAGGTTCCCATTAAATTCCATATATAAAGAATACAACTGGCAGGAAAGATATTGTAGATGTATAAAATATATCATCTCATGATGATAGATTTCCATATGTGTCTTTTCCAATAGAAGCTTTAAATTATTTAAACGGGTTGTCCTGTCTTTTTCTATTACACCACACTCTATGTGACTGCAGACTTCTGAATAGTTATGGTGTGCACCACGCACTCTGTCAGGATTCTGGTGTCGGCATCGAGAGCAGGCAGTCATACAACCACAAGTATGTGATTTGCATACATGTAATCAATTGTCGAATACACATGCTCGGCCTCCCTCCATACAAGTGAATTGAGCGAGGCTGAAGCATATTTTGTCAGAATGTGGCTGGAAGTATCCAAATCGCATACTTGGGTCACATTAATGCCCACTCTCACAGCCGACACATGAAAATCCTGACAAAGTGAGTGGTGCGCGCGCTGTTAGGATTGAGAAGTCTGCAGTCATATAAAATGACTACAGACTTTTAAAAAAAGGCCCGACAATCTCTTTCAATGATGCTTATAATGTAAATGTTGAATTCTACTGATTTAAACCATTTTTGTTTCTCTCATTTTAACAGCAAGGTCAACCTTGGAAGGAAATGAAGTCTTGAACTTATCATGATACTTTTGGTATAAAAGACAAATGCTATTTTTGGATAAAATTGCAATCTTGGGATGTGATGAGGGATAAGAGTTTCAATTCTCAGCTCATGCAGATCATTATGTGGGCATAGCATAGTATCTTCTCTATATTAAAACATGCAAGGCAATGCATTTTACCAAATTCTAGGATACAAAAGTCATCAAAACTGCTTAGCAATTTAAATTCTTCTTAGTAGTAATTAATTTTGGGAGTTGAAAATTTTTAGGTTTACCAGTTCTAAAAGCTCAACCTCTAAATATATATTAATGATGTGTTGTATAAATGCACACTTGGCTACAACATATTCTTTTCTGATGACCGTGGTATATCCTCTCCTGGCCTGGATAAATTAGTAGAAGTAGTTTATCTTTAATACATTTGAAGGTGAATTAATGGAAAATGTAATGTTTTGACCGCTCCATGAACTCAGGTCATGGAGTTAAGTTTGTTCTTCATTCCAGTAATCTATAATTGCAATCGGACATATTAGGCCAGGCCAGTCTTGGCTGAAATACAAGAATGGGTTAGAGGATCAGTCCTTGTAATCTATTTCACTATGGTCAAAGAGGGATGAACTTGGATATAGCCCAACAGAAAGCATAAACCTGGTTAGTCAAAATCCACTTTAGAGTTATGTTAAACTAAAAATGCCCATGCACCCTAGATAGCTGCTGGCCAAATGCTTGTTCGGCTGACATCTCTCCAAATTCTCATATACTTGCATGCTTGGCTATGAAGAAATTGGGGAGAAACAAAAAGATCCAGCATTCAAATTTAACATGCTCCACCCTTCTCTGGAAAGGGCTGAGAGACAGCCACACACATTACATGGCCGCCAGTTTCGGCAGACTTTTCTCTAATGTGTACAGTGGTCTTACAACTAAAATTGTTTGCTTATACAATCGTGGATGGAGTTGGCCATAGATTAGTAGATGCATAAAACAATCATTGTGATTATACATGTATACTAATATTGCATAACAATTTCTATTCTTGAAACCTATTTTTTGAGTCATAAGTTGAAGAAACATGTAGAATATCCATAAGGGTGTCACCATCTGGAGTAGTATTTCCGGTCATCATCTATGGAGACTGTAGGAGGTGTTGAAAGCTTGGAATGACTATGTTGAGCCATTGAGCTTCCACACAAACATCTTAAAGGCCCCTTTGCTTGCACAAACATTTCTTGTGCATGTAAACCATCTACCAAGCAAAATACATAGCTCTGGCAAGCAATGTGGCATGCGCCTAAATACAATA
Source organism: Anomaloglossus baeobatrachus (assembly GCF_048569485.1). Lineage (NCBI taxonomy): Eukaryota > Metazoa > Chordata > Amphibia > Anura > Aromobatidae > Anomaloglossus > Anomaloglossus baeobatrachus. The sequence continues at coordinate 376,110,766 of NC_134357.1, read as the reverse complement.
ATATATGTAAGAATGTTTGGCTTCTTGTGCTTACTTAAATTATTTCAATAAACACGTTCATTAACTTTGCACAGGCCTGATAAGCAGCACGTTTACATCCTGGTGGACCCCTATATAGTTCTTGTCTTTTTATTCAAGGCTGGGGAGCCCTATTGGAAGTTGACTGAGGTGGTGTGTTCTGGGCCGTACAAGTCGTAAAAGACTGAACAGAACTCAAAGAGGTCATAGTATGAGTTGTTCGGCCCATCATTGGAGGTCCAGCAACTGGTGAGCCAAAGCTAGTGGGACTTGAACTAGCTTCTTCAGTCTGTTGTAGTAACCTCACTCTTTCCATTTCTATATGTGAGAATGGAGTTCCAGGAGAACACATAGTGTTAGATGGGATATAACAGCAGTCTCGCCCAGGATGGAAAGATTCTGATTCCGTGGGCCTCGAACATGTATCTGGAGAGACCCTTGTGAAATGCATTTGATTGTAAGGAATTTCTGAAGGTAGTGATGCATGTCCAATTGTCCTGGGTATTGGTGATTCTTGTACAAGATGTAAGGAGTGTGGTATTGGGTAGCTAGATCTAGGTGGCTGCTCATTACAACTTATGTGACTTGCAGAAGGGGTGGAAACCACTTGGACTGTGTACGGACAGGCCAAAGGAGGGTTGTACTGTTGGGCAGCCAGCAATGCTTGCAACAGGCGCATCATATGTTGTAATTCTTTGCTGAGCTGAGAGACTTCTTGGTTAAGATTGTTAATCTACAAAAGAAAAAAAAAAGACAAAACCTAAGATAGAAACAAAATAAACTTATACCCTGCATTAAGTAAGTGAATAGTAATAGTGCATATAAATAACATAGAGTACTTAATACACACTGGTTTTGATCAAAAAAGCGTAAAAGTTATCCTACCGCGACATTGTGTACCCTAATCGGGACAGTACTATTCCCAAGTATTAAAACCTCACCTTGTGTCAACCGACCTCAATGTAGATAGGGCAGGGCAGGACCGGGGTTGACTAGTTCAGACACCTGCCCATGGGAAGCTATATAAATAAAATGCAAAGCTCAAGAAAGGGGGGCATGCCACTGTTTGTACAAAGTACAAGAAACTACAGCAAAACCAAAGAAATGAGCTGGAGCATAAGTTGGTATACATGTGGCGCATAGGAACATATTCACACTATGGCCATTTCACAGTCAAAACCTAAATTAGAAACAAAATGTGTATATACCTTGTTTAAAAGGTAAAGGAAACCAGATATCAACAAATATAATGTTATAAAAAGTTTTTGGCTTAAGGAACTCATACATTAACGGCTTATTTTTTTATTTATCTGAAAAACGCTGCATTGTTATAAGACAACAATGTAAAGTCGACTCACCTCTTCAACCTCCCACTGAGCCAGCACTGATGATCTGGTATACTAGAGGTCAGCAATGATCTGTACCATCACTGAACCACTGCAGCCAATCAGTGGGCACATGCTGTACATGTGGCATACTAACAGTGTCACCCTCGCAGCAGTAGGCAGCTAGTGAACAAAGATCGTCACGGACCACCAATGCATTTGCGATGAATCAATGCGAAATTGATAGAGGGGAGTACTGTTTTTCTTTTTTTTCATAACATTTGTGGAACTTTCTTTTCTTATAAGACAAACAAGTCAAAGTGATAAAAAACAGAAACTAGGACTCTTATCAAATGACAAGCCCGCTCCATTATTGAAGATGGTGGGGTCCTAGCTATTACTGTCATTAATTAAGTCTATTAAAAATCAATACATAATTAGTAGCTGTGGGTTGTAGTTAATTAGTCACTTTGGAATTCTTACCTCTTGATTTAATCTGCATATATTCTGCTTAATTTCTTCTGCTTCAGCTGCTAAGATTGGGTTAACTAAATGTATTCCTGTGGGGTAAAAGGAAAAAATAACATTTATAAATCTGCCTTCTACAGTTAAGTATAAAAATTACAAAAAATACATTGTATATTTATGTAGAATACAAGAGAATCACCTAACCCTATGCCAAAATACACTCATAATTGCATCCATACCAAGAAAGCTGCCCCATTGTGTTAATTCTGCAGTTAAGAAGGATCTTTGACCGGATTTTTTATTTCAACTATTTAGCCCTTCAATTGGTGTTGCTCCGCTTATTCTGTAACAAGTTTTCTTTTTCTTATGAGCTGCTCTCTTACAAAGTTTTGCCCACTAGGAACATTGCTGCAAATTGTCCATCAACCAAATGAAAGTAAACCACAGAACTATATCTCCTCCAATGCTGGCCAATGAAATTGTGACGCCCTGGACTAGCCAGGTAGTCACAAACATACCAACACACACACACCCCCACCCTAGGAAGTTACAGCAGCCAGACACAAAACCCTTGTTGCCTCCCTCCTCCCTCCAGAGTCTGATGTCCACACCGGGTGGGGCGGAGCCAGGTGGTTGGCCCCACCCACCGAGGAGTTCACAGGCCTGGAGGCGGGAAAAGTGTCAGTTGAGTCTTGGAGGTGAAAGTGAGAGGACACGTACTGCAAGTGTCTGGGTCGGAGCCCAGACACTGACAGCAAGGTTGGCAGACAGTGGTGGCCGTCTGCAGGAGTTAGTGGAACTCCGCAGAGCCGTAAGGACCGGGGTCGGGCGTTGGCCCGCCGGTACTGGACCGAGGAATGGAGTGAAGCTAAGCACACAGGCAGGGCCATCGGACCCCGACCAGGCTTGGAGCCGCCGTCAATAGTCAAATCCGAATGTGACAGGAACCCCAGGGGTTTCCCAACTACCAAGTCCCGATTGAAGGCAACCGTCCACCCACAGAGGATATACAGCCATCGCCACAGGGTAGAGATCGAATGGCCAGTGCCTGCGGGCAAAACGGGCTCCTACGGCACCTATACGCCGGGGAGCGGACTACCGGTGGGCAACCACAGGAGTCAGTACATTCTAAAAGGTGCAGGGAAAGACAGCCACCATCAGCCGTCTGGGGAGAGCACAACAACAACACTGCAGCTGGCTGCGGGACCCGTCCATCCGGCCGTTTTGGTTTACCAGAGAGTCAGTGATTGCCTGAGTGAGTACACCAGTGCCGTCCGGCACCGCTCCGCGCTGTCCCTGCAACCCTGCACCCCAGCCGTACAGCCTCCCCGTTACACCATCGGGCCCCGGGATCACCAACCCCTGCCCACGGAGGGGACAACATCTCAGCTGCACCCTACCATCTCCCCCAGGATCCCCGTTACCAGCAGTGGTGGTGCCATTATCACCACGACCCGTGGGTGGCGTCACGAACAATCTCCCTAACCAAACCACCCCCTTTTCTCTCACGGGTGAGGAGTGCTGCTCGAGTTCCCGGGGTCCGGTCCACCGCTCGAGCCACCGAGCAGCAGAAGCCCCGGACCCGAGCGTGGCGAGCGCGTCCCCTCCGCCCGCGACAAAATCATGCCACACCTACAGAAAAGATCTCTGGTACACGCCCAATTGGGCGATGGGAAAATTTACTGTATTACTGGGGTCATAACCTTGAAATGGTAGGGCACAAAAAAACTGTTCTAAAATCAATGGCGCAGCTCCATTTTCTGAAGTTTAAAGGGAACTTGTCGCCATGTTTTTCCCCTCTAAACTGCGACCACCACAAGTGAGCCCTTATGTACAGCATTCTAGAATATTATATATAAGAGCCCAGGCTGCTCTGTATAACATAAAAAACAGTTTTTATTATACTCACTTGCGGGGCGGTCCGGTCTGATGGGCGTCACTGGTCTCGGTCCAGCGCCTTCTCTCTTCTTGTGATCACTGTCTTCCTGCCCAGCCCCATGTGGATGACGCATCCTATGTCATCCAAACAGAGTCCACCATTGCGCACCTGCTCATGCGCACTTTGATCTGTCCTGCTGCTGAGTGCAGAGCAAAGCTCTGTAATGCGCAGGTGCGAGGAAAGGTTAAAGACCGCCCACGCATGCACACTAAAATACTTTGATCTGCTCTCAGCAGAGCAAATCAAAGTGCGCATGAGTGCAATGGAGGCCTCTGTGTGGATAACATAGGACGCATCAGCCACACAGACCTGGGAAGCAGAACAGCAATGGAAGGAAGAGAGGAGGTGCCAACTGAGACCAGCAACGCCCATTGGACATGACCACCACATAGGCGAGTATAATAAAGGTCTTTTTTACATTATACAGAGTGGCCTAGGCTCTTATATACAGTATTCTAGAATGCTGTACATAAGGACTCACTGGTGGTAGCTGCAGCTTATTTGGGAAAAACCTGGTGACAGGTTCCCTCTAAATTAATAAAATACAGTCAAAGTGGTTAAATGATTTTATGTACTCTACAATCTACACTTTCATTTTGGATCTGATTGTAGACATTCAGCTATTCTATATTATCTTGGCAGATGTCATTCTAATCTCTTGGAATCTCAAAAAAGATATTGAACAAACACGAAATTGACATAATAACGTCAATGTAGTAACTGTATTGTAACCAAATATAAAAGCTTTTATTCATTTATTTTTTATATATTTTGTTGGAGATGAAGCTGTAAGTCAGGCAGTACAGGGGAAAATGCACCAAAAGGCAGTTTGTAGGAAAACTAGCCAATTTTCCATCATCACCCGATACTTAAAACCCTATTCTATTGATGGGGTCATCTTTCTACCAAAGTAAAATCATATGTGTCACAAGCAATTGAACATACAGCCCCATCTCCTTTTCCTCCCTCGCCTTACCTACATACCTTCTGTGACCTTGTTACCGTTAGTGAAAATACAATTCATTTTACTAACAAAGGAATGAGTATTGTCTTCACGATCAGGCATACTACATACTGCCAGTTGCCTCCATTTGTACCATTGCCAATAAAAACATTGAGCGATGGCTCTGAATACAGATAAAGGAGTATTTGTTTTCATTCACGGAGTGACAGCATTCCCGTATAGCATGCCGTCATTAATACAATAAAAGAAAACCCATCTGCTTTATTTAATTAACCAAGGCATAGGAGATTCCCAATGGTCTTTACCATAGGCGGTTTAAAATGAAGGCAAATTGGGCTACCGTCTGATACCTTGGCTCCTGGGGGGATGGGTGGGGTGAAGCCAGATTACCATCATTATATTGCTTTGTGCGCTGTCGATGACAGCCCACATCTCTGGGCTGGGAGGTTTCCTGGAGCTCCGTTGCTGGCAATACGGAGTAGCTGCACAATTCCAGGGGAGCTCCAGCTGCCTCCTCTGTGATGTGCCAATGTGATTATGTCATCAGTCAGCATGTTCGTGCCAGCCGAAAGAAGAAGTGCATCCCCGGGGACCAGAATAGAGTGCCAGGGGAACAGGAGGGAGATGAGTATGTGTTTTTTTTTTTTTCTTAAATATATATGTGTATGGGATGTGTGAGGTCTCATACTGTATATAAGGAGCTATGTGAGGGCTCATCCTGTATATAGAGGGGCTATATGGGGGCTCATCCTGTATATAGAGGAGCTATGTGAGGGCTCATCCTGTATATAGAGGAGCTATGTGAGGACTCATCCTGTATATAGAGGGGCTATGTGATGGCTCATCCTGTATATAGAGGAGCTATGTGAGGGCTCATCCTGTATATAGAGGAGCTATGTGAGGGCTTATCCTGTATATAGAGGGGCGATGTGAGAGCTCATCCTGTATATAGAGGAGCTATGTGAGGGCTCATCCTGTATATAGGGGCGCTATGTGTATGCTCATCCTGTATATAGAGGGGCTATGTGAGGACTCACCCTGTATATAGAGGCACCATGTGTGCTCATCCTGTATACAGAAGAGCTATGTGAGGGCTCATCTTGTATAAAGGGGCTATGTGAGGACTCATACTGTATATAGAGGAGCTATGTGAGGGCTCATCCTGTATATAGAAGATCTATGTGAGGGTTCATCCTGTATATAGAGGGGCTTTGTGAGGGATCATACTGTATATTGGGGACTATGTGAGGGCTCATCCTGTACATAGAGGAGCTATGTGAGGGCTCATCCTGTACGTAGAGGAGCTATGTGAAGGCTCATCCTGTACGTAGAGGAGCTATGTGAAGGCTCATCCTGTACGTAGAGGAGCTATGTGAGGGCTCATCCTGTACGTAGAGGAGCTATGTGAGGGCTCATCCTGTACATAGAGGAGCTATGTGAGGGCTCATCCTGTATATAGAGGGGCTATGTGAGGGCTCATACTGTATATAGAGGGGCTATGTGAGGGCTCATCCTGTATATAGAGGAGCTAAGTGAGGGCTCATCCTGTATATAGAGGCGCTATGTGTGTGCTCATCCTGTATACAGAGGAGCTATGTGAGGGCTCATCCTGTATAAAGGGGCTATGTGAGGACTCATACTGTATATAGAGGAGCTATGTGAGGGCTCATCCTGTATATAGAGGGGCTATGTGAGGGCTCATACTGTATATTGGGGACTATGTGAGGGCTAATCCTGTACATAGAGGAGCTATGTGAGGGCTCATCCTGTACGTAGAGGAGCTATGTGAGGGCTCATCCTGTACGTAGAGGAGCTATGTGAGGGCTCATAGTGTATATTGGGGACTGTGTGAGGGCTCATCCTGCACATAGAGGAGCTATGTGAGGGCTCATCCTGTACGTAGAGGAGCTATGTGAGGGCTCATCCTGTATATAGAGGGGCTATGTGAGGGCTCATACTGTATATAGAGGGGCTATGTGAGGGCTCATCCTGTACGTAGAGGAGCTATGTGAGGGCTCATCCTGTATATAGAGGGGCTATGTGAGGGCTCATACTGTATATAGAGGGGCTATGTGAGGGCTCATTCTGTATATTGGGGACTATATGAGGGCTCAGGAGCTATGTGAGGGCTCATCCTGTACATAGAGGAGCTATGTGAGGGCTCATAGTGTATATTGGGGACTATATGAGGGCTCAGGAGCTATGTGAGGGCTCATCCTGTACATAGAGGAGCTATGTGAGGGCTCATCCTGTACATAGAGGAGCTATGTGAGGGCTCATAGTGTATATTGGGGACTGTGTGAGGGCTCATTCTGTATATACGTAATTGTGCTGACAGAATTAATATAAAATAATAATTACGGTATAGCTGATATGTTAATATTAATATTGAGCAGACTTAATTACAGCCTATCGGTTCAGCTTCCACAACAGTCACGGTCTCACATCGGGAAAATTCATTTCCCACCACTGCTCAATTATGTGTAGTGCTATGTTATGTCTAGCACTGTACATGAGGGAAAAAAATTTGCGCAACGCTGTCTCTATTGTTTTGAATCTACAGATGCACACCTAAACACCTGTGTATTAATCCCATGATCTATTTAAAGTGGGTCATGTGGCATGTCATGTAATACATCGGGACTGCGGGGAGCGCACACCTACACTGCCTGGGGGCCTGGCTACTCTTAATCCACCCTTGTCTGTACTCACAATCAATGTGCGAGACGGTGGAGAATATTACCACGCACCACTTGCAGATAGTACGATAGCAGGAAACGGGCCATATGTGAATAAATATTCCCACTGGAGGGAAAACGTATGGCTGTCCATTGATAATAGCCTATAAATGGGCAAAACTGAGGTTGGCCCCAAGTGATTGGCTGATCACTATCCCGTCTTAACATGGTTTTCCTGGCTTACCATATTGATGTGTTATCTATGGGGATAGATCAATACAAGATCTGTGAAAGCCCAACAATTGGCATCCCACCAGTCAGCTGATTTTAGGTCCGGCAGCCGTTCTCAGGCACTGCTCTTTAGTTACTATGTTTCAATAGTACTTATACATGGATAAGTGTTTATTTTTCAATTAGACTATTAGGCTATGTGCCCACACTGCGGAAAATGCGCGGATTTTGCCGCGGATTTCTCGCGGAAAAGCCGCGGATTTTCCAGAAATCTGCAGCACAGCTACTCCCCAGCCATTTCTATGGCATTTCAGAACTGCTGTGCCCACGCTGCGAATTTTTCCTCAGCGGAAATCGTGCGGATTTTCGTGCGAAAAAATCTGCAGCATGTCAATTATTGTTGCGGATTTTCGTGTGGATTTCGCCTATTCAATTGAATAAAAAAAAAAAACGCAAAATCCGCAACAAAATCCGCGTCAAATCCGCACCTATGAAAAGGTGCGGATTCCGGGGGAAAGCTGCGGATTTTGATGCAGAAAAATCCGCAGATACAGAGTCCCGTGAGCACATAGCCTTAATGTAATGAAAATGAGGAAAAAATCAATTGAAAGAGAAATAAAACTGAAAATTCTCTGTTTTTTGCTTGTTTTCTTTGCAGTAAAAATTACAAGTGAACTTTGTTCTACGAGTTTGAAGGGTTATGATTAACCAAATTTTATATTTTTTTTATGTTTTACCACTTGAAAAATAAATTTTAAAGATTAGTTTGTGTAATCATTGTTTAGTTTTCTGTTAATAGACTTGTATGATGAATTGTTTTTTATTTGTTCTTGGATGAATGAACTGTAGTTTTTATTTGTATCATTTTGTAATATATATTAACTCCATCCTCATCTCTTTTATTCTATTAATAAAAAGGCGAAATGAAAGTTATTGTAATTTTCTATTTTTCTTTTTGGTGTTCGCCAAATTTTACCCGTTTGGATGTTTCCAGACAGTTTTCTTTATTGCTGCTTTGGGAAAAGAGGAGTGTTTTAAACTTTATTATTATTTTTAATTGTTTGGTTTTTTTTTTTACATTGCCTATGAGGCTGTCGAGATCGGGTCAGGAGACTCGCGGATAATCCGTGCATAGTGATCATGCTCGGGCTGAATATCACCGATGTCTGCTGCAGTTGGTGGTAATGTGGATTGCAGCACTTTAACTCAGGTGTCAGTTGTATTACACAGCTGGCACTACAGTGTAAGGAGCTACCATAGTACAGACATCTGTTATACACAGACAGTGCATGTCTCATCCAGACAAATACATGAAAACAAAAAGCATGTATTAATTATTAGTAATGACCACCCACATTTCTATATTTCAAGGATAAAGCAAGGTCTTATCCTCTATGCTGTGAAAACTTAGGTTAGGTTTTATTATGATAGTCCTGACCTAGTTCATAAAGTTTATTTTAGTCTGCTCCATGTGAAAACCAGGACATAATGAACCTTTGTGTTTTATCATTGCTCAACATTTTGTTCTCATTTCCAAATTATACAGGTTGTGCCCGTTCATTATTAGAGAATGTGCGCACTGAGACTTTTATAGAAACTCTATTGCCAATTCTAGAATACGACATCTTGTCGGCTTGTGATAGATTTTTTTTCTTTAAAAAAAACGCCTCCCAAAGCTTAATTGGTCACTGTACCGTGAGACCACTTGAAAGATAATATGGCAGGTCTTTGTCTCTCTGCCCCGTCCTCCTGCCTGTCAAACTGCAGACAGACATTACAGAGAGACTTGCTTTTAGTTCAGGGCAGGCAAACAATTGGACACAGTCGGTACAATTCATGCTGAGGGAAATACTTGCACCTACACTACTCACAAAAAGTTAGGGATATTTCTCTTTTGGGAGAAATTTCAGGATGATCCTAAAACGCCCTCTAATCTTTTCAGGTGACCTTAATGTGACCTATAAAATTTTGAATGCACATCAATGTTTCAGTACTTTTTTTTTCCACAATTTGCTGTTCTCTAATGAGTTCTTAATTCGTGATGGGCGAACCCAAACTGTAAAGTTCGGGGTCCATACCGAACATAGTGTTCTTGCGCATGATCCCGAACACAAGCTTTTCTGAGTCAGAGAAAGGCATAGAAGTGGACATGCTTTGACTACAGCCCACACTTTTGTCCGCTTCATTGTGAACAATGTTCTTCGGAACCGGATGATGAATGCCACAGAACTTCACGCACATTTAAGGGGACGAAAGGCATCTACTTGTCATTTCAGACCATGCGAAATCATTAACATCAGTGTCGTCTACATGCTAGACGATTTGCGAAGGTATCATAATCTGACCACACCACCAGGCACAAGCATCATCATCTTGTTAGACAAGGGACCATTGGGTCTCAGTGATGTTCACTGATGAAAGTCAATTCACACTGAGCAGAAACGATGCCTGCCAATAATGTTGGAGACATCAAGGAGAGCTCTATGCATCAGCCACTGTTGTCAACAAACAAGCCTTTGGTGGTGGTGTTACAATGTAGGCAGTTGTCTAGTCAATACAGAATGGCCGTACACTTTGTGAATGGTACAGTGACAAGCCCCTACTACTTGAATAACATCATTAATCCAGTCTTTGTGCCTCTGAATGAAGAAAAACAACTTAATTTCATCTTCATGGACAACAATGCTCAAGCTTATCGAGGTCGCATCATACGGAATCGACCTCTAGGGAGCGACTGCTGGAGACTGGGGTACCTGAAATGGAGTGACCTGCACTTTCTCCAGACCTGAATCCCATAGAAAACTTTTGGGATTAGCTGAGTCATCATGTAGAGGCTTGTAAATCTGTACCCCAGGACCTCAATGACCTGAGGGCTGCCCTTCAGCAAAAATGGGACATCGTTGTCAAGCTGTAATTAATGCTCAAGGCCACATGACAAGTTATTGAGAAATTGACATTTTTTTTGGGGTACCCCCACCATTGTTGGCTTTTGCTTCAATTGTTTGAAATAAGTAAATCACCATTTCATGCCACTTAAATGCCCTACTTTTATGATAAAATGTGTGAACTTTTTTTTTTTACATAAATTTTCAACCGAAAGCCGAATATCTCCAACTTTTTGTGAGTAGTGTATAGTGCTCGGAGAAAGCTGATGATGAGGAACTACCCATTCAAAAGAAGCTGTTTCATTGTGAGCATTTTTCCTTCTGCACTAGAAGCAGTGTCATTTTGCTTCTATTTGCCTCCATCTTCTGCCCTCTCCATAAACTATTGTAGGCAGCAAGAGTAATTTGATCTCTCACTGAATAGACAATTATAAGAGTTTTTGATAGATAATAATCAGTGTAAGAGACAGATACAGTAAGTGGAGAAAGAGGCATTCTTAATTATTACTAAGATATATTGACAAAATTTCTTATCTTCACTTGTACTGTTGTTGATTTATGAAAAAAATAAGTGTTATTACTATATAAATAAAAAAAAACCAGCTCTTTGTACTGCCAGTAGCCGAATGATGGAAGTAGCAGTGCAAAATCCTTTGTTTTCAAGGGACAAAAGTCATAACCAAAGGTGTCTGGCATTGGCTTATATCGCCATCCCCAATGAAAATATATGAGAGTGCATGCCAGTGTACATGGGATAATAATAGCAAATTACTGTCAGGTTCACACTGAGTTTTTTATGTGGATTTTAAAGCAGAAACCCTTGAAAGCCATATTAAGAAAATGTCTCAAATATTCTTTGAATACATTTTGATGTAGATTGGCTTTTAAATCCACAAAAAAAAATAACCTGTGAACATATCTCAAGTTAGAATTCTCACTATTTATTCCACAGAATTTTATTATTTTTTTACATGGCCTTTTGCCATACTTTTAGGCATGTGTAGAAAAAATGCTGAAAAGTAAGAATGCTTTTAAAAATAAAAGTGGTAATAGTTTGCATTTTGATAATTAATAAAAAATAACGTGAACGAACATAATACATACAGTTAGGTCCAGAAATATTTGGACAGTGACACAATTTTCGCGAGTTGGGCCCTGCATGCCACCACATTGGATTTGAAATGAAACCTCTACAACAGAATTCAAGTGCAGATTGTAACGTTTAATTTGAAGGTTTGAACAAAAGTATCTGATAGAAATTGTAGGAATTGTACACATTTCTTTACAAACACTCCACATTTTAGGAGGTCAAAAGTAATTGGACAAATAAACCAAACCCAAACAAAATATTTTTATTTTCAATATTTTGTTGCGAATCCTTTGGAGGCAATCACTGCCTTAAGTCTGGAACCCATGGACATCACCAAACACTGGGTTTCCTCCTTCTTAATGCTTTGCCAGGCCTTTACAGCCGCAGCCTTCAGGTCTTGCTTGTTTGTTAGTCTTTCCGTCTTAAGTCTTGATTTGAGCAAGTGAAATGCATGCTCAATTGGGTTAAGATCTGGTGATTGACTTGGCCATTGCAGAATGTTCCACTTTTTTGCACTCATGAACTCCTGGGTAGCTTTGGCTGTATGCTTGGGGTCATTGTCCATCTGTACTATGAAGCGCCGTCCGATCAACTTTGCGGCATTTGGCTGAATCTGGGCTGAAAGTATATCCCGGTACACTTCAGAATTCATCCGGCTACTCGTGTTTATTGATGACATAACAGCAGACAAAAGTGACCCAGTGCCATTGAAAGCCATGCATGCCCATGCCATCACGTTGCCTCCACCATGTTTTACTCACAGCAAGTTGGGCTGCAGTGTGTACATCGCCCTGGCCAAAAACTGATGCTCTAGCAGGATACAGCTAAACCCCCACTAAGTGAAGGCATCACAGGTGCAGGAGAAGCAGATCACACACACACCTTCATGGAATGGAGGGGAGGTGACTGCTAGATGATAAAACTGCACACAAGTGGCTTGCATAGAGCGCTGTTCACATGCAGATGACACAGTCACAAACCCGCAGCCTATTAGGTAACGCCCTTCTATTAGATCAGGCGGGCTGCCAAGCCGTACTCCACTGTATATCATGCACGGACAGACACTCTACAGTGCAAGGCCCAACAGAAAGGGGCCTGGCTGTATCCTGTACAAACAAAAAAATATGAGGTTTTTGTTGGTATTTATGGCCATAAAACGTAAGCCTACACCCTCGTCAAGGGACCTCATGTCTGTAGGTCCCTACACTAAATATAAAAAAAAAAAAAAAAAAAAAAAAAGCAACAATAAGAGGATAATGTCCTCCAAAAATCAAGTATTACTCACAGCAAGTTGGGCTGCAGTGTGTACATCGCCCTGGCCAAAAACTGATGCTCTAGCAGGATACAGCTAAACCCCCACTAAGTGAAGGCATCACAGGTGCAGGAGAAGCAGATCACACACACACCTTCATGGAATGGAGGGGAGGTGACTGCTAGATGATAAAACTGCACACAAGTGGCTTGCATAGAGCGCTGTTCACATGCAGATGACACAGTCACAAACCCGCAGCCTATTAGGTAACGCCCTTCTATTAGATCAGGCGGGCTGCCAAGCCGTACTCCACTGTATATCATGCACGGACAGACACTCTACAGTGCAAGGCCCAACAGAAAGGGGCCTGGCTGTATCCTGTACAAACAAAAAAATATGAGGTTTTTGTTGGTATTTATGGCCATAAAACGTAAGCCTACACCCTCGTCAAGGGACCTCATGTCTGTAGGTCCCTACACTAAATATAAAAAAAAAAAAAAAAAAAAAAAAAAAAAAAAGCAACAATAAGAGGATAATGTCCTCCAAAAATCAAGTATTACTCACAGCAAGTTGGGCTACAGTGTGTACATCGCCCTGGCCAAAAACTGATGCTCTAGCAGGATACAGCTAAACCCCCACTAAGTGAAGGCATCACAGGTGCAGGAGAAGCAGATCACACACACACCTTCATGGAATGGAGGGGAGGTGACTGCTAGATGATAAAACTGCACACAAGTGGCTTGCATAGAGCGCTGTTCACATGCAGATGACACAGTCACAAACCCGCAGCCTATTAGGTAACGCCCTTCTATTAGATCAGGCGGGCTGCCAAGCCGTACTCCACTGTATATCATGCACGGACAGACACTCTACAGTGCAAGGCCCAACAGAAAGGGGCCTGGCTGTATCCTGTACAAACAAAAAAATATGAGGTTTTTGTTGGTATTTATGGCCATAAAACGTAAGCCTACACCCTCGTCAAGGGACCTCATGTCTGTAGGTCCCTACACTAAATATAAAAAAAAAAAAAAAAAGCAACAATAGGAGGATAATGTCCTCCAAAAATCAAGTATTACTCACAGCAAGTTGGGCTGCAGTGTGTACATCGCCCTGGCCAAAAACTGATGCTCTAGCAGGATACAGCTAAACCCCCACTAAGTGAAGGCATCACAGGTGCAGGAGAAGCAGATCACACACACACCTTCATGGAATGGAGGGGAGGTGACTGCTAGATGATAAAACTGCACACAAGTGGCTTGCATATAGCGCTGTTCACATGCAGATGACACAGTCACAAACCCGCAGCCTATTAGGTAACGCCCTTCTATTAGATCAGGCGGGCTGCCAAGCCGTACTCCACTGTATATCATGCACGGACAGACACTCTACAGTGCAAGGCCCAACAGAAAGGGGCCTGGCTGTATCCTGTACAAACAAAAAAATATGAGGTTTTTGTTGGTATTTATGGCCATAAAACGTAAGCCTACACCCTCGTCAAGGGACCTCATGTCTGTAGGTCCCTACACTAAATATAAAAAAAAAAAAAAAAAAAAAAAAAAAAAAGCAACAAATTTTATATTATTATTACAATATTATTGTTGCTTTTTTTTTTTTTTATATTTAGTGTAGGGACCTACAGACATGAGGTCCCTTGACGAGGGTGTAGGCTTACGTTTTATGGCCATAAATACCAACAAAAACCTCATATTTTTTTGTTTGTACAGGATACAGCCAGGCCCCTTTCTGTTGGGCCTTGCACTGTAGAGTGTCTGTCCGTGCATGATATACAGTGGAGTACGGCTTGGCAGCCCGCCTGATCTAATAGAAGGGCGTTACCTAATAGGCTGCGGGTTTGTGACTGTGTCATCTGCATGTGAACAGCGCTCTATGCAAGCCACTTGTGTGCAGTTTTATCATCTAGCAGTCACCTCCCCTCCATTCCATGAAGGTGTGTGTGTGATCTGCTTCTCCTGCACCTGTGATGCCTTCACTTAGTGGGGGTTTAGCTGTATCCTGCTAGAGCATCAGTTTTTGGCCAGGGCGATGTACACACTGCAGCCCAACTTGCTGTGAGTAATACTTGATTTTTGGAGGACATTATCCTCTTATTGTTGCTTTTTTTTTTTTTTTTTTTTTATATTTAGTGTAGGGACCTACAGACATGAGGTCCCTTGACGAGGGTGTAGGCTTACGTTTTATGGCCATAAATACCAACAAAAACCTCATATTTTTTTGTTTGTACAGGATACAGCCAGGCCCCTTTCTGTTGGGCCTTGCACTGTAGAGTGTCTGTCCGTGCATGATATACAGTGGAGTACGGCTTGGCAGCCCGCCTGATCTAATAGAAGGGCGTTACCTAATAGGCTGCGGGTTTGTGACTGTGTCATCTGCATGTGAACAGCGCTCTATGCAAGCCACTTGTGTGCAGTTTTATCATCTAGCAGTCACCTCCCCTCCATTCCATGAAGGTGTGTGTGTGATCTGCTTCTCCTGCACCTGTGATGCCTTCACTTAGTGGGGGTTTAGCTGTATCCTGCTAGAGCATCAGTTTTTGGCCAGGGCGATGTACACACTGCAGCCCAACTTGCTGTGAGTAATACTTGATTTTTGGAGGACATTATCCTCTTATTGTTGCTTTTTTTTTTTTTTTTTTATATTTAGTGTAGGGACCTACAGACATGAGGTCCCTTGACGAGGGTGTAGGCTTACGTTTTATGGCCATAAATACCAACAAAAACCTCATATTTTTTTGTTTGTACAGGATACAGCCAGGCCCCTTTCTGTTGGGCCTTGCACTGTAGAGTGTCTGTCCGTGCATGATATACAGTGGAGTACGGCTTGGCAGCCCGCCTGATCTAATAGAAGGGCGTTACCTAATAGGCTGCGGGTTTGTGACTGTGTCATCTGCATGTGAACAGCGCTCTATGCAAGCCACTTGTGTGCAGTTTTATCATCTAGCAGTCACCTCCCCTCCATTCCATGAAGGTGTGTGTGTGATCTGCTTCTCCTGCACCTGTGATGCCTTCACTTAGTGGGGGTTTAGCTGTATCCTGCTAGAGCATCAGTTTTTGGCCAGGGCGATGTACACACTGCAGCCCAACTTGCTGTGAGTAATACTTGATTTTTGGAGGACATTATCCTCTTATTGTTGCTTTTTTTTTTTTTTTTTTTTTTTTTTTTCTCCACCATGTTTTACAGAGGATGTGGTGTGCCTTGGATCATGTGCCGTTCCCTTTCTTCTCCAAACTTTTTTCTTCCCATCATTCTGGTACAGGTTGATCTTGGTCTCATCTGTCGATAGAATACTTTTCCAGAACTGAGCTGGCTTCATGAGGTGTTTTTCAGCAAATTTAACTCTGGCCTGTCTATTTTTGGAATTGATGAATGGTTTGCATCTAGATGTGAACCCTTTGTATTTACTTTCATGGAGTCTTCTCTTTACTGTTGACCTAGAGACAGATACACCTACTTCACTGAGAGTGTTCTGGACTATAGTTGATGTTGTGAATGGGTTCTTCTTCACCAAAGAAAGTATGCGGCGATCATCCACCACTGCTGACATCCGTGGACGCCCAGGCCTTTTTGAGTTCCCAAGCCCACCAGTCAATTCCTTTTTTCTCAGAATGTACCCGACTGTTGATTTTGCTACTCCAAGCATGTCTGCTATCTCTCTGATGGATTTTTTCTTTTTTTTCAGCCTCAGGATGTTCTGCTTCACCTCAATTGAGAGTTCCTTAGACCGCATGTTGTCTGGTCACAGCAACAACTTCCAAATGCAAAACCACACACCTGTAATCAACCCCAGACCTTTTAACTACTTCATTGATTACAGGTTAACGAGGGAGACGCCTTCAGAGTTAATTGCAGCCCTTAGAGTCCCTTGTCCAATTACTTTTGGTCCCTTGAAAAAGAGGAGGCTATGCATTAGAGAGCTATGATTCCTAAACCCTTTCTCCGATTTGGATGTGAAAACTCTCATATTGCAGCTGGGAGTGTGCACTTTCAGCCCATATTATATATATAATTGTATTTCTGAACATGTTTTTGTAAACAGCTAAAATAACAAAACTTGTGTCACTGTCCAAATATTTCTGGACCTAACTGTATCTAAATGAAATGAATATTTAGCGTATTCAACTGCCGTTTGCCTTCACAACAGCATCAATTTTTCTAGGTAGTTGCACAAAGTTTTTGAAATAAGGTAGGTTGTTCCAAACATCTTGGAGAACAATCCTCAGATCTGTGAATATAGGTTTACAATGTCTTCTCTCTCTTTATATAATCCCAGACAGGCTCAATTATGTTGAGATCAGGGCTCTTTGGGGGCCATATCATAGCTTCCAGGACTTATGTTCTTCTTTATGCTGTATGTTTGCATTAGCTGTATGTTTTGGGAGTGTAGTCTTACTGCAGTGTATATTTGAAGCCAGTCAGATGCTTCACTAATGGTATTAGAATGGATAAGTATCTGTGTGACGCCCTGGACAAGCCAGGGGTCACAGGTAACTACATCACCACACCCTACACCCCGGTTAGGTACACCAGAGCTAAACCCAAAAATCCTTGTTGCCTTCCTCCAGGGCCTGGTGTTCACACCAGTGGGTGGGCCAGGCGGTTGGTCCCGCCCACCGAGGAGTTCGCGGTCCTGGAGGCGGGAAAAGCAGGGAGTTAAGCTAGGGA
The DNA here is from genome assembly GCF_048569485.1 of Anomaloglossus baeobatrachus. Classification (NCBI taxonomy): domain Eukaryota; kingdom Metazoa; phylum Chordata; class Amphibia; order Anura; family Aromobatidae; genus Anomaloglossus; species Anomaloglossus baeobatrachus. The sequence goes on along the minus strand of NC_134357.1, from coordinate 376,093,236 downwards.
AGTGGAGGAGTGAGGAGTTGAGTTTTGGACAGGAAAGTGTAAGGAGCAAAGTGAAGTGGCAGAAGAGCAACAGTGAGACTGCGTCTGGGTGTGTGCCCCGGAGAGACAGCAAGGTTAGCAGACGGCGGTGACCGTCTGCAGGAGTGGCTGATCGGAGTTGCCGAAAGGACCGTGGACGGGTGGTGGCCCGGCGGTACCGGACCGGTACACAAAGAGAGGCCAGCACCATTGGCAGGGGCCTTTCGGACCCCGGCAAGGCTTGGAGTCGCCGTAATTTGCCAAATCCGTCAGTGAAGGGGACCTCTGGGTTTCCAAACAACTAAGTCCCGATTGAAGGCAAAAGTCCAACCGTATGAGAGAGACACCGCCACCGCCAAGGCACCAGTTTCTCAGGGCCAGCGCCTGCGGGCAAAGAGGGGCTCCTCCGGCCCATATCCAAGCCGGGGAGTGGGTTACCGGTGGGAACCCATTGGAACCAACAGAAGTACTAGGTGCAGGGAAAGAGACAGTCACCGTTAACTACCGGGGAAAAGAAACAGCAGCCGTCCGTGGGAACCGTTTTTCCAGCTGTCTGTTTTACCATGAACTGTGTCAACGTCTCAGGCTGAGTGAGTACCACAGTGCCGTACGGCACAGCGCTGCCCCCGCGTCCCTGCACCTCCCCAGGCCCCATAACCCGCCTGCCATCCTGTCCTACCCCATCACCGGGCCCCGGGACTACCTACCCACGGAGGGGAGGACTAACAACTTAGCTGCTCCAGTCACCGCTCCCGGGATCCCCGTTCAGAACAGCGGTGGTGTCACTAAAATCACCACAACCGTGGGTGGCGTCACGGACAATAACCAAATCCCCACCACCAAAACAAGCCCCCTTTCACTCACGGGCCAGGAGCGCCGCTCGAGTCCCCGGGATCCGGCCCACCGCTCGAGCCACCACAGAGTAGCAGCAGCCGGACCTGAGCAGTGGGTGAGCATAGCGTTGCCATCCTCCTCCCCGCCCACGACAACTTGGCGTCATGAACAGGATCTTACCGCTCTGCCGTTGGGTAGAGGTGCGCCTTGTTACCGCCGGAGGTGTCCGGCCGAAAAATTTCAGAAGCCGCCATCTTTGGCGCGGAAAGTTCCCGCTCGAGCGTCTTCTCGAGTAGTGGAGGCTCGAAGGCCAAAACCCCACCCCGATAAAGGAGGAGCCGGAAAGAGGCTAAGGGGGACGAAATGGCGGATGGCTGCATGTGAGCGCGGCTATAAAAGCAGGGACGCCAGGACCCTGCGTCCATCTTGTTCCTGGGAGAGGCCGCCAGCAAGATGTTTATGCCGTCCCGAAGCACCGTGGCCCCCGCGCCTGGAACAGCGGCGTGGGTGGAAATCCGGACCGCGCAGCTCTACCAGAGGCTGCAGGTCAAGATGCAGCTCCTCTTAGAGGAGTGTGAGACCGACATGGAGGAGGTCATAGCGACCGTGCGGAGACGTGAGGAGGAAGCTGCGGAAGGGAGGGTGAGTGACCCACGCCCCGATGCCCTTAAAGGGCCGGTCATCGCGGCTGCGGGACCCGGTCTAAACCCTCTCGCCCTGCTGCCTCCCTCGCCACCCGTCCCGGAAGCCGTGACCCCGCCACTAGGCCCGCTGCCACCACATCCGGTAGCGATACCCCGCATGCCCGCCCCGGCGGGCCGACCTGTAGCCGGAGCCCGCAGCCGACCGGAGGTGCTGCTGCCGTGGAAGGCCCCAAAGCCCGAACCGGAGGCATCCCTCGAGAAAGCCCCCGAGCCAGAGCCGCTGGACCGCTCCGTGAAGAAGGCCCAGCCGCGGAAAGCCCCTGTGCCCATCCCCCACGCTTCGGACGAGGTAGCGCCGGGTTGCCGCTGCAAGGCGGCGCCCAAGGCCACGTCACCGCGGGACCTTCTGCCCAGATCACCAGCAGTGGGCAGTGTCCAGAAGGTCTCGCGGAGCCCGACCCGTGCGCCGGAGCTCGCAGCAGCCCTGTATTGGGACAGAGAGCCGGTACCGTTGGGCCTAGAAATTGAAGAGAGGGAAAGGAAGAAGGCGGAGTTGGTGGCCCGTACGATCCGGGAGAAGGAAAGTCTCCGCCAGGCAACCTTCCGTGTCCGAGGCCCGCTGTATGAGGGGCAGGTGAGGCGGTTTGATGTCCGCCGGGGCTATGGATTCATTTATGAACCGGGCCTGGAGACCGAAGTTTTTATAGCCCGGCGGGATGTTAATGCTCACCTGCCAGAGGAGCACCCAGGCCGTAACCTGATGCCGGGAGATCTGGTGCAGTACACCCGGCACTGTGGGGAGAGGGGGTGGTTCGCCCTGGATTCAAAGTTGAGGGGCAGCCAAGAGGCCCGTGCAAGCGCCGCACCCCCTCCCTCAGGTGATGCAGAGGACTCTGAGTAAGGGCAGCGGAGCACCATTGTCACCGTCCCCGTTGGGACCACCTGTGTTTGTATTGAAAAGTTTTGAAAGTTTATGAAAGATGATGAAAAATGAAACCGTGAAAGTCACCTGATTTGCAGCCTTGATTTGGGGCCGGTCGTTGCCGGCGCCGTTGTCCCCGTGGGGACCGTTTGAAAAGTTTTTGCATAGGAACTTCTATGGACAAGCCTGAGAACTTGCAGGGCAACCATAAACATTAGTGGCATGTAAATAATTGTTGTTGTTGCAGCTTCCACCGTTGCCGCCTCCGGAGAGGCAGATTGGAGGAAGGGCCCGCAGTGGAGCAGGCTGGGGCCCAGCCACCACCGGAACCGGTGGCATTCCTCTGGGGGTTTCAGGAGTTCCCCATGGATGTGGGTCCCCTGAAAGGACAGAACCCGCTCGGGCAACTTGTGCAGGACTGGGGTCAAGGGGTGCTGCCTGTTTCTTAGGGGCAGCATCAGGGCCAGGTTGCTTGGGTGGGAGAGAGCGGAAGCCATAACCGTTTGAAACCATTAAAACCGTTTAAGTAAGAGTACCTCCCGATGTGGGAAGAAGTTATTATAAATGTATTGTCTGTCACCGTTATCTTTTTATATTTTTACAGTTAAAAGAAGAATAAAACCGGTGATGGACGGGCAGCCCGCGGACGGTCTGCATTTTGCTAAGGGGGAATGTGGCGCCCTGGACAAGCCAGGGGCCACAGGTAACAACACACACACACACACCCACCCCCAGCAGTTTCACAGCAGACATCCCCAGTGAAACTTGATTCCTTTCCTCGGGCTCAGACAGACACACCAGGTGGGCGGAGTCAGGAGATGGAGACGCCCACCCAGGAGTTTAGTTGGCCTGAGGCAAGAAACAAGCCCAGACAAGTCTAGGAGAGGAAGAGAGAGGCGGTCTGCAGAGAGGCAGACGCAGACTGGGGCCTAGGTTGGAGCCTAGGGCCTTCGTGCAGCAGAGAGTGAGGCAGACGATAGTGGCCGTCTGCAGGGAGCCGGGCAGACAGTTGGTGGAACCGCAGGTAGCCGGGGCTGGGCGGTGGCCCACCGGTACTGAATCGGGGAGCCAGCTGGAAACCGGAGCGCAGGAGGAGTGTACGGAAGGTGCAGGAAAGGACTTACATTACCAACCTGGGGTCAGGGGAAAACACCGCAGCCGCCTGTGGGACCCGTCCATCCAGCCGTTTGTTTCAGCAGAGACTCTGTGTGCATCATTGGGCTGAGTGAGTACCACCGTGCCGTGCGGCACAGCGCTGCCCCTGCAACCCTGCACCTCGCCAGGCCCTGTAGCCCGCCTGCCATCCATCCCTACCCCATCACCGGGCCCCGGGACAACCAACCCCCCTACCCACGGAGGGGACATAACAACTACGCTGCTCCCTGTCATCGCTCCTGGGATCCCCGTCCAGAGCAGCGGTGGTGTCACAACCTCACCACAACCGTGGGTGGCGTCACGGACAATCTCCCTTACCTAACCCCCTTTTTTACTGTGGAGCCTGGGATCACAGACCGGGTCACGCCACCGTGATACCCACAGAAGTGACCTCGTGGCCTGGATCTGAGTACCCCTGGTGCCCGGGCGACACATCTGCCTGTATGATGGATAAGTACAGTGCCTTGCGAAAGTATTCGGCTCTCTTGAATTTTTCAACCTTTTCCCACATTTCAGGCTTCAAACATAAAGATAAAAATTTTAATGTTATGGTGAAGAATCAACAACAAGTGGGACACAATTGTGAAGCTGAACGAAATTTTTTGCCTATTTTAAACATTTTTAAAAAATAAAAAAACAAAATTTGGGGCATGCAATATTATTCCTCCCCTTTAAGTTAATACTTGTAGCGCCACCTTTTGCTGAGATTACAGCTGCAAGTCGCTTGGGGGTATTTTATATCAGTTTTGCACATAGAGAGACTGAAATTCTTGCCCATTCTTCCTTTGCAAATAGCTCGAGCTGAGTGAGGTTGGATGAATATCGTTTGTGAACAGCAGTTTTCAGCTCTTTCTTCAAGAATGGTTCTGTATTTGGCTCCATCCATCTTCCCATTAATTTTAACCATCTTCCCTGTCCTTGCTGCAAAAAAGCAGGCCCAAACCATGAGGCTACCACAACCATGTTTGACAGTGGGGATGGTGTGTTCAGGGTGATGAGCTGTGTTGCTTTTATGACAAACATATCATTTGCCATTGTTCCCAAAAAGTTCGATTTTGGTTTCATCTGACCAGAGCACCTTCTTCCACATGTTTGGTGTGTCTCTCAGGTGGCTTGTGGCAAACTGTAAACGACACTTTTTATGGATATCTTCGAGAAATGGCTTTCTTGCTACTCTTCCATAAAGGCCAGATTTGTGCAGTGTACGACTGATTGTTGTCCTATAGACAGACTCTCCCACCTCAGCTGTAGATCTCTGCAGTTCATCCAGAGTGATCATGGGCCTTTTGGCTGCATCTCTGATAAGTCTTCTCCTTGTTTGACATGAATGTTTGGATGAACAGCCAGGTCTTGGTAGTTATGCAGTGGTATAATACTCCTTCCATTTCAATATGATCGCTCGCACAGTGCTGCTTGGGATGTTTAAAGTTTTGGAAATCTTTTTGTAACCATATCCAGCTTTAAACGTCTCCACAACAGTATCACAACCTGCCTGTTGTGTTCCTTGGTCTTCATAATGCTATCTGCGCTTTAAACAGAACACTGAGACTATCACAGAGCAGATGCATTTATACGGAGACTTGATTACACACAGGTGGATTATATTTATCATCATCAGTCATTTAGGACAACATTGGATCATTCAGAGATCCTCAATGAACTTCTGGAGTGAGTTTGCTGCACTGAAAGTAAAGGGGCCGAATAATATTGCACGCCCCACTTTTCAGTTTTTTTATTTTTAAAAAAAAATGTTTAAAATAATCAAAAAAACTTCGTTCAACTTCACAATTGTGTCCCACTTGTTGTTGATTCTTTAGCATAACATTAAAGGGAACCAATCACCAGGATTTTCATATATAACCTAAAGCCAGTGCTATACCGGCACTATCAGGCTGCTTATCTACATACCTTTAGTGGTCAGCTCTGATGTTTAGGTTTTGAAATCCAAGAAAGTGAAATTTGTAAAATGAGCTGTTTCTTGAGTGACAGTTGCACTGGAGCAGATCATATATTCATAGCTATCCCCTCCCCTTGTTAGAATTAGCATATGCATTGTACAAACGATTTACTTTGTCTAGCAGGACCTGTGGTGAGGTCATACCCATGTGACCAGAAGGGTGCGGGGCCTCAGCCACCAAAGCTGGATAACAGGTCACATGGGTATGACCTCACACAGGTCCTTCCATAGACAAAGTGAGTCGTTTGTATAATACTTATGCTAATTCTAACAGAGGGAGGGGATAACTATGAATATATGATCTGCTCCAGTGCAACCGTCACTCAAGAAGCTGCTCATTTTACAAACTTCACTTTCTTGGTTTTCAAAACCTAAACATCCGAGCTGACCACTACAGGTATGTATAGAATCAGCCTGATAGTGCCAGTATAGCACTGGCTTTAGCTTATATACAAAAATCCTGCTGATTGGTTCCCTTTAACATTTTTTATCTTTATGTTTGAAGCCTGAAATGTGGGAAAAGTTTGAAAAATGCAAGGGGGCCGAGTACTTTCGCAAGGCACTGTGTCTACCTGTATTACTCAGTGTTGAGGTTGCCAAGAAATGGTTAACGTGGAGCAGTGTAGATGCAGTGGTTGGCCAAGGAAACAGTGCAGCAGATGAAAGACACATCAGGCTTATTTTCCTCTGAAATTGAAAGATGTCCAGCAATGCCATCACCTCACGTCTGAAAGCAACCAGTGGGACCCAGTTACATCCATCTACTGTCCAGAGAAGACTGGTCATAAGTGGTCTTCATGTAAAGATTGCAAGCAAAAACCATACCTTGAACATGGAAGCAAGGCAAAGTGACTGAACTATACACGAAAATATAGAAACTAAAATGCAGAAAAATTGCACTTTGTGCTCTGGACTGATGAGTACAAATGTGAAATATTGGGTGTAACAAAGTCAGTTTGTTTGCCAAAGGTCTGGCGAGCAGTATAATAATTAGTGTCTCAAGTTAAAAGTGAAGCATGATAGAGGTTCTTTGCAAGAATATATCTGCAGTTCAGCAAAAGGAGTTAGGGACTTGGTCAAGATTAATGCTGTTCTCAGGCAGATACTTATCCATCACGCAATACCAGCAGGGAGGTATATACGGTAATTGATTCCAAATTAATTCTGCAGCAGGAAGACCACCAAAATATAGAGCCAATGTCATTAAGAGCTATATTTAGCATAAACAAGAAAAAGGAGCCCTGAAATGATGGATATGGTCTCTACAGAGCCATGATCTCAACATCATCGAGTATGTCTGGGATTACATGAAGAGACAGAAGGATTTGAGCAAGCCTACACCTACTGTACAAAAGATCTGTGCTTCTCCAAGAGGTTTGCAAGAACTTCCCTGCCGAGTTCCTTCAAAAACTGTGTGCAAGTGTATCTAGAAGAATTGATCAAGGCAAAATGTGGTCACACCAAATATTGATTGATTTAGATTTATTTTCTTCATTCACTTTGTATTTTGTTAAATGATAAAAATAAACTATAAACACTTCTATTCTTGAGGGCATTTTTACATTTCAGCATTTTTCCACACCTATCTCCTTTCATGTTCATTTTTACAAGCAGCCCTACAGCTAATGTAAGCTGTTTGACCCTTAATTTCTGCTTGACTCTACAGTACTGTGGAACATAGGCATACATCACAGCATGTGTTTGGGTAAAGCAATATGTGTCTCGGCTAAACCTTGACAGTAAAGGAAGATTGCTATAAATATTAATGAGTATACCAGCATAACAGAAAAATGTTGACTTCAGGGTCTTAGCATGACAAAAGGAGTATCTGTGTTTGTTCTAATTTCACATAGATGGGCAAGTAAGGACACAGATATACAAAGATACGTATAGCCACCCTGCATAATTTACCAGTGTCTTAAGGTCCCCATACTCATTTAACTAATGTAAGTCAAACCCATCGATATTGCCAGTCTTTGATGAGACTCTAATGTGCATAGCGGTCCCCTAACACTCATTCGACAGATGTCAGGGGAGAGAAGGATCCGGCATGTCCAATTTTGGACTGCCGATGCCTCTGTCCATAAAGAGATAAGCCACTACAAGACGGCTATGGCAATGGCTCTCTGACAGAGAACACAAGCTCACTTGGCAGAGTAAGTGCTCCTGTGTAAGGAGGAGTGATAGCTGTGGCCAAACAATCAATCATACCATCATTCGACTGACAGCTATCCAAAGAGTATGGGGGCTTTACTTCTTTACCTGCAACTGGAGATTGTCTGATTGGAGATCTTGATCTGGAATTGTCCATGTTGAATTGAAAGGTCTGTTTCTCTGTGACATCTCCACTGTCTTCAATGCCATCTACCACTCTAACGAGAATGTTTTTGAAAAATATAAAATAAGGAAATATGTGACTAAAGGAGTATCAAGCTTTTATTTTTTAGAAGTCACATACTCAATTCACACTCATAATGTGACAAATGTATTTACAGGTGAGACATGTAAGATTGATCATCGTGCATAATTGGTGGTCTTAACCTTAGAATCCGTAGCAGACAACAAGACATATAAAGCCCAGCAAACTCTTAATTGTGAATCCAAACACAGTGGCACATCTAAACATGCTGCTGTGCTTAGTTCTGCATTTAGGTTATTTTCCAAAAAATTAAGCTGGGCTACAGGACCAGGATAACGTCATGTAGGGAAATACACTACAACCTGTGTAAACATGTAAATGGTTGTTGTGCTCCTCACTGGTGATGGTCCCAGTAATTTATTTCCATAATTGAAAAGTTACCATGGACAAGATAGACATACTGTAGACATACCAAGTGACAAACAAATTAATGTACTGAACTCACCGAGGGCTGAGATCTGGTGGGCCATATGTGTTGAGAGATGGAATAAGAAGATTGGCTGGCTTTTTTGAACCAACATTCTCTGTCTCCACTTCTTTTTCTCCCTTGCGACATTGAGGTGAAGGACTTCTTCCCCGGCTGTTACGAGCGGGAGAGCGACAGTTACGGCGGAAGGCATGAAATTGCCTCAGTTCATCCCCAAGAAGACTACTAAGAGAACCACGGCGCACAGGGCTATTAAGGTTTGGAAGCAGGAGCTTCCTGCGTGTCATGGTAGCAGGAGAGTGGCGGAAAAAGTCATCTGCTTCATCATTGTCTTCAAGGATGGATGATAACTTTTTTTCAGATGGGGTCCCAGATTCTGGACGAGGCTAAAACATTAAATAACATTTGTAGTGATTGACACTCTTGAATTCTTAAGATATAAAGTCTAAATGCTTCATAGCTATAAGTAGCATCCCAGTGGTTGCCATTTGGAATCTGTATCCACTTTGCACACAGATTCACCTCTACGAGCTGAGATGAGATAATATGTTTTGCTTCTGTAGAACTGTATTTTTTTACAACATTAAACTGTTGTAAAATGTCTGGTGAAAATTAAATTTTGGGATGTACTTGTCCAGATGACCAAGGTATTTTATTTTTCAGTCATTCGTCTTTGTAACAACCATCATTTTTTTTATTTTTATGTAAGCTTAACTACAAGTGCATCTCAATAAATTAGAATATCATCAAAAAGTTAACTTATTTCAGTAATTCAATACAAAAAGGGAAACGCATATGTTATATAGTCATTACAGAGGGATCTATTTCAAGTGTTTATTTCTGTTAATGTTGATGATTATTGCTTACAGCCAATGAAAACCCAAAAGTCATTATCTCAAAAAATTAGAATATTATATAAGACTAACTGAAAAAATGATTTTAAACTCAGAAACGTTGACCTACTGAAAAGTTTGTACAGTAAAAGCACTCAGTACTTAGTCAGGACTCCTTTTGCATGAATTAATGCATCAATATTGCTTGGCATGGAGGCGATCAGCGTGTGAAACTGCTGAGGTGTTAAGGATGCTCAGCTTGCTTTGATAGCAGCCTTCAGCTTGTCTGCATTGTTGGGTCTGGTGTCTCTCATCTTCCTCTTGACAATACCCCATAGATTCTCTATGGGGTTTAGGTAAGGTGAGTTTGCTGGCCAATGAAGCATAGTGATACTGTGGTTATTAAACCAGGTATTTGTACTTTTGGCAGTGTGTACAGGTGCCAAGTCTTGCTGGAAAAGGAAATTTCATCTCCAAAAAGCTTGTCGGCAGAGGGAAGCATAAAGTGCTCTAAAATTTCCTGGTAGACAGCTGCACTGACTTTGGTCTTGATAAAACACCGTGGACCTACACCCGATGACATGGCTTCCCAAACCATCACCGATTGTGGAAACTTCACACTAGACCTCAAGCAGCTTGGATTGTGGCCTCTCCACTCTTCCTCCAGGGACTCTGGGACCGAGATTTCCAAATGAAATGCAAAACTTACTTTCATCTGAAAACAACACCTTGGACCACTGAGTAACAGTCCAGCTCTATTTTTCCTTGGCCCAGGTAAGAGGCTTCTGGTGTTGTCTATTGGTCATGAGTGGCTTGACACAAAGAATGTGGCAGTTGTAGCCCATATCCTGGGTATGTCTGTGTGTGGTGGCTCTTGAAACACTGACTCCAGCAGCAGTCCACTCCTTGTGAATTTCCCCCAAATTTTTGAATGGCCTTTTCTTAACAATCCTATCAAGGCTATGGTTATCTCGGTTGCTTGTGCACCTTTTTCTAAAATTAAATGAACTTTTTGATGATATTCTAATTTATTGAGATGCACTTATATATGAGGTCTTTTATTTATTTTTTTCTTCGACATAGGTCATAGTTTTTTAAGTGCCATTATGCCAAACAACCCTGTAAGCTTTATATTTGTATTCAGTTTTTCACTGGTATAATTTATGATTTGCATAAGTATTCTGTTTACGGTTTTGTATGGGTTGTTACAATTACTGGGAGATATATATATATATATATATATATATATATATATATATGCTATTTGCTGATTTGTGAGGATTATTTTTTAAAAGCTTCTGAATAAATTTGTTTATTGCAATTGTTTTTCAATATTTTTTAGTAACTTTATAGAAAAAAAACTTTGACTTATTTTCTGCTTGAAATACACTGTGCGCAGAATTATTAGGCAACTGAGTATTTTGATTACATGATACTTTTTATACAAGTTGTCCTACTCCAAGCTGTATAGGCTTGAGAGCCAACTACCTATTAAGTAAATCAGGTGATGTGCATCTCTGTAATGAGGAGGGGTGTGGTGTAAAGACATCAACACCCTATATAAGGTGTGCTTAATTATTAGGCAACTTCCTTTCCTTTGGAAAAATGGGTCAGAGGAGAGATTTGACAGGCTCTGAAAAGTCCAAAATTGTGAGATGTCTTGCAGAGGGATGCAGCCGTCTTGAAATTGCCAAACTTTTGAAGCGTGATCACCGAACAATCAAGCGTTTCTTTGCAAATAGCCAACAGGGTCGAAAGAAGCGTGTTGGGCAAAAAAGGCGCAAAATAACTGCCCATGAATTGAGGGAAAATCAAACGTGAAGCTGCCAAGATGCCATTTGCCATCAGTTTGGCCATATTTCAGAGCTGCAACAATACTGGAGTATCAAAAAGCACAAGGTGTGCCATACTCAGGGACATGGCCAAGGTAAGGAAGGCTGAAAAACGACCACCTTTGAACAAGAAACATAAGATAAAATGTCAAGACTTGGCCAAGAAATATCTTAAGACTGATTTTTCAAAGGTTTTATGGACTGATGAAATGAGTGACTCTTCATGGGCCAGATGGATGAGCCAGATGGATGGGCCAGAGGCTGGGTCAGTAAAGTGCAGAGAGCTCCACTCCGACTCAGACGCCAGCAAGGTGGAGGTGGGGTCCTGGTATGGGCTGGTATCATCAAAGATGAACTTGTGGGACCTTTTCGGTTTGAGGATGGAGTGAAGCTCAACTCCCAGACCTACTGCCAGTTTCTGGAAGACAACTTGTTCAAGCAGTGGTACAGGAAGAAGTCGGTATCGTTCAAGAAAAGCATGATATTCATGCAGGACAATGCTCCATCACATGCATCCAACTACTCCACAGCGTGGCTGGCCAGTAAAGGTCTAAAAGATGAAAAATTAATGACATGGCCCCCTTGTTCACCTGATCAGAACCCCATAGAGAACCGGTGGTCCCTTATAAAATGTAAGATCTACAGGGAGGGAAAACAGAACACCTCTTGCAACAGTGTCTGGGAGGCTGTGGTGGCTGCTGCACGCAATGTTGATCGTAAACAGATCAAGCAACTGACAGAATCTATGGATGGTAGGCTGTTGAGTGTCATCATAAAGAAAGGTGGCTATATTGGTCACTCTTTTTTTGGGTTTTGTTTTTGCATGTCAGAATAGTTTATTTCTAAATTTTGTGCAGTTATATTGGTTTACCTGGTGAAAATAAACATGTGAGATGGGAATATATTTGGTTTTTATTAAGTTGCCTAATAATTATTTATATTAGTCATAATATTTATGAGTCTTTTGGGTTGATTGAGAACATAGTTGTTGATCAATAATAAAAAAAATCCTTTAAAATGCAACTTGCCTAATAATTCTGCACACAGTGTATATAGTTGTGTCCTGTATATAGAGATGAGTCTATGTACCAGTACAATATGCCTGTAAAGAAGACTTTTTAGATCTTTAGGCAGAGATAATTCTTCTTTGCTTGGTAGTTGATCAGTCATGCTAGAGGTTGACAATTTGAATCCCAGAAAAGATTACATTTCAATAGAAAGCAAAGTATTTATTAACTATATATAAAGGTACTGAGTACCCCTCCCTCCCATGGGGAAATCAGAATGATCACAACAACTTTCTGACTAACATACATGCAGTGTGACCGGGCTCCTCGCGCCCATGGGCCCCTGCCCCTGTGCAGATGAGCTGCGGTGTCGCTCCTGTATTCATTACCTGTGAAAGCCGTGGTGATCGGGCAAACCTGTAGCATCCCTAGAATCAAACAGAAACAAAACGACTAATGAATGATTAACAGACCACATCTGCTCTTAACATGGATAAAATGAGAAATGAAACACAAATCATTCCACTTCATTTCTACTGCAAAGTTGGTTTTAAATGGTTAGAAATTACTGATATGTCTTATTAATAGGTTTTATAATCCAGATGATTATATTAAAAAAAAATGTTAAAACGTTTCTTACATCCGTCTCACTGCCTTCACGCAAGTTAAATGTCAGGTCATGGTGAATGTCTGCCATGAATTTGCTAGAATACTCTGGGTAGAGTTCTAACACCTCCAGAAGTCCTCTGAGGCTGAGATATTGTAGATCACAGTAGGTCAGGGCTTTCACATCTGCATTTGTTTTGACCACCTGGTCCTTATTGGAGATGTCGGCACCGATCAGATCTCCTTTCCCTAAGATATGAAGAGTAAGAGAATGCACATTGAATTTTCCTGACAAGATAGCATCTCAATGGTCATAATAATTTAAAAAACTGTGGGGTATCACTGAATGTCAGTAGACAAAAGTTTAGCATTTTGTCTCAGCAAATTTTGACCTTACACAAAAACATACTCTGCTTCGATTATATGTTTCCTCTTTAGGAAACGTGTCATCAAAACTGAAAAAAATATTTTTTTATAATACAATTTATTAAAAATAAAAAAAATATTTTTTTTGAAATTTCACACTAGCTACTGGGCTTTTTTTTAGACCCAAATTTCCATTTGTTTCAGAGAACTGAAGTCCTCAGTGGTTGATACCTTTTAATGGCTAACTGAAAAGATGGTAATAATAGCAAGCTTTCGAGACTACTCAGGTAAAAGGTATCAACCACTGAGGACTTCAGTTCTTTTAAACAATTTATTTTTTTTTAAACAATTTTTTATCTCTACTGGCTAACACGGTACAAAGATATATTTTTCATTTTTCTCAGGAAATTCCCATGTACATTAGCAACAATGAAGAGACACAGACCCTATATTTTGCACTGAAGCATCTAATAAGCATGTGCAAGGGTCATTGTGAAGTGAAGGGGCAGGGTCAGCTGTGACATCGTCTATGGTTATTGGTGGATTCTGTATTATCAGCTGTATATAGAGGAGTTGTCAGTTATTGTAAATCCTGCCTCTCCTGATATAACCAATTATATAAAAAAGGAAGCTGCCAGCAGGTTTTTGCTATCTCATCTGAGAGCAGCATGATGAAGGCAAAGAGATCCTGAATCCAATGATGAATCACTTAGATTACTGGATGCAGCAGTTCTGACACTATCAGAATTTTTAGATTTAGCATAAAGCAAATCTAAGACAGCTGTCCCACCCATACCAGGCTCTGTATAGAGATTGTACATTCACAGTGAGATGTCAATCAGTGGAGGGGGCGTGCCGGATTGCCACTCTTGTGACATTTTGGTCTGAGCAATGATAAATCCTGCAGCTTAAACAAACATAGCAAATAAACAACAGATCGGACCTTAACAAGACAGGCATACCGGAATTCTATGTTTTAACCCTTGCAGTATGCTGTCTTCAGCTTACATAGCAAAAAGCTGCTGACAGATTCCCGTTAATTAGATGCTAAAATGTTTTTTTAGCAGATACTATGGAATAGTGTAATGAGAATATGAAACACTGATCCAACATCTATATATCCAATACTGATACAACAATGATGAGAATAAAGTAGAATACACTTTCAAAGCCCGACGTTTATGTCAAATGCAGACCTCAATCATGGCAGTAATTTGAATAATGAGTGAAAAGAAAGCCGATCAACATGGCCATCAGAAGGCTCAAATGATTGGCTCCTTTTCATTCTTCATTTAAAATACTGTCATGATTGATGCCCAGGTTGGACCAAAACATGCGTCATTGAAAGTGTACTCCTATCCTCATCATTGTTGGATCATTATGAATGTTGGATCATTATTTTTTATTCAATTTCTACTGTTTGATATCTAATAAAATGTCTTGGTTGTTTAAAGAATTAAATTTGTCTCTTAAATATTAAAAGATATAACAAGTCTGGTGCCCTTTAAAGTCTTAAGGCTGCTTTACATGGTACGACCGATTGTGCAATTTCACAATCGATCGTACCCGCCCCCGTCCTTTTTGCGTCACGGGCAAATCGCTGCCCGTGTTGCACAAAGTCAGTAACCCCCGTCACACGTACTTACCTCTCGTGCGACCACGCTGTGGGCGGCGAACGTCCACTTCCTGGAGTGGGAGGGACGTTCGGCGTCACAGCGACGTCACACGGCCGCCAGCCAATGGAAGCGGAGGGGCGGAGATGAGCGGGACGTAAACATCCCACCCACCTCCTTCCTTCACATAGCCGGCGGCGGCCGCGTGACGCAGGTGAGCTGCTGTTCATCGTTCCCAGGGTGTCACACGGAGCGACGTGTGCTACCCCGGAAACGATGAACAACTAAATTAAACGATATTATGGAACCTAGCGAGCAGTACACGACTCACGATTTGTGAGCGATACTGCGTCGCTAGGAGGTGTCACACAGGCCGGCATCGCCAGCGATGCCGGATGTGCGTCACAAAAACCGTGACCCCGACGATCTATCGCACGATAGATTGTCTGGTGTAAAGCAGCCTTTAGCTGTACTGGAGTGATTGTACAAGAATTAGTACAAGTGGTACTCACCGAGAATAGCCAGCACCATATTGTCCTTCAAGACTTCCAGAGATCCTGAGCATACAAAATAATTGGCCTGCAGAGCATCTCCTTGTCGTAAAAGGTACTCCCCAGGGGCACAGAAAGAAGTTTTGATGTGCAGTGATAGGGCGCGCAGACATCCTCGGCTGGCAGTCTCAAAAACTGGTAACTGCAAGATGTCCTTATTGAGGTGCATCGCTATATCAGCACGTAACTCATCTGGAAAATCTTTTAGCAGCTGAAAAAAATAAAAGGCATCAAATGCTAGAGACATTAAAAGAAAGATGACTTATCTCTCAGTTTGAGACTCACAGTGGAGGCTGCCCATACAAGAGATTATATCAATGCAATGAACTGTAAATGGCCTAATAGGTCCTGTTGGAGATAATTTGGATAGATGGATAAAAGTCACACTCAACATAAGCAGCCATATTGAATTTTCAATATATTTCCATGACAATTACAGTTTCATGCTTTTTTTTGAAAAGGTAAAATCAAATAATTTGAAGCAAAAATATGTTCCCTACCTCATTGGCATCAATGCCGTTGTTGACAGACCAGGTTGTCTGAAAGTACTCCAACATGCGCTGTTTAAGCTGCTGCGGCAGGCGGTGAACACGGATAAAGTCTTTGAGGTCCTTCATACGTGTATGGTATAGGGAGCGACGAGAGTACATTCGTTGGATGATAGCCGTCACGTTACCAAAAACCACCGCATGCATTAGCGCTACGAGGAAGAAGACAACACCACTGGTGATTACAATGTCTTACAAGGAACTGAAATCCCGTGGACCACCATTAATACATTGTCATCATATGATGGAAACTATGACCTTGTTCCTCACATGTTTAGAAGACTGAGCACAGTAGGTCGTTATTGTCTGTAGCCGAGGTGCTAGAGTGCAAAATCTGGAAACATTGTGTTGTAAATGGCTGTTTTCACTAGAGTTTATAAAGGCTTAGTAAAATCACATCCACACTCACCTCCTATCAACATTGTGCAGATGGAGAAGATCTTCTCCGCGTCAGTATTAGCGCAAACATTGCCAAAGCCCACACTGGTCAAGCTGCTGAGCGTAAAGTAGAGGGATGCAATATAAGCACTTCGAACAGAGGGGCCCCCAATTGAATTATTTATGTAGGGTACTTCTAGCCTCTTGCCCAATTCATGGAGCCATCCTGCATGTGAAAATATTTGTACTCAATACTTTAAGCACATCTTTATACAATGCAGTTTTTCATGCACTGTGCATGAAACTAACTTGAAATTTACCAAGCACAACGAGGGATAATGTCAACATATCTACTGTACACATTGTAGGAAGAAAAGGAACCATTCATAATGGGAATCGACCTTTACGCAGCTATAATAGTAGCTATTCTTACCAATGTCCCAAGTGACAGGGTCATTGCTCTCCATTTCTTTGCGGCCAATCACATACCAAACGCAGGCCATCCAGTGAGCCAGGAGGGCAAACATAGACATAAGAAGAGTCAGCACCATTGCACTGTACTGAGAATATCGATCCAGCTTCTGTAGCAACCTTAGGAGCCTTAGCAACCGAATGGTCTTCAGCAGATGGACCAGAGACGTCTTCCAATATATAAAAGAGGAGAACACTATCAGAACAGGTCTGTCAATATTTCATCTTTTCCTGTTTTTAGCTGTTCATATATGACTATGAAAATGATGATCAATCTCCCCTGTTTGGTATAACTGTCTACTCATCTACCTGACTTTAATCCTCCAAAATCCCTGACTTTATACAAGTATACGTAGAAGAATTGATATTGTTTTGAAGGAAAAATTTATTGATTTGATTTTCATTTCTATTTTGTTCATTCCTTTTGCATTTTGTTAATTAACAATAATAAACTGTTAGCACTTCTATTTTTGAAGGAATTCTTACTTTTCAGCATTTTTCCACACCTAAAAATTTTGAATTGTGCTGAGCAAATTTGGGCCCCGATTCATCAAAGCGATTAGGCCAGAATTTTAGTATAAATTGTTTTGTAAAGTCGCTATATTTTGCGCAGCATGGAGTTATGAAGAAATGCTAACATTTTTGAGGTTTTCAGTTTTGCCCATCTCCTTCAAAAAGGGTGGAGCTGGGGTGAGATGTGGGCTTGACAGGGACATAACGCCACGGCTCGTCTAATCCACTGCAAGCTGTGATTTTCCTTCAGCTAGAAATCTTACTCCAATTTCTTACAAGCGTAAGATTGTGGCACACGGATACACGTCACTTTTCAGACACTCCTGATTCATTAGCAGGCATAACCCTGGTGTATGGTGCACGTAATGTCTTCAAGATGCGGGCGAATTAACCAAGGTTTTCTTAGGTGATGCCGCTTTTTATTGAAGAGGTTTTACCATTGTTTTTGTGGTGGCTCCAGCATCACTTTAGTATAATTTAAACTCTAACTAGAAAGAACGAACATACTACTTCTGTTATCTGCTTTACGGTTAACCCAGCAGCAGGTATATGGTGTAACAAAATACTGATCATGTGCACAACAATGTTGGTTTTACACTGCTGTGCATTATTGTTCAATTAATGTGGTGGTTTTGCAGCACTTTTTCATGCGAACTCCATGTGGAATCCACCTGAAAAAGACGTCATGTGCACACACCCTCACAGGGACTAAATATTTACAGAAGAATGACATTTTCTTACGTATAAGATACCTCTAAGACATTTACAACAAATACGTTAAGCATTGAATGAACGGAAGTTTTTTTTCTTACCACTGTGACATTGAATGCATAGAGAAGATCAAAGGGCAAAGCAGCAATGAGATCCACAAAGAACCATGTGGCGAGGTAGTGGATACAGATTGAACGGGGCTCATACACAACTTGTCCAGAGTGGCTCACGTAAGTGGTCCGGAAATTTAAAATAATATCTGTGAGACAAAGATTGAACACTAAAATTTGGACCAAAAACCTTTTTACTGTTCAATATCTTGCAAATAACATAAGTATTAGATAGTATGAAGTGGAATTAAGCATCATAAATGATATTCAAGAAGCTTCTGCTGGGGGGATACTGTCACTGTATAATCGGACACATCATGTCTCCTTCATCACATTAGATACAATACAATAGATACAATATGTGACCAAAATACCGCAAACAACCACAGGATTGTTGGCAAAATAACATACACAGAAATGTTGTTATACGTATATTTAGGTGCATTTACACAAGCCGGATATCATGAACAACCATTTCCCAATAATCGACCAATATAAACTTGCTGTAAATCACCCGAAAAAAATTACATGTCGGGTAAAATTATTTTTAAGCTTGCTTAAAGGAATTGAGTCACCAATATTCATGCTGGCCACTAGGGCTCATTTAGACTCATAGGCCCCGATTCATTAGGACTGGGTTTTTGCTTGCCTGTGTTAATAATTGGCCTGCAAGAATTAAGAATTTGGGGCATCTTATCAGTGGTGTGCATCGTCACAGAAATGTTACTCCAGTCATAGTTAGTAAAACAGTTCTGGTGTAAATAATGCTACCACTTTCTATGAACCTGACAGGTGGGAATAGCCATGCAACATCCTCAGTCTGGCCAATTTTGGCAGAGCTGGTTGAAACTGGCACAAATACCCCAAATGTCATAACATTTTGACACGATTCCAGATTAATGAAAACTTTTGAGGATATTCAAGGTGTTTTACACACCATTTTTCTGGCTTAAAGGGAATCTGTCAGGTCCTGTATGCACCCATAACCAAGAGCGGTTCTGGGTGCATATTGCTAATCTCTGCCTATCTATCCCAACCTATAGTAGCATAGATAAAGGGATCATTAGAAAAAGTATTTCTAAAGATCCTTTATGATATGCTAATGAGGCCAGGGACCAGTCATGACTCACATGGCGTTACTTCCATTGGCTAGTTGGCCCCCTTAGCATAAGCACACCCTTGTGGGTGTATCAACATGCTAATGAATGCACAGCACCAGAGGATGGTTGCTCACCTCTCAGGGTGAGCCCAGCAAATCACTCTTCTTTGCTTATGGTATTTAGATGCACTTGTTGGTAACTGATTTTTTTGGCCTTGGTATGACTACTTTTGAGACACTTTATGTATTGTCAGGCAAGCACATGGGGGAGTTTGCAGATATAACAATCACTTGTCCAACAGATATGTGATGTGTATGATAAACTTTAGTGTTGTGTCAGTAATGATCCGTGATATTTATTATACATCCAGATTAGTTGAACTACATATCTATGGAAGGGTCTAGTGCCAATGTATGTAAAGCGCTGTGGAATTAATAGCGCTATATAAATGAATAAATTATTATTATTATTATTAGTCCTTCTCTCAGTGTCCTTATAATTGGAAGATAATTAATTTGTGACTGAGATAAGTTAGTTCTTGATTAGATTTGTTTGCACATTCTGCCTAATCTATGTGATTCAGTGCTGCAATGACTTGATGATGAGAAGGCAAATCTTGACTGCCTGTCCTTGAAAGTGAAATGTTAGTGCACATAATACAAAACTATGTGGACTGTCTGTGCCGATGGCTAAGGAATTTGTCCTTAGGACGGCCTCCCAGAAGGGCTTCCAATAGCCATCTGAACGCACTGTGGTAGAGTTGACTGTTTTACTGACATACAGTCATGGCCGAAAGTATTGGCACCCTTGAAATTATTCCAGAAAATGAATGAATTCTCCCAGAAAATTACTGTAATTACATAAGTTTTATTATATACATATCTATTTCCTTTGTGTGTATTGGAACAACGCAAAAAAAGCAGAAAAAAAGGCAAATTGGACATAAGTTTACACAAAACTCCAAAAATGGGCTGGACAAAATTGTTGGCACCCTCATCTTAATATTTGGATGCACACCATTTGGAATAAATACCTGCAATCAATTTCTTCCTACAACCATCAAGAAGCTTCTTATACCTCTCAACTGATATTTTGGATTACTCTTCTTTTGCAGTCTGCTGCAGGTCTCTCATATTTGAAGGCTTCCTTCTCCCAACAACAATTTTAAGATCTCTCCATTGGTGTTCAATGGGATTTAGACCCGTACTCATTGCTGCCACTTCAGAACTCTCCAGCACTTTGTTATCATCCATTTCTGGGGGCTTCTTGAAGTATGTTTGGGGTCATTGTCCTGCTGGAATTCTCAAGCCGCGCTGCATGACGCGTTTATGTCATACACACACGCCAGCATTGAGGTACTGAGCAGGTGCACTTTGATCTGCACTACTCAGGGCAGATACAAGTATTGTAGTGCGCCTGCGCAGGACCTCAATGCCGGCGCATGTGTATGACATAAACGCGTCAGAATAAGGAAGACCAAGATGGCCAAAAGGGGAGGCCCCGCACCCGGAGAACGGCGCCACCCATCCGACCGTTGTGTACCGGAGTGACCTTCTAGGTGAGTATTATAAAGTGTTTTTTTTTTATGTTCTACACAGCAGCCTGGGCTCTTATATACAGCATGTTAGAATGCTGTATATAAGAGCCCACTGGTGGTGGCCGCAGCCTATAGAGCAAAAAAGTGATGAAAGGTTCCCTTTAAGCTGAGGAGCCGGTATGAATGTGAGTACTGGTCGATATGAAGGGCCCAGAAGGAGAGGTCTGTTCAGGCACCATAACATTCAACATACTCGTTAGTCAGAATATGTACTTTTCTTCTCTGCTTTTTGTTTTGTTCTGTATACACACAAAGGAAATAAACATGTGTATAACAAAACGTGTAATTGCAATAATTTTCTGGGACAAAACTTAATTTTCTGGAATAATTTCAAGGATGCCAACACTGTATATAGTCTATTAGCTGTTTTTTTTTGTTTGTTTGTTTGTTTGTTTTTTTAAATATAGGCAACTTTGGAGACATCTGCAGAATGAGTTATCAGAGAATCCCTCAGTGAGCTTGTTCTGATGGCAGACTTTCTTTTAGCTGATTTATGGCCAAAAAGTTCAGCACAACTTTGGTGTGGTTTGTGGTCATATATCAGGACAGAGAAGCTCAGAAAAAGACAGATGAAAGCGTTATCCTATGTTCACACTTGTGACACATTCCATCTAATTTTCTATCTTTCGCAACAAACAATAACAAAATAACATTTTCTAAGATGGAACTGTTGCATAAATGATACAAACAGAAGCAGAGGGTCTCATGGATTAATTCAGGGACTGTCTTGAGTTTGGATATGTGTCAGTTTAGGAAATTAAGAAAAACTGTTAAAAAAGGAACCTTTTAGGCTATGGCTGCATGTTGATGTGCCACAAAACACTCAAATTGCAGCAACACATTGTAATGTAACGACCTCCTAAGTTTTTTTTCTTACGACTTGCAGCATAGTGCATCTGCGACACAGAGTTGCAAATGTTTCCAAATGTGTTGGATTTTCTATCGCTGGTCAAAACTCGTATGGAACACAATTACATAGACTTCAACGCAACGTGTAACTTGCCTGCAACATTTCTGCAGCTTGGCTATTTATTGACAAAAAACAACAACTCGTGTCGTGACAGCAGCACAGATTTTTTTTTGGTCGTGCGACTTTTCAGGGAATTGCTGTTGTGTGACACGTCACCTTTTAGCCGTTGCCAACTCATCATTGCATTAGTTATGTAACAGATCTATGTTGGACATTCATTTTGTTTGCTTGTTCCTAACATGGAAAAGATGAAGAGAATGTCCAAATACAAGTAAGAACATAGCCTCCTACATTCCCTATCAGAAAAGCTCACTGGTAAATCTTAGATAACTCGTTCTGCAGCCAGCAATAGTGCAACACAAAGGCAACATTTTTAACTAAACCAAATTTCAAAAAATTATATTTAGCCCAAAATCTATGTATTTAAGGAAAAAGAACGGTCTTGTTAAACAGAACCAACACCCAGGCTTCATAGCTTTAGTATCTGACTAACTGGTTGTCACGTTCTCTACATATTTACTGCAAAGTCCTAGTCTCTTCCAGGAAAAAGTGTCCATCATAACCGAAACCAAGACATAATGGTAAATTGGCCATTAACGCCATGGACTACAAATAAGAGCATTTGTTCTTTGCCCTATCTAAGTGACCCCTCTACAATTAAGCGGTATAACACATACATTGCAGCAGTTCATTAGACGCTCCTTTCTGACCTCGTTTATAGGGTTATTTATAATGTAGCAGTAGTGTGCCCATACATATATATTTACTCGCTACACAGGTATATTTGACAGGACGCCTGTGTGGTCCCATACACTTACCTAAAATAAATAACATTTCCACAGCAATGTCACTGACAATAGTACTTCGGGCTGCAGACACGCTGTCATCGTGGCCTGTGAAGCAGACATTGTAAGGGACGGTGACAGCCACGTAAAAGGTGGCTAAAAGGATAAGCCAGTCCCAGAGGGCCTTGAAGATGCTGTAATGAAGAAGGATGAAGCGAGGCTTCTGGACAGATGCTACTTTGTATTCGGGGAGGGAAGGCTTGTTATCTAAGAAGTTCTGGGAACAGAAGAAAGAGAGAGTAATTGAATAGGTAAAATTCAGGTTACAATGGTGGTCAGATAATTGTGTGTATGGAAGTCTTCCCGGTTAATTATGAAATCAGTCTATGAACAAATTTATGACTGGAAGACGTAGAAGTTTTACACAAACCGACTGGTTACACTAAACAACCAACATGTTTGCTACCATACTATACCACATCTCTTGGGTTGGGGAGGAAGTAAAAAAGTATAAAGACATAGCTGATTCTTCCTGTGAGGTAAAACATTTCCTTTACTGATTTTAAACAGGTTTTACCTGCAATTCAGCCAGTATACTATATAGTAGTAGGAGCATAGAGGAAATATTGGTCTTTGAACAGTGTGTTTTGTTCATTAGCAGCATGTGTAGTGGCAATATTTTATTAGTGGTTTTGGTGTGGAAGTATTTTTTTTAGCTTTCCATAGTGGTATTATTAGTTATAATGGTCTTTGCATAGTGTGTAATTGTAACAGTATATACAGTAGATATTGTCTAGTCCTGGTAGAGCATAAACAGTGCTATATAATCATTATATATCTATAGAACATTTTTAATTGGTGAAGAAGAGTATGGGAAGGCATACAGTGCTGTGAAAAAGTGTTTGCCGCCTTCCTGATTTCTAATGCTTTTCCATGTTTGTCACACTTAAATGTTTCAGATCAGCAAAAAAAAAAATATTAGACAAAGATAACACAAGTAAACACAAAATTCAGTTTATGAGTGAAAGTATTATTAAGGGAAAAATAACCTACAGGGAACTGTGTGAAAAGGTGATTACCCCCTAAACCTAATAACTGGTAGGGCCACCTGTAACAATTATGTAGATACTCTGGAATCTGATAGCATGGAATATAACGAAACTGAGACAAGGGTTGGGTAAATACTCTGTATTAAGTAATAAACACAGTGCAAATAACAGAGCATAACAGAAAGCAACTACAAATTAAATGTAAGTGCAAACCGCACTATGTGAATGTCCTGACAGCACATATGCAGTATTGCGCACAGAAAATAAGTGATGAATGTCCAGAATAATATGTATAGCAACCAAGTGTTGAATGTCCAGAATAATATGCACAGAAAACAAGTGGTGAATGTCCAGAAGCTCTATGCAGGTGCACGCACATCATTAATGCATGAGAGTCCAGAAGTTATGTCCAGTAAAGTATGCAGGATTGCGCACAGCAAACAAATGGTTACCAATGTACTTCCACGGCTGGCAAAGTGCCGCACAAGTCCAGCACACAGCCTGTACAGATAGAGTCCAGGGTTAAGTACACTGATAACAAACAGAGAATTTAGTTCTTACAGATCAAGGTAGTCCAGCAGTATAGGGTTCTTCTCCTAGAAGCTTTGAAGGGAGGGAACCACAGCCAGGATCTGGATAATGCACCGTAGACTGCAGGTAGCTGATCAGTAATGAGGTGGAGCACAGAACTAACAAGCGACAGCAAGAAGTTCAGCAGCAAGCCAGGAGAGATTCAAGAGCCAGCAGCACAAAATACCCAGACAAGGAATAAATCCCAGAACAGGACTTATAAGCAGGGCAGACAGGGAGTTCAAGGGCAAGATGAGGCAAAAGACTCCATCTTGGATGAGGGCCAGAATAAGTTCCATGGAAACCCTGGACCTTGCACCACCCTTAGCAGCAACAACTGCTGTGGAGACACGGGGGTCAGTGGGTGCTCTCGTCCACTAAAACCCGCCGCCTTTAGAAAGACAGCGTGGCTCAGGGCTCATCCCAACTGAACGCCGGCCTCCTTAACCGTGGGCGTAACACTACTCAGACAACACAGGGTGAGGGAACCACAATAATTAGACTTTATTGGATCCCCAAACAATTAACGGCACATAACACATAACCAGCAAAACACACAAATGTAACAGGCAACAGAGTCTCACCCTTCCACTGGCTCACCAGGGATTTAGAATGTCCATGCCTCACAGGTTCCAGGGCTACTCACCCCAGTCCAGCAGCACCCCGCTTTTGGCGGGCACCCACCGTGACTAGAATAACGCCAGATTTAGGAAGCTGTGTGAGGTCTGTAAAGTCTGTAGCCAGGTGACCGGATTGTCCCAACCTGAGTGTCCTCCTTAGGTAGTCCTGGTATGATGTTACAATCCTGGCAGCCGGAGTCGAAATCCCTAGGCTGTGGATATGGTCTCCAACCGGATCCGGAGTCCCTAGATTGAAGCCATAAGATATCCTGATCCTCTAGTCAGCTCCAAAGAGCTTAGACTGGATCCATCAACCTTCAACAACCCTGGTGGCTTAAAGAAGTCCCTTTTATAGCCACAGCCTTCCACTTAGATACACTGCGTCCTCATCGATTGGTTGACAAGATCACCTCTCCCATTGGATGAATCTCAAGCTGCATAGACAATGTTCATTTAAATGATATGGGTAGAAAGACTGAGGGTGTACATGTAAACTGGGAGTCACCAACTAGACAATGGCTACTAAGGTAATTACATTATCAATACACAACTACAATACAATGGTTACTGGAAATGTCTGGAGAACAATACGTCTAGCTTTCAGTGGCCAACACAATTACATTGAGTCAACAAGAGTCTCGTAAAAACAATGAGGGACTTCTCCCCCATCTATAGACAATCTATCATGCTGTCTGGCTGGATTTTAAGAAACTTTAACCCATGAGAGTCCATGTCGTCACAACTGCAATCAAGCATTTACAATAACTGGCAATGAAACTTTTACAATGCTCTTGAGGAATTTTGGCCCACTCATCTATGCAGAATTGTAATTCAGGCACAGTGGAGGGTTTCCGAGCATGGATCGCCTTTTTAAGGTCATGCCACAGCATCTCAATCAGATTAAGGTCAGGACTTTTACTAGGCCACTTCAAAGACTTAATTTTGTTTTTCTTAAAGGGAACCAGTCACCACTTTTTCGGCCTATAAGCTGCGGCCACCACCACTGGGCTCTTATATACAGCATTCTAACATGCTGTATATAAGAGCCCAGGCCACTGTGTAGAATATAGAAAACGCTTTATAATACTCACCTAGAAGGTTGCTCTGGTGCACAACAGTCGGATGGATGTCGCCGTTCTCCTTAACTGAATCCTGCAGTTGTTTGCATGTTGTTGTGGGGTCTTTTTTGACCGCTTTGATGAGTTGTCACTGTGCTCTTGGGATCATTTTGGTCAGCCGGCCACTCCTGGGAAGGTTCACCACTGTTTTCGCCATTTGTGGATAATGGCTCTCACTGTGGTTTGCTAGAGTCCCAAAGCTTTACAAATGGCTTTATAACCTTTCCCAGACTGATAGATCTCAATTACTTTCTTTATAATTTGTTCCTGAATTTCTTTGGATTGCGGCATGATGTCTAACTTTTGACTATCTTTTGGTCTACTTCACTTTGTCAGGCAGGTCCTATTTAAGTGATTTCTTGATTGGAACAGGTGTGGCAGTAATCAGGCCTGGATGCAGCTACAGAAATTGAACTCAGCTTCTCAAAGATGTGATAAACCACAGTTAATTTATGTTTTAAGGCGGTGTGGGAAAACACTTTTTCACACAGGGCCCTATAGGTTTGGATTTATTTTTTTCTTTAATAATAAAGACCTTCATTTATAAACTGCATTTTGTATTTACTTGTGTCATCTTTGTCTAATATTTAAATTTGTTTGCTGATCTGACACATTAAGTGTGACAAACATGCAAAAGAATAAGAAATCAGGAAGGGGGCAAACACTTTTTCACACCACTGTATGCCTTGAGGTTTGTATAAATGATATTTTCAGACCTTAGAAAAGCCCCTGGGTGGTACATTGCTGTACTAGTACAAAAAGGATAATTTTTATCCTTGTACTATTGACCTTTACAGCCATACCTCTTGTTTCATTATTAAAATCCTCCTGACATGTTCCCTTTAAATAACAAAGTTAGGTCTGCCATATATGTATACATATTAGATTACTGGAATACGCAGTTCAACTCAAAGGACAGACAGTCAAAGAAATTCAAGATCCATCTGGATAACAATAGAAGCAGTCTACGGGATAATTGGCGTGGCTTTCTGAGCGTAATGTTGTGTCTTCCGGTGGCATTTAGCCGATGCGGGTCATAGTGCCACAGGCTATCTCCATTCTATCACAATTAGGAGATCTATCGCTTACACTTCGCCATCTCGCTGTCACATATTCAGCACTGCCTGATCTGAATTCTTCTAGTGACCAATGAAATTGCGTCTTTGATCCTGCCCATTGAGTACCATAATCCTGCTTATCTGTAACACTTTCTGTTCTGATCAGATTAGGCCAAGTCTGACTTTTCAGCTTTTTTTTTTCTGGTGGATACATCTGACTTTTACAAAAGCACCAAATGTTTCTCTGCTGTACTCATACAGAGCAGTCTTATCAAAGCCGACTGGTGCGACCAGATTAGAGAACAGAGGTTAATGGAGAGACTGATAGGATCTGCCGAAGGTTATTTAGCAAAGCAACATCTGTTAGCTAAAAATTCTATATCTGTCTGGCACAGTGTGCCAGCTTCATTGCTTTGCTATATTGGCATTCATGGGGCATTTAAGGATTTCCAAGTGTATTCATGTGTATTTGGGCGAAAGAAAAAGTAGGGAATTGTATTTGGGGCTACAAATCATTTTTGCAATTGGGATTCCTTAAAAAAGTTGTACCATTATGTTTTTTTACAAGCCTTTATTTTCCAAGCACATTCAACTTTGATGTGGTCATAAATCACCAGAGAAGAGCTAGGGCAAAAATATAGATAAAAGACTTACAATTTAATTCAGACAATCATAGTGAACTGACTGATGGATTTTCAGTTAACTCATTCTGCAGCCATATAGTGTAGCATAGATGTTATAGAAGGCAATTATTAAAACTTACAGTAATTGTGAAAAATATTTGTATAGCTCAATTAAATGCATTAAAAATAAGTAACTAAAAAATAAAAGGTGGACAAACCCTTTCAGCTCATATTGAGATAAAATATAATATATACAAGTGCATCTCAATAAATTAGAATATCCTCAAAAAAGTTAATTGATTTCAGTAATTTAATACAAAAAGCGAAACACATACATTATATAGAGTCATTACAAACTGAGTGATATATTTCAAGTTTTTATTTCTGTTAATGTTGATGATTATGGCTTACAGCCAATGAAAACCCAAAAGCCATTATATCAGAAAATTAGAATAATTACCACAAATACCTGCAAAGGCTTTCTAAGCGTTTAAAATGGTCCCTTAGTTTAGTTCAGTAGGCTACACAATCATGGGGAAGACTGCTGACTTGACAGATGTCCAGAAGACAGTCATTGACACACTCGATAAGGAGGGTAAACCACAACAGGTCATTGCTAAAGAAGCTGGCTGGTCACAGAGCGCTGTATCCAAGCATATTAATGATAGTTGAGTGAAAGGAAAAAGTGTGGTAGAAAAAGGTGCACAAGAAACCGGGATAACCGCAGCCTTGATAGGATTGTTAAGAAAAGGCCATTCAAAAATTTGGGGGAGATTCACAAGGAGTGGACTGCTGCTGGGGTCAGTGCTTCAAGAGCCACCACACACAGATGTACCCAGGACATGGGTTACAACTGTCGCATTCCTTGGGTGAAGCCACTCATGATGACCAATAGACAATGTCAGAAGCGTCCTACCTAGGTCAAGGAGAAAAAGAACTAGATCACTGTTGCTCATTGGTCCATGGTGTTGTTTTCAGATACAATACATTTTCCATATCATTTGGAAATCAAGGCACACAATCCAAGCTGCTTGAGATCCAGTGTGAAGTTTCCACAGTCAGTGATGGTTTGCGGAGCCATGTCATCTGCTGGTGTACAGTCCTGGCCAAAATTTTTGAGAATGCTACAAATATTAATTTTTACAAAGTCTACTGCTTAAGTTTTTCTAATGGCAATTTGCATATACTCCAGAATGTCATAAAGAGTGATCAGCTTAACAGCAATTACTTGCAAAGTCAATATTGGCTAAGAAAATGAACATTAACCCCCAAAACACATTTCAACATCATTGCATTCCTGCCTTAAAAGGAGCAGCTAACATTGTTTTAGTGATTGTTCCATTAACACAGGTGTGGGTGTTGATGAGGACAGGCCTGGCGATCAATCAGTCATGATTAAGTAAGAATGACACCACTGGACACTTTAAAAGGAAGCTAGTGCTTGGTATCATTGTTTCTCTTCAGTTAACCATGGTTATCTCTAAAGAAACACGTGCAGCTATCATTGCTCTGCACAAAAATGGCCTAACAGGGAAGAGTATCGCAGCTACAAAGATTGCACCTCAGTCAACAATCTATCGCATCATCAAGAACTTCAAGGAGAGAGCTTCCGTTGTTGCCAAAAAGGCTCCAGGGCGCCCAAGAAGGACCAGCAAACGCCAGGACCGTATCTTAAAACTGTTTCAGCTGCGGGATCGGACTACCAGCAGTGCCGAGCTAGCTCAGCAATGGCAGCAGGCTGGTGTGAGTGCTTCTGCACGCACTGTGAGGTGGAGACTGCTTGAGCAAAGCCTGGTTTCAAGGAGGGCAGCAAAGAAGCCACTTCTCTCCAGAAAAAACATCAGGGACCGACTCATATTCTGCAAAAGGTACAGGGAGTGGACTGCTGAGGACTGGGGTAAAGTCATTTTCTCAGATGAATCCCCTTTTCGATTGTTTGGGACATGTGGAAAACAGCTTATTAGGAGAAGAAGAGGTGAGCGCTACCACCAGTCTTGTCTCATGCCAACTGTTAAGCATCCTGAAACGATTCATGTGTGGGGTTGCTTCTCAGCCAAGGGAATCGGCTCACTCACAGTCTTGCCTAAAAACACAGCCATGAATAAAGAATGGTACCAGAATGTCCTCCAAGAGC